>NC_136813.1:145880437-146449026 GCF_951394365.1 Tetrao urogallus
CAGGATGAGTCTTTATGTGTGGATTACTGCTACAGAATGACTGCCAAAACAGTCAACTATAGTGAACAAAATAGGAAATATAATTATTGCTGCAATTTCAGATCACAGAGAAAGAATTGTAGCAGCCTCTAGGAAAAAAAGGGAGACTTAGCATTTGAAGGAAACAAAATTTTAATTTTCCCAGCCACAGAGTCCCACAGGAGAGAGAGCTGGTGGGGAGGATGTGAGCTTCCAAGAAAATATGAAATTGAGTTGTAATCCAGCATGTGTGCAATATGCACACGTTTCTGTGCGGCAGAAAATGTTCCGGTGTGGCAGACTTGGTTTCTGTGCATTGATTATGTGTGTGTCTCTGGTTGTGTGGCAGATCCTTGTGGACTTCAGCGAGGATCTTCACAGACACGACAGAAACCTCTGTGCAGTCAATAGTGGGATCAGAGCCCAAAGCAGCTAAATGCTCCTAACCAAAAATGAGATGGCAACCAGAGCCTTTGGAGGGAGACGAAGTGACAGAAGCAAAATCGGAGTCCAGTTTAGAGTTCCTCTCACAAAAGCTTGTGCTGCTCATTTGCTGTTTCACGTGGGATCGACATTTTAAGGGGCTTGTTTTACTTTGTTCTTTCTTTCATACGGGCACTGGAGATTACAGAATGTGAATAGTACATGAATATATGCTCAGTGTTCTGGTATATATGAAATGTTTCAAATGTACAGTAGATTTCATTGAAAGGTTTCTGATGGAACAATTTTCTGCTGGAAAATGTTCATTGTACAGTATTGAAAAGTCCCCTGGGAACGCATCAGGCCTGTCACAATGGTGATGGAAATAGGGCAGGTCGCTCGATCTGTACAGAGGCTGTGGCACTGCCTGATCCCTTGCCTCCCAGCTGAGTAGGTGACAGGCTAAAAGAAATATCTTCCTGTGATCTCCCAAAATGTAGTTTTTCAAGTATTTCTTTTATATTTTTGTGAACTATGTTGAAGTTTGACTTCTCATACATGATAATTTGTAGGGTTTTTTTAACCTTCTAACTTTAAACAACACAGCAATGTTTTGTTGTTGTTGTTGTTGTTGTTTTGTTTTTTTGCTGGTTCAAGAAATGTAGCAGAATTGCTCACATATTCCCCTTCAGACAAAACTCACTAGTGAAATTCCTCTCAAGCTGTTTGGGATCCTCTCTCATCAGCAAAGGAGAACCTGTCATCAGCGAAATTCTTGCCTTGTTCTTGTGATCTGCAGCCTTCTCTATCTCACCACTCAATGCATAGATGCTTCCTCCTCCTGAGGACATATGGAGATGCAGATACAGGGTAGGATAGGGCAAGGGGAAAGAGCTGGACACCTACATAAAGTATAGGGATGGGAGAGAACGGTGGAAAAATATTTTGTATGGTTACTGTGGTGCTTCTTTTTGTCTGGGGCTCATTCTAACCAACTCTATCTCCTTGCTGAGGACCTGTATCTCCTCTTCAGAGGGGCAGCAGTGGCTCATGGGTCTTGTAGGGGAATAAAGGAGATTTTTAAGTGCAGAATCATAGTACTGAATCTGTATTTGACAAGGAGCACTGATAAGAACATAGAGCTGAAGCTGTCAGAGGTCTGAGGAAGGCAGATGAGATGAGGTGGAAGGATGGGCAAAGAAGCAAAGGATTTCTATTCTGAGGGACATGCATGTGATATGTTGAAGAGAGGCTCGAGGCTTAGTGCTGATGTCCTGCATAACGTCTTACACTGCGGCATTCAGAGGGAGTTTGTATGGGTCCAAGATGGCATGTTGGCATATTTACATCTACAAATGTTTCTTAAGGAGAATAGATTAAAAAATTGATGTGTTATGAGTTGGCTAGAACATGCTGCTCTCTGAGCCTAGTATTTATAAACTAGAGCTACAAAACAAGTGCATCCTTTTTCCATATAGATTTGTGTTCTCATGAAAGCCTGATGAGTAGCATAGTGTGTAGGAGGGGTGCTTTGCTTGGACTCTGTGTGGCAATTTTCCAAGATGGTTAGAATTTTGACATCTGCAATTGGATATGTTGCGAGGCTATGAGCAGCACAGTGTCTTCTGGATCATCCTGTGAGGCAGTATAGGCCTATTCTGTGTTACTTTGTATGGTATCTAGGGAATACGGGATGTAGAAATACAGCTCTGTGAGGGACATGGTTGGTGAAATAACTGAGCCAGATGTGCCTGTTAAAGGGAAGATGTTCTGCAGCTCCACATGATTGACTGAATCTGTTTCCAAAGTTTGTTATGAGGACGGCCACTCATTATATAGTAGTATCTGCTTTTTTTACATGACCAGAAGCCATTGGAAAATGGAGTGCTCACTGGCCCTTTCCAAGAAAGCCTAGGCATTATCAGAAATGTATTTTAAAACAGGACAAGCATAGGCAAATCCCACGCAAGAGTAATGTTGATTTGTAATGTCTGCTACCTTTTGAGTGGCTTTTGGCTTGTCATTTCTGAGCTGCCTGAGAAAGACCTTGCACTGAGGACATGTTCTCCAGGGCTTGTGGGGGCATACAACTTTAAGATGGTTTGTCAGAAGCCAGCAGTAGGCAGTTGTGTTAAAGAGATGTTCCCTTTACTCCTGCAGAGTGGCCTGTCAGTAAAAGCTGAATAAAAGTGGGCATCTAGACTCTGAGCAACTGCTGGAAAACACATGGCAACAGGAGTAAAAGGAGCTAAGAAAACATGATGAGTAGAAGAAAGGACAGACAGAAGCCTTGCTAGAGCTGTATCTCTAGAATTACTGGTGATGCAAGGGAAGACTTGCATGGTAACTGACTCTAAACCTGCAAGCAAAATGAAAAGAGTAGGTAACTGGAGGCAGCTCCTGTGCTGGGGCATGGGCTGTTCTTGGGGGTTTCAGCTATAGCAGGAAGAGAGTTGGGAGAGTATAAATAGAGTGATCTGGCAGCCAGTGCAAATTCAATCTATGGTTTTGAACCACAGCATTAAAAAGACAAAAAACTCAAGAAGGCTTGTGAAAGATGAAAGGATGAAGACTTTCTAGTCTTTCTGTCAGTCTAAGAGGTTAAGGCAGTCCCTGGTAAACAGCAAGATGATGGTAGGATGCAACAAAACTCTGTGGGTGATGGGGGAGAGATCACAAACACAGGAGTATCCATGGTTAACCTTGGATGAGTACTTTGAATTTCCCAAGCAGAAGAATCGCTAAGTCTAGAAACACAGCAGGTTTGGTGAGGAATCCAACATACTGCAAAAGGAGAAGTCTGCAGATAGTGCTCTGACCACTTTTCTGCTTCAAAGTCAGCACCCACTTGAAATGGCACAGTGATCTCCTGACGTTGCAACAAACAATAACCAACTCAAGGCTGACATTTGAGAAAAGAGTGTAGGAACTGCAGTGCTGTGCTTTACTTTGCAAACGCATTCCCAGTATAGTTAAAGAAGATGCTAACATCATTAAAACTGGGCAGCTCTTTCTATCTGAAAGGATTGTTTTGCAATAGCAGATGATTTTGTTCTTAGTCTCAAAGCAAGTGGGATACTTCTTGAAGTGGGAGTACGTTAGTCTGATGCCAGAAAAAATGACATTAGCCTTGAAAGAAAAACTAATGGAAGGAAGTGATAAAGTAGGGAAACTCAGGATGTATGGGGGTGAGTTAGATTTTGGAGGGGAGTAACTGAACTAAAAGCATGGCTGAAAGCCCAGTGAACTTGAAAAGAAATGATCTGTTGTTCTAGAGTTAAAATCGGTTAAGATGAGAACTCTTAAAGATGCCATATGAGGATATTTTCCAAGGATGATGGAAGCTGCCTGGCTATGGGGTAAGGTAGGAGGAGCCAAGTCAGATGATGATTCATGATCCTAGAAGATTCCCTTTTGATGTTAAGTGAAGATTAGAGTAATTAGAAAGGTTTATTAGTCTGAGAATCATCAGGTAGTAAAGGAAAGTGTGTAAAGCTGGACACATAGAATCTGAAAGAATAAATAAATGTTTTAAAATAGATCAGTTCCTGCTACTGCAAGAGGAGGAATTCTAATACGAAGGGTATGAACATTTAGATAGTGGAGATTTTGAGCTGCATTAAAAGTTCATAAATCTATTATTGGAGAATCTGAGAAGCTTTGTGAAGAGCCAGAACCAAATGACATACTTGGAAGATTTGTTAACATAGGTAGATCACAGTATCACCAATATCATCCCACGGACAAAGGAAAAGAAGCAAGATCTTTGTGAGAAAATCTGTGTCTCATTTAGTTCAGCAGCGTGGATCTTGACAGCACTTCTAAGCAAAGATGTACAGTTAATATGAGATGAGAGACTGAAGATTATATGTGCGTAATTTAGGGATTTAAAAGAAACTTGGGAGGGGTCAAAGAGGTTTTATCCTGAGCACCAAAGAGCAGTGATATTGAAGAGGCTGCCAAGGCTTTCAACAGACATAGCAAAGACTTAGGCCAGGTGTGGTGAAAAAGTTAATGGTACAAGAAAGTTGGCCCCTTGCAACAAAGTAGCCACTCATCTTTTCATATTACTGGTGGAACAAAAATTAAACAATACAGTATGTACTTGTCCTAAGCTATCATTCTCACTTCAAGTGGACCTTATTAGAAGACACTCCAGCTAAGTAGGTGATCATGCATACCAAATTTGGTTTTCCACACCTGGTACACCTGACATAGCAACATCTGACAATAGGCTACCTTAGCAGGCATGATTTTTAAGTATTTTGCATGGATTTTGACATGTAGCTGCAAGTTTTTTTCATCCATGATTTAACAGATGTTATTACTAAAGTAATAAAGAACAGAGTGAAAGAGATGGGAGAGGAGATGTAATTTGGTCTTTATTAAGCTCTTAAATTGCAGCATGG
Organism: Tetrao urogallus; assembly: GCF_951394365.1. Lineage (NCBI taxonomy): Eukaryota > Metazoa > Chordata > Aves > Galliformes > Phasianidae > Tetrao > Tetrao urogallus. Next base: position 145,885,288 of record NC_136813.1, read on the forward strand.
TATCAGTTGAGTAAGGGATGCTCTCTGCAGGCTTTTTTGTCAAACAGATGTCAGGATTCCAGAAGTGAGGTCAAAGCCATTTGGGATTTGAAGTTTATTATGCAAAGGGACAAGTAGTAAGCCAAACTGAAAAGCTCAACACATTTGGGGTCTGAGAAGCTTCCTTACTTCATGAAAATGGTATTATTGACATACATGCTGGAGAAGAAAAGCTTTAGGTAGGCCTGGTGAAACAGGAAAATACTCTGTTTAGGAGACTGTCAGGTCAAGTGGACACATATGATGGAAGATAGGTGACCTTCTTCATGTTTCATAATGAAATGCAAAGAACTGGTCATTTTGCTCAGCAAGGCTTCAGATGAGTTACAGCCAGGACAGGAGAAAGAGACATTGCCTTGGCCACAACATGACTGATATGCCCAACGCTGCTCCACATGCAGGTCTCAAAGGGGCAAAAGCTGGCTCATCATGGGTCGCCTCGGAGAGCAATGCAATGTGCTTGTTTGGGTTGGCAGTGGACAGGTTATAAATATGCAAAATTTGATATTATCTTGATATTTGTTAATTGCTGTTATTGTGACACTTGTCTGGGAAAGGAAGATTTGAGGGCCTGTGCCTTTGATGGATGCTGAAATAAAGCCAGTTAAAACTGGTCCTTCTCCTGACGAAGAACTCACTTTTCTCTATGCATGTCAGAAGAGAACTGCCATTTCAGAGTATATAAAACAGCTCTATGCCATTGGTTGTGGATGATTTCTATCCCACTTGGGACAAAATTTCTGAGTGTGACCTGTCCTGATAACGTAATATCCTTTTTGGTAATCTTTGAGAGATTAGAATTTTGGTTGAGAAGAGACTGGATTTTTCTCTCATCCCGGATATGGTTCTTGCCTGAAGAACTATGGTGCAGGAACATGAGCAGAAGCTTTTGCCTTTTGATCCATGTCTTGCCTTTCATTTGGTTTTACAGTGCTTTTGCTCTGGAATTTAGACCATAATGTCTCTGTTCCAATCCCTGGGTAGAGGATTGGAGCACTACAAATTCAAACTCCTCATGATGGCCAAGTTATGTTGTTATGTTATGTTATGTTATGTTATGTTATGTTATGTTATGTTATGGACTGACCTATTGGGATGTTGGTCTCTCAGCCTGGGGAGGTGGCTTGTTAATGCTCTTAGGCTGCACCTGTTAGAGGTGTTGAAAAGCCAGTTCCAGGTACATGTTGCTATGTGTTTCCTCAAGCAGTCAACAGATACAGGGAAGAAATAGCACAGATCTTGCACACACCTGTCATATAACTTTTCTCTCTCCATTTTACCCACTTTACCAAGCCCTTGTCATGAGATTATTTTTTTTTTTTTTAATATGAGCAATGGGATGGAAATCAGAAAGGAGAAAAAAAAAAAAAGAAAAAAAAAAAAAGAAGAAAAGATAAGAGGAAACCTTTTCCACATTCCAGTAGTTAATTAAGTTCTTTCTTTTTTGAAGCCAGTGTTCCACAAAGACAAAGGCAGGCAAAAGGACTCATTGCATGAGAATATTGGGTTTCCACCTTAATATATCACCAGGCAAGATTTGACTTGTGTGAATGTGAGTCGAGGAATTTTAACTGCAGGTTTTTCTACTTCTGTGTATGGAAAGGGGGGAAGCAAGTATGCTATTAGTATTTTTCTTCCAAGCACAATTTTACATACAGCGTTCCAGGATAGAACCAAATAGGGTCCACTTTTCCTATGCACTGCACCCTATAATTATTTGAAGCATGCAGTGAGGTCTGGGGGCTTGTAATGTGGAGGTGGGTGCAGGGGATGAGCAAGAGATGCTTCAGCCGCAGAGGGGCCTGGAGGCACAGATTCGCAGAGCGCAGTTTCCATGGCAGTGCTATGGAAACCAGGTTCTGCTGCTCACTGCTGCTCAGGGTGGAATTTCAATGCTTCACACAGCCCTAGTACCCAAGAAGTAGCAAACCTGCAAACAAAACCTCAGCAAACCTGTAGGTGCCTCATCAGAGTGCTGTTTCTCGATCAGCCCATACGCTCTGCCCACCACCCTGGGGGAGGAAAATTTGAGCAGGCCAAAATCAGCTTAGATAAAATTGAAACTTGTTGCACACCTGTGTCCCAGCCTCCAGCTGTGCCCCTCAGAATAGTTTTGGAGGTTCAAAGAAGTTTGGTCAGCTCTAGGATCTTTGATCTGCTGTTATATCTGTGCTACTAAATGCAGCTTGGTAGCTGAGTGGCTGCATCACAGAGAGTGGGGATGCAAAGGGCTGCTGAAAAAACAAAGCAAGAAAAGATCCCTTCTGCTCTTGGCTCATCTCTGAACCGCTTGGTTTCCCAATGCCTCAGTTTGCCTGTCTGTAGAACAGAAATGATTATGATATGTATTTACTTCCCCAGGGGACAAACAAGTTTGGCCTCACTGATGAGTGCAAACAAGCACTTGGAGGATTTGGCTTACTGTGAAACTTGGTTAGTGTTTGTAAAGTAGTTGGAGGCACTTTGATGAAAGTGGTTTGAAAACTGCCAAATTTTGACAGTTTCCAGAACAACAGTCTGTGAACAGTTGCACTTTAAGCATATAAAGGCCTTACTCTCATGGTCTCCTCTACTCTGTATTTCTCCTCGAGGTGAAGCACTGACACTGTGGTGCTGTAGCATACAGACTGGAATGTAGCCATTTTATAATATCAGTACTGTGCATGAGCTCTGAAATACAAAAACATCCCTTGCATAGGGAGGAGAAGGAAAACAGCAAAAAGAGTTGATCTTTGATTTTACAACCTTTCAATGCTGGATGACAGCACTGAAATCTGGACATCAGTTTAGCTTAAACTTGAAATTTGCCTGTGATTTGCCTGGGATGGTGGTGAACATGTTACTGTGTCCACATATCCTTTGACTGGGGTGCTCAGTCAGAAAAGGACATGGGATATAAACTCCTATCCTCTCTTGTTCCATTTCTGTATCAGCGGCACCAGGAACTCCTGGCTGGCACCTCCTAGAGAAGGGCAGGATCCTGGAAGCATGTCAGCGGCATCCTGCTGCCCTCCATGAACTCTTCCTTCAGCCACTCAGGCAATTATGGCATACTGTGACAGGTCAGAAGCACAGCGTATGCCTGCACAGAGGCAGTGGTTTTTGCGTGTGTACCTCCTATGGAACAGAAATGCTCACAGCAGCCTATGACAGCATGGATGTGCAAAATCATAACCCCATGGTTTGCGATGCTGCATGGTACTGGGGAGGAAGCAGGGAGGGAAATGAAGTGCTGGAAGCCCCACATGTGAGTCCCCTTATCTGTTTGTTGCCCAAGGGAGTGCTCCCAGCCTGGCTGCATTCCCTTAGTGCTCAAAGCAAGCCAGGCAGGGGAGGCACAGCACCTCACAGCCTTGGAGGACTGTCAGGGTGATGGTAATAGTAAGTGATAACTTGCTGCAAGAGCTGCTAGCCTTATAAATACCAAGCCTATGGCTGTAACAGCAGGATGGGCCTTAGTCATATGTTGGGGGGAGGATTTTGGAGAATCCTTGGGGGCTCCTGGTTGCATTGTCAGAGTAGCACCCCCTGCGTGCCAGTGATGAGAGCATAGCTGAGGCTGTGTCTTACCCCAGGAGCTGCCTTCCCTTGGGAATCAGCTGCCCCTCTCCCCCTGCGGAGAAATTGTTTTCTGCTTAATAAACGTCTGCTTGTAATATTCTGAAACAAGGAGGCTAATCAAAGGCCCTGTTCCATGGAATAGGGATGCTAAGTGACAAGATTAATTTCAGTAATCAAGCAGCTTAATTTGGGCTTTTTTTTTTTTCCCTTCTCTTTTCCGTTGCTAATGGAAATTGAGGCAAATCTCATTTTGGAAAGACACTCCTTCCCTGCCTGGTAGCACCACTCTCCAGTACTGGAAATGGTTGCATAGGGAAGGGAGGAGGGAGAAGAGAGGACTGGGAAAGGGTCACAAAGGACAGTGTCAGGGAAGGTGTATGGACGGCTATTGCTGATGTTTCTCAACCATCTTCCTTCTGGAAAGCTCCCAAAGTGTTTTATAGGCTGCATTGCAAAGGCTCCAGTCAGCACTGAAATGCAGTCATCTTGTCTGGATTGCAGCAAGTCTTTGGAAGGACATGGAAATCTGACAGTTTAGGAGAGGGCAGGCGAGCAGGTAGCTGTGATAGCACTGAAGGGAAATAGTTAGATGGAAGCCTGTGCAATGGGATGGGACTTAGCTGAAATACACCTGTGGCTGGAAGGTTCTCACTCTAGCAATTAAAAAAGAATTAACCTTCATCCTTCAGTGAAGCAGAGCACTGAGGTCCCTTTTTCCCACTCAGCTGGGTGCTGCCAGCACAGCTTCCTGCTGCGCTGGAACGCAGCGTCCTCCCCCTGCCCACCACTGCCTCGCTGCCCCTGGCCTCCCAGTGGGATTCACTGATCTCTGATGTCACAGTGAGCTGAAGGCGTTTGCTCCTGAGTGACTAGGGAACCTCTGCACTGCCCCTATTCCAGTGACAGGGGGGGATGGAGAAGACTGGGAGAACACCCCAGAAATGTGCTTGGTGCTGAGGCAGGAAGGTCTAGCTCCCTGTTGCTGCCTCTTGAGGAGACCCTTCCTCTGCCATCAGTTAAGACAGGGAACAGTTCCCCAGGAGACGTTGCAAAGCTTAGGACTGGATAAAGCCCCGGGAGGTTGTTATCTGGGGGCAGTTTTGTGCTGACCTGAAAGGTTAGGTGTGTGTGTGGGCAGGCGGGAGAGGACAGTCTAATAATAGCTATTTACTCATTCCGACGCCTGTGATCTGAGGAAGCCTGGACAGGCACCCAGTGGCGTGTGACAGAGCCCTCCAGAGCGAGCCGAGTGGGTTTAAGGGAATGACGTCCTTGCCTGAGGCAGTGAGGTTTCAGGTCTGGCAGCTTTCCATGCCAGTCTCTCCGATCCCCCATCAGTGCTCCTCCAGTGCTGGCACCTCTCTCATGCCCCCCTTCCCTTTCCCTCTCTGCGGGGGGCATCTTTAACTTGGCTATACCTCCTGCTGTCTTCTGGCTATCGATTTTTTGGAAACAATTCGTGACGTTCCTGACCCCCCTTTCTTTCCTTCTCCTCCTTCCCTTCTCCCTCTCCCTCCCGCTGACTTGTTATTATGTACTGCAGCTGCCCGGAGGATTTTAAATAGACCCATAATCGCACAGCAGCTCCTCTTGGAAGTTTAAATATAACCTCCTTGTTAATCTCGCATGTGGCAGCAACACAGCACCTGGGGAAGGGAGTAATGGACAAGCGCTAACCCACGGCTATACATGACGACCGGGAAGGCTCACCATTTTTTTCTTCATGCCCTCTGCCTCGAAATTATCAAGAAATTGCCTTGTTTGTTTTAAACAGAATATCTCTAAGGCTGGTGCAAGATGTCAAATGGATGATTTTTGCAGCACAGAATTCTTAATAGCCATCCCAGGTGCAGCACAAATGAAAGTGGCCCACAGCCACCTCCCATTATGTCCCCAGCTGCAAGAAAGTCCCACCGGGAGGCAGAATGCAGCTCAGACCTTATCCACCCTTTGCTTCCCTGCAGAAGCAAGCACATAGGACTGACGGAGGTGTTTTGGACAGATGGGGTATCAATTATCAATAGGTAGCTGGGCAAAGATCCTGCATTTGGGTTTTTATTCTCAAAATGGCAATGGGCTCATCTCAATCTCATTTCTAGCTCTCCAAATAACTTAATTACCCCTCAGACTGGAGTGTGGTTTGCTGAACATCATAGTTTGGTGACACTACAGAAGAGATCACAATTAATAATGGATTTTCCCAAAGGACCTGTTCTAAAAGGGCAAATCTAGTGCTCACCAGCCCATTAAATGTGCTGAGACACTTTCAAACAATAACCGTTGCCTGTTGCTTTAGGCTAATAGGATCCCTACTCTTCCTGCATCCCAAATGCGGCCATCTTCTTGTAAAGAGGGATGGGATGTGCACAAGGGATGCTGTCCTATTTGGTTCTTGTACCGCAGTTTGTCGGATGGAGGATTTATCTGTCTGTTCAGAGATGTGGGCTATGTTTCCTCTAGTCTGCTGAGCTGGTATGCACCAGGAAGGTTGTTTTGCTGTTTCTCTACTTTAGTTTCCTTTTCTGTAGGAAAAAAAAAAAAAAAAAAGAAAAAGAAAAAAAAAGGGGGGGGGGGAAACTGACATTTGATTTATTTTGAACAGTGCTATAAAAAAAACCTGAGTATTATTTTCTAAATACTGAGAATAAAAAAGAAAATTAAAAAAAAGTACTATTGATGCTAAATTATCCATCCATTTTAATAATCCAGCCATAGTAATTGCTAGAGCTGGGGGACTAATTCACAACACATAATTTATTCAGTGAATTTAGCTTCTTTTTTAGGCTCATGGAATATCAACTGTGCAGATCATAATTTCCTCAAATTTATTTGAACTTACTCAGTGAACTTTTTGGAAAATATTTACTCTGTGGATTGATACAGGCTGCATTACTTAATTATGGTTGGTCAGAGAGCTCTATCTGGTATTGTTTCTGTTCCGTTGTTGAATGAGCACACAAGGACTTCTGGCTTGAATACTTGCATACGAACATGGAAGATGTACTGCAAGTTTTTGCACTTTTCCATTCATGAATATGCAGGTAGAACTTGTATACAGGAGCACTGATGGCAAACAAACACAGACAAGCTGGGTCTAAGCAATTTTACATTAAAAATATGAATGAAAAATTTTGAAGGGCCTAAATTACTAGGACAAAAGTCTAATTTTACACCAAAGTAACTTCGTCCTTGGTAAATAGCAATAATGGTGTGTTGAGTAAGAACCCAATAATTTACCTCTTTGCTTCTTTCTGCTGCTCAGTGCCGTGGTTTCCTATAGTAATATAGTACCCAGCCTGGATCTGTTTTATATGAAGACGGTTTTTTATTATTATTATTTTTTAACTGGCTGTATTCATGTGATACTCACTGTGTGGTTATGTCCTGCAAGGGGTAGTTCCTGTCTGAATGAAGGACCTGATTGTCTTGCTTTGACAAGTTACCCATTTCTGACCTGAATCCCCTGCTCTCACCTCTCACATCAAAAATGAGATGAAGTGTATAGTCTCATTCTGAATCTGAAGCTTTCTAAACCTGAGAATGCTAAACATTTCCAAATTTCTGGCTCTGGCTTATGGTTGTAGGAGTGTGAAGAATTAGGTTCATGAGGACATTTATGCCTGCTTATGAGTAGTATAATCAATGCAAAGTGGAATGTGGAACATGTGGGAAGAATGGATAGCTTTGACAACTAGGATAATAGAAATGGTTTGAAAAGCAATAGTGTGAAATCCAAAGACATGCAAGTAGAAGGATCCGCAGTAATTGGTTTGGAGTCACATGGTGGAACCCATGCTAGATCTGAAGGATTTGATTGAGGAAAACTATTCAGAGAGTGAAGCACTAACTATTTCTTCTAACTGGTCTGGGTGACTTTGCATAGTCTGCTGGCTTGGGAAGCCTCTTTTTTGCTCCTATTAATTGATCCCCAAAACAATGTGATAATCAGTTGGAAGTAAATGAAGAAGAGAAAAAGTGAGAGTGTTATTTACTGGTGTGATGACTGAGCTTTCGATATGAGACATCAGCATAAAAGGCAATTATGCTTCTAGGGGCCAGGCAGGATATTCCCTGCCAAGGCAGAGAAGTATCAGTATCAATATGAAAGTTTCTACTGTAATTTCCTCTATGTAAAATTCTGGGTATAATTCCATTTACCCCAATTAAAGCAAAAGAAGCCAGAAAAGTACTTGGTTAATCAGAGAAGGGAAAAAATGTAATATAAGAGGAATCTAAGACTATGTGGCTTGTCTAATCTGGCAAAAGGCAGGATGGAGGAATATAAAAGACTGCCTTCCATTAAAACATAAGTGGGGGAAAACATTTAGGCAGTAGGAGAGCTCTTTAACTGAAAGAGCAACTACGTATTAACTGATCAGGAACAGGCTCCAGCAGAAAGTCATCAGTACAGAGTGATTCTGCCCCAACTTCCAAACAGTGCAGGGAAAGCAGGGAGCGTAACTCCTCTTCAGCAAAAGCATGACAGGTTCCTGAAAAGAGTAATATGGACAGGTTGTCTGGAAGAGCAGGGCTGGGACATCCTTTCCAGACTGCTGTTCCTTAATTACATCAAAACTCGTGCAGGCACTCTGTTCTTCAGAATTAAAAGGATTTAATTCAGTTTAGTTCAATTTTCTTCTAAGGGTTGCTTTAATTTGGAAGAACTGTGTCCATTCAAGGCTAATGTGATTTAATGAATACATGCTAAACTCACAACTTTAGTTAATTTGGATTAATGTTCTCAATCATTCCTCTGTAGAAAACCCTTAAGACATATGGTAGAAATGGTCAAGAAATCACAAGCACTTCAGTCCTGCTCACGATTGAGCTCTAAGATGGCAGGGACCTTTTCTGACTGCTGGAGGCTTGGAGAAACATTTGGCCATGGCCAGTGCACTTCTCCCTGCTTTGCCCTCAGGTTCCAGGCTCAGATTTCCTGGCCTTGAGAAGCACAGGAGCTGAATGAGCTGTAGATGCCACACGGGTCAGTGCAGGAAGGACGTGACGGTGGCTGGTGTGTCAGCATGAGGATTTAGTGGTACACAGCATGGCCATGAAGGCACTGTGCTGCTGCAGCTCTGCGCATTGCCACGGGAACAAAGTTGGATTTGTAATCAGGAAGAACATTAATGTGGACGTGAACATGCCGTCTGCTGTCCTCTTGGCCTCTTGCTTCCCTAGGCCTGGCTCGGTCACCACTGGGAAAGGAGCTGCTAGGAAGGGAATCCATTGGGCTGAGGGACACAGGAGAAGGGTCCCAGGGCCTGAGAGACTGCAGTTGAGACGTTTCCTGCTCCTCCTGGAGTGGAGAGTAACCTCTGCTGAGGTGGAGGGGGCACAAGGAGTTGAGAAGCTGGCAGCAGGCATAAGTGCTGTGGCAGCTGCAGTGGGAAACATCCTGAGATATTGGGTGCCCAAGTGGAGAGCATTGCTGTATGGCAATGTGGCATGGTGTAGGCACTTGGGCAACACTATCTGGCTAACTTGAGGGGTGGTACAATCATGCCATCACAAATTTAGCTAAGGGGCTGTACCAGCACCACTCTTCATCTTTATGGATCCAAGCTAATACTTCTACAGGGTACTGATGTTTTGTGAGGGCTTACTAGGCTGACTAGGCTTAGCTCTGGCATCTCTGACATGGAACTCTGGCATTACCCAATCCTGGTATGTCTTTAAGAACTCTGGAAATGTGAGGATGCTGTTGGGAAGTTGAAACAATTGTACAGTGTGATAAAAGACGTGGTTTTTTTTGCAGATATCTGCAGTTTATGCAGATATGGGGGAGCAAACAGGTCCTGCCAAGCATATATCCTCTGCATTGAGTACATCTACTAATAAGAAGTTGCTAAATGAAAGTCTTTCCAGTTGTAATACCTAGCCCATTCAATACCTGGAATGGAACACTTCAGGGAGAAACTGGAAGCTATAGCAAAATCTCTTGGTGCTTGAAGAAGCAGTAGTCTCATTTCAGAGTTCACAAGGAATGAACAATGTTAAACTCTGAGGTGGTGGTTTGGTGCAACTTGTAGGCTGGAAAGGGCAGTCCACTCACAGTCCTGAAAAATTCCTTACCAAGACTTGCCTTGAATGGGACTGGTTTGCATCCTTTGTCCACATCCCAGAAAGAGGGACTGTGAGCAGCCTGCTTAAAGTCTTCCTGCTGTTTCTATCTGACATGTTGTTCATCTTTACTTTAGATGATAAACTGTTGGGCAGCATCGCTTTGTGCTCTTGAAATGTTGCCGTCAGTGTGCTTGGAGGACTGAGGTCTTTTTCTGTTGATGTCCAGCTCACACAATTGACCATGTGTAAGGAAGTGAACTGCTCTGTTTAGAGGAGCCCTGAAAAGGACTGAGTCCAAAGCCAGGAGGGCTTGTAGGATTTATCTCTGCTGAAACAGACTGGCTGGTGCTAATGGAGTGAAGTATAAGTCCCCCCAAGAGTTTAAGAGACCCAAGAGTTTGCTTGCTGCATAGCAGTGAAATAGGAGAATATGTAATGGGCTGTGCAAAGTCTCACACAGCAGGAGGAACTGAAGGGGAACTCGTGCCCCTCATAAAGGAGATTTAGGGCTCTCAGCCATCTATATGTGGATGGAGTTTGTATTTTTTAAAGCATACAAATGCATAAAAATGTTACATTTTCTTTCTTCCTTGGATATCCTAGGAATGCATTAGAATGATGGATTCCATAGGAAAGAAGGCTGATAAGGAATATCAGTGTTTTCCCACTGATAAATACAGAAGTTGTATCTATAACCTACCGCTGCATGCATGAGGAGGCTGACCATACTAACTTCCACCTATAGAGAAGATCAGACTTTGAAGTTGGTGGGATTAGCCTGATGAGTGAGAGAAGAAAGAGATTTATTAGGAGCTCTGAGAGTAGAATCATAGAACCATTTAGGTTGGAAAAGGTCCTTACGGTCATCAAGTTCAACCATTCACCTAGTGCGCATACAGTGCCCATTACCAAACCATGTCCTTAACTGCCACATATCTTAAATACCTCTGGAGATGGCAACTCCACCACTTGCCTTGGCAGCCTGTTCTAATGCTTGACCACTCCTTCTGTGAAAAAACTTCCTGATATCTAATCTAAGCCTCCACTACCACATCTTGAAACTGTCAACTTATTGTTTGTTACCTGAGAAAAGCAGCTGAATTTCCTGCAACCTTCCTTCAGATAGTTGTAGAGACTGATGAGGTCTCCCCTAAGCTTCCTCTTCTCCAAATTGAACAATGCTAGTTTCCTCAGCTCGTGTCTTGCTTTCTAGCCCTTTCACCAATTTTGCTGCACTCCTCTGCACATAATTGATCAACTCGATATTTATTTCTTGTAGTGAGGGACCCAAACTGAACACAATAACTGGGCTGTGGTTTCACCATTGAGAACAATCAATTCCCTGGTTTTGCTGGCCACACTTCTGATCTAGGCCAGGCTGCCACTGGCCTTCTTGGCTACCTGGGCACACTGCCGGCTCATGTTCAGATAGCAATTACTGGAAAACAAAGCAAAAACAGCTGGACACACCAAATTAGCTGTAGAGCACTGGATTGATATCCCCCATGCTAGGTACTTTGTTCACCAAACATACTCATTCTGCACAGCTACATGTACTGAAGAATGGTGGTGCCAAGATGATGAATATACATATTTCGTTGTTTCTTCCATTCTTAGCACATAGAAAAGAAGGATGTCCTCTGAGACGGCGGGTGCACAGCTGCTGCTGTAAGCTCCTGCCTGGTGCAGATGGGTGCATAGTATAAGGATGTACACATTTTACATCTGTCAAGATAATGAAGAGGTTGAGTTTCTTGCACTAGCCACTAGACTTGAAGGAAAAGGTTTTCAGCTGAGTACTTCTTGGGAAGCAGATATTCAGAGGTTTTCATAGAATCATAGAATCACCAAGGTTGGAAAAGACCTAAAAGAAACCCTAAAAGATTTTGTGTGAAAAGGAGAAAAGGCACTCCTTCATAACGTGCAGGAAGCTCAGAAAGGATACCCTGAAGTTAGATGACCATAAAAGATGAATCCAGAAGAGCAGTACTTTGTTGGATAGAATAATCTCTGTTAAATGCATGTCTGTGTTCCTTTTCTCCATAATTTGAAGGTATTAAGCTCTCTTCACCTGGGGTGTGGCCAGGCTGTGTAGTGAAGCAGCTTGCGTAATCCTTGGCTTCTCTCTGACAGTACTAACCAGAGGCTTAATTAACTGTGAACGCATGTGTGGTGATGTAGATGCTAATTCTCAGGCTAGACTGCGCCATCACCTCATTTCATAGGAATCACTGTCAAATGGTAATCCACTCCAGGCGCTTCTGGCCTGAGTTGGAGTGGAACAGGCACATTGGATATGAGGCAATTTGCCTATCTTGAGCTATCATGCATGTGAGTTGCCTACGTGCATGTGCCCATGTTTCCCTCTCTCTCTATACCTGCATGCCCTGGAGAAACTACCTAGAGGCAGCTCTGTACAGGACAAGGGGAAATAATGAGACAGAATGAGTCAAAGTGGAAGGAAAAGACAAAGCATCACAGCCAACGGCTCTTTGCTTGCAGGAGGTGCATTGCTGGATGTGGCCTTTTCTTTCCCTTCTCATATCCTTATTTGTTCATCTTTTATCACAGGCCCTAGCCGGGCAATGTTCAAACTGAATAGCTCGTTTCTCCCTAGCTTACTGTAGCTCCTGCTGATGCTTCCATCTACTTCCCACTCCCCTGTTGTGCTGGAGTGTGTCGTTAAGAAAGAGGACAGACAACTGGAGACACAGGAAAACAAGATGCATTGGCTTTGCCTTTGAATCAGTCAAAGAATTATTTCTATACTTTACACGCCTCACCCTGGCTTTCATTCTCACAGATGCTTTTGATACTTTTATTATTAACGGTCAGCAGCGGCAAATTCTTCTGCTGCTCCATCAATCCTTTTCTCTGCTGTGCTGAACTTCAACAGAAACGTCATTGCCTTGTGTGCATGTGTGATCTTGAAAAAGATATGGCAGTTGAAGCCCCAGCCTCGGTTTTGTTTAAAGTACAAAACCTAATATAAATAGAAAAACTTAAAGCTCAAAAGAAACACCTTATTTATTATGCTGCTGTTTTTGAGTTATTTCAAAGGCATATTGAATATATAGGTGGCACCTTCTATGAACATGCAGGTAAGTTTTTTTAATTAAAAAAAAGAGTATTCAATTACTTGTGCTCTGGCACAGAGCTAGGCTGACTGGAAACGAGCTCACTAATGTTTGTTGCCCAAGAGAAGAGAAAAAGAGAAATGCAGAACTGAAACTTGCAGTGTCCTTATTGCAAAGTCAGATGGACTGATTCCCTCGCTAAATCCTCTTCATTGAACTATGAAGAGCATCAATGTTCATCTGCTTAGAGCATGGAGATGGATAAAATGGCCCTTCCAGCACCAATCACTGTAGCAACTGTGAATACGAAGTGTTCCTGGAACTGTGGGGAGATTGCAAGCTTTACCTCTGCAGATCTCTTATGATCCACTCTTTTACAAATAATGAAATTCCAGTTCACTGGAGTTCAGAAATGGCTTTTCCTAAAATAGCTGGTTTGTGACAATTTCTTTCTCATTGTCATAACAGCAAGATGTATGGCAAATAGTTGTTAATCATCAGGACAAAGAAAAGGAATTAAAAAGCTGTGATCCCAAAACAAGATAATAGCAAGCAGTAATTCAGCACATGTGAATCTGGCAGAAAATCCTGTAAGGGTTTGGATGGATGTGTGTGCATGCAGGAGACTTCATATATTTATCTGAAAAGCTGTAGGAAACCTCCTAGTGAAGTTCTGAAACTTAATAGATGGGAGCTCAAGCAGAACATTTAGGGAGGGAGATTCTTTCCTTTCTAATATCTGTGTAAATAACTCCATGCGCTTTATTGGTCTCAAAGTCTACACAGTGGGTAGGAGGAGAATCAATAATTGTTTAAAACTTTGTGAATCAATTAGATGAGCAAGACAGGCATGACAGCAGATTTCTGTTACAGATACTGCTCACTGGATGACTAGGAAGGAGAACTAGACAGGGAGAAGATAGGTACTGCCATGCTTTCATCCAGCCTGGAGCACAAGAGGCAACTATCTCTAGCCACAACCTGTGCTGATGGGGATCAGGCCTTCAAGCATTACCAAAGGGGCTTGCGTATTGAAATGCATACTGCTTGTTAAACTAAGGATTCTTACTCTTTAGTGATACTGTTGCTTTTTGAAACAGGGTTTGAATTCAGAGTCCAAGCCATATGGCTCAGGAATTCACCTCTGGTTCTTTTTAAGCTTAGAGGCTGCCCAGGAAGGTCACCGTCATCAGAGGCTTTCAAGAAAAAATAGATGTTGCATTGTGCAACATGGTTCAGTGGTATGGTGGTGATGGGTTGATGGTTGGACTAGATGATCTTACTGGTCATTCCAACCTTAATGATTCTAAGATTCTATTAGAGAGTTTTCATCTAGATATAAAACCAGAAAGGATGCCACCACAGGCCAGGATTAGAACTAGTTAGTTCTCCCATACTAGACATAAAGTGTCCACTCAGTGCTAATGCATGGATGCCTTAGAGCTGTCAGGGCTTCTTGTTGCCTGCTGTGGGCATGCACATGATGTGCTAATGAAGCAGCTGCTTGCCAGCAGGATGTCTAAACAAAAGTGGACCAGGATACTGTTTCTTCATGTTATGCCCAGGCTCTTTTTATTTTATCTTGGCAGCATGAGGAAGGTGATAAAAACCCTCTTAAAACACACCATATAGAGCAGGCTTTTTTGCCTCATGCATGGCTGGGTTTGACATTCCAGCCACTGGTGTAAAACACAGGTTGGAGTGAGCTGGAGTGAGTCATGTTGGGGGGAGTTCAGGGCAGGGAGGGGGTGTTCTCTGAGCAAGTGGCACCTCCTTACCAAAGTGTTAGGATCTAATTTGGAGCATGCAGTGAAGGGTAGAGTAGATCTTCACTGTCTCAGAAAGCTGCATTAAATGGCTGAATGATTACTCCCAGGCTAAGTAAGAGAAAAGGTGGGCTAGGAGTCCAGCCCCCTTCTTCCTGACTCTGAGGGCAGCCTCAAGGCAGGAAGCCAGTGACCTTGGCTAACCAAATAAACCTTGCTGTGTGTGTGGGATTGAATTCCTAGGTAAGAATAGTGATGAATACAGGAAAATAATAACGGAATCAAAGGAACATATATACTCCTTATGTCCCTTTCCCACCATGGTAGAAAATGGTGCCAAGGAGCATAGAGGCAGTCAAGAACTACCTGGAGGAGGAGGCCTGCGTGTGCAGAGGGATGATGGGATGTCTTGATTTCTGCAAGAAAGAGGCAGTGTCTTTTCTTTGTAGATTTGGGTTTGAGTACCTCAGAGTCTTCCAGACTCCTTCCATCTCAAAAGCCTCAGCTCACACCTTTCACTCTGTGTTGGGGGGAAGTGAAGGTTTTGATTGGCCTTTGTCCCTTTTGAGAGGGAACAGAGCTCTTCCTGGTCATGCAGGTTAGAGTGGAGTAAGAACAAAAGGGGTACTATCTTACCCAAGATCTTATCTCCAAGGAGCCTCAAAAATTGCCCATTTCCTTACCTCAAAGACAATGAAAGACCAATCACAAAGGTGAGCATCCCTAAGATGTCCCTGCAGGCTCCCATTGGTCAACCAGCACAAGAGGTCCATGTGGGTACCCTGTCAGAACTCCTCTTCCTTGAGCATCTCTGTAGTCCCAGCAGGCTACCAGAGAAAGTGAGGTGACAGGATGGAGGTAACAAAGCCCAGCCCCAGCCATGACAGCTCTGACACCAGTGGATGTGCCATACCCTGTACAGTACTGCAGGGAGCAATGCAGTGCCATCCTCTGTGGCTGCCAGCATCCAGCATCAGCTCTAAGGAGCTTATGGCCATGGCTATATTACGTGTGTGGTTGCTAGGGAAACACTGGTTCTGAACTGGAACCAAAGCGGTGAGGGCTGGGACTCTTTTTTTTTTCCTCTCTCTCTGACTCTCTCTCTTTCTCTCTCTCTCTTTTTTTTTTTTGGTAAACATTTAGAGCCTTGGCTATGTCTCTCCTAAAGAAAAGACAGCTAATTATGGGGCAACAGAAAATCTGCAGTCTCTGTAATCTAGTCAGATCTCAGCTCTTGATTTTACCTCCATTTTATAAAGGCTGAAGCATTTTTTTCCTCTTTAGCTTAAGGAAGCTGAAGGGCACATCTACACAAGCTTTACTTTCAACTGCTTGCTCACACTGCACTCTGACCTAACAGAGGCAAGCCAGCTCTGATCCAAAGTGTGTGTAAACTATTTTGGACCCTAAAAATGATCTAAAATGGTTAACAAGGACAATTTCTAAGAAAAGAGTAAGTCCTGGTCAACATTACCTTATATTGACTACTTTACTTTGGCTGTGATCCATTCAGCTCAGAGTATGGGCACAGCTGACTTCACTGTCCATAAAGGCTGAGTAGACCTTGGCTTCATCAGTGCTGCAGGTGCTACTTGTAAGGACACAGAGGAACCAACAGATTTTCCTGCTAAACATTACTGCTTAAATAAGCAATGCAGAATTTGCGAGAAAGGAAAGCATCAGTACTTCACGATTGATAAAAGGAACGAAGGCCCTCACAGACACACTATGGGTATAGTACTCAGCTGGGCTGCTGTGAGAGGAGACCTTCATCTCCTGAGGGGCTCTGATGGCATTGGGCTCATTGCTGAACTTTCAGGTCTTATCTAAATAGACTCTGTGAACCTTTGGAGGTTCAGATCAGGTTTGCTCATAATAAGAGACCAAAGGAATATTTGATGAAATGGAAGAGCAACTAATTTAGAAATGATAAAAAGAAATAGTATTTCATCTCAGATAGTTCATTTGCAAAATTTATTCAATGACATCTTGCCAAATACTGTGACTGGACTTTTTTAAGAGTGCTGGATAGTTTTATGGCTGCTGTTGATTGATATGGCTATACCAATGACATACCATTCAGCTTGCAGTCAAAATTCAGTCCTCAGTCTGGAGGGTAAGTCAGCCAGAAAAGAATCCCTAGGCAAACACCATGATGTAATTGGATGGATGAGTAATGGGGCAGTCTGACTTTCCTCTAATTGTTATGGGCTGGCCATATCAGGATATTAAGCCAATTAGTGGTCTTGGCCGAACTGGGAGAGGGGGAACTAGGCCTATGCTGCCCAGTGTGGTAGCAATGTGGCTTAAGGGGGGTCTACCCAGACTGACCAGTGGTTTGATCCATTATATGTAAGCTCATCAAACAAGGAAGTACACACATACAGAGATGAAAAAGGGAATGCAAAAGGCATGGTGTGAAAATTGTTTATCCTGGCAGCTTGCTAACTGATATTTCCCCTCTGTGGAAAAGTGCTGGCATCCATATGTGATGTTTTGAGAAGCTGGTATGGAATACTATCATATATTGGTCTGCTTTGACCAGCGATTGCGTATAAAATTCATAGATGGTGGACCCTCGAACTTTGACAAACAACCTTTGGGTTTTTTTTAGAATTCTATACACTGGGCAATGATACTTACCTGCTCAACTCTTTCATTTTTTTTTTTTTTACTAACTGCATGTAGTAAAGTGAAACATTCCCAAGATACAGTGTACAAAATCTAGAGTATCTCTTGTTTCCTCTTTTGCAAAACGTTTAGAATGAATTATTTCTGCAGACTCTTACGTGGAAACTGGAAAACACTTAGCTGTTTTCAGCCCTTGAGTCATCTTTAATCAAAAACCTTTTTATTATGGCTTTCAGGAGCTACTTGGAGCTAGAGTACTTGCAAGTTGTCCCTGGGCTAGAGTTTGGCAGCAAACCAGTTTTCACTACTACTAAGAGATTAATGCCCAAATCATGATTGAAAGCTGTGTGTATGTTAATACTTAAGTATACAGTTAATGTCACTATACATGTGAATCTTGGTTTCTCGTTGTCAGAGTATCAAAACTGAGCTTCACTGGCAATTCTAGATTTCTTACTGCAATAATTCTCAGCAGCCACAAGGGATGACTGCTGCCAGCAAAGTCCTAGAGAGTCAGCAACCATTCTCCTGAGTGCTGCAGACCTTTCTGTTGGCCACTTGGAAGCCCTTCCTCACAGAGAGCATGACAGCAGCATGCTCACCTGTAATAGAAGGTTCTTATAACCCTCTACTAACTTGTCATGCTGTAACTGGTTTTGTACAGTATTCAGCCTGTTAAGGCCTGCTGATACCTTGTCAATCTGGGCTTTGTTTTTGCCATGACAAGTTTCAAATTGTTGTGTCAGCAGTGGAAAGAGTGAGGCCTGGTTTCCTCTTGTTTTGTGTTCTGCGTCCCTGAAGCACGCTTTTTCCAGCTATAACAACCTTAACTTTCCTTCCTCTTCCTTGTGATGTCTTTTAGTATGTAGTGTGCCACGTGGGTGCACAATGACCGTGCAGTAGCTGACTGTGTTTTGAGTCCTGCCTGCCTTTCCATCAGCAAGGACACAGAAAAATGTCTCTCTCATCCACCAGTTTTTATAATCACTTCTCTATAACACGATCTTTGAGATGTGTCCTTTCACATAATAAGGCCAGTTCTGTAGTTGTTACTAGAACAAGTGAGAGAACTGATAAATAATGTGGTTATATAAACCACATTTATGCATCTAACAAGTTCAAACTTCCCATTGACAGCACGTTCCCAGAGCAGCTCTGAAGATTTACACCAAAAATGATTTGCTCATCTGAGAATCAGAGCACTGGGAAAGGATTGCAGGAGGTCATTTGCTCCATCTGCTGCACAAGCCAGTATCAGTAACAGCTCAGGGAATCTACTGCAGTAAGATAAGAGAGTTTTGAAATCCCACTAAATCAACTAAAAGGGTGAAGAGTGACATCAACAAATGACACATTCTAACATGCTGCAACTTTACTTTGAATAGGTTTTGTTGTATGTGTTTTTGTGGACATAGGTTTTGTGTGTATGTGTGTGGTGGACACAGAGATGCTGTTCTAGAACCCAGTCCCACCATGTGTCATTGTGTTCTCACACACCCTGCTGCAAGGACTCAAGGACAGAACTCACAGGATGAGGCAGAACACAATATTAAAAACAGAGTTTTATTGTATTGAGTTGTTGAAAACTAAATAAAAAAATTAAATGTGAGAAGAAAAAACAAATAAGCTGAAGATTCTGTCTCCAGGCTAGCCTGAGGCAGTGATGCATTTGTGGTAAGAATAAACAGAAGTAAATGAACACTTAAGCAACAAAGATTCTGATTTCCTGTCAGATTTGTTATAACAAATGGACTCAGAAATACAGAAAATTTAATTATAAGACTTTGAACTGTTGCAGCATTTTCCATCATGAACAATAAAACTCCCAGTGAATCAGGTATCCCACCAGGACTGTGACAAATAGGTACACAGTGGTGTCTCAATTTTGAAGAAAAGAAATACTTCGGTAGGGAAATTAAAGTCTGTGTTTTCCCAGAAGTTATTTGGTTCTTGCTTACCCATTTTTGCCCCTGTAGAATCTATGGTAGGCAGTGCTGAAGTCTAAACAGGAGGCAGCTCTATGTGATTTGCTGTAAGTCATGGAGAAATTTTGCAAATCAAGACAGTACTAAAGACACAAGAACAGCTTTTCTTTTAAATCAGGAAAATGAGAATAGAGTTTTGGAAAGGGATAATGGCCTGAGTCATGAGGATCATAACTGGGGCACTGGAAAGGAAGAACTGGGCTGACCCCCGTTAATAAATGATGGCTATACAGAAGCCCTATTAGTACATCAGCAAATGGGGTTAGGTATCGAATCATAAAATCATATAATGGCTTGGGTTGGAAGGCATCTTAAAAATCATTTAGTTCCATCCCCTGCCATTAGGGTATACTGATGTTCCTTAAAGCCTAACACAAGGGAGCAGCTCCCAGAGCAGTGAAAATTGCATTTCCTTTGCACCTATGCAAAGATAGCAGCGTAGGACATTTTGGGGAAGAAAAAAAAAAAAAAAGATTCAAATATGAAAAGCAAACACGTGCTCCTTAGATTCCTTGTGCATAGCTTGACACACTTGGCTCTTGTGCGGTCTGGCTCTTGCACTAGACTTGCTAAACAACTTGCCCACCGCTACCAAAAAAATCTGTTCAAGGCTCAGCCATCGTATCAACTCAGCATGACATAGAACCAGGTTACATTTGCACCACGTGCATGGCGGAAACTTAGAAAGAGAAATAAAATGCCTGTCTCCACACTTCCTAAGTCAGCAGCTATGGGTGGCCCACTGCAGCTCTTCTTAGGGGTCCTGCCATTTCCTCTGCTTTAGGGACGTTCTGAAGTTTTCTACATACTGGGAAGGAGTTTTGCTCTCAACAGAAAGATGTCTGCAAAGCAGTAATTGCTTTTATATGCCTGGGGAATCCAGAGAAGCAGTTAGGAAGGAACTTGCAAGAAAAGCAATTTGTGAACCTCTCTGTGATCTGTCATAGCTAAGGTAAACAGCTTGCTAAAGGGCAGAGTTTGGTTTCAAGTGGTGCAGCTGCAGGAGGACTCCTCAGAGTGGTCTGCATCTTAGCCAGAGGCCTGCAACCTGGACCTGGTCACAGGTTGCAGGTCCAGGTCCAGGTCCAGAGTCAGGTTGTGCCCAGCTCCCCATGCA
Organism: Tetrao urogallus; assembly: GCF_951394365.1. Lineage (NCBI taxonomy): Eukaryota > Metazoa > Chordata > Aves > Galliformes > Phasianidae > Tetrao > Tetrao urogallus. The sequence goes on from NC_136813.1 coordinate 145,905,530, forward strand.
GCACCTGCATGGGCCTGCTGCTGAGGTACAAAAGGCACTCAACTTCTAAGCTGTGGCAGTAATACTTGGTCACTCCTTGAATCTTGCACCATTTCTGTGAATCCCCCCTCCATCCACATATGAACTGTCTCCTAAAGAGTCCTCTGGATGAGTGCCTTTGTACTGAGTACAGTCCAGCCTCCTTCCCTAAAGGGTTAAACATGCTGGAGGGGGAGGCAATACTTGTCCCAGCAGCGGCAAACTTGAGCAGATTTTCTGTGGGAAGCCATCTGTCAAGCTGGGGAGTGGTGCTGTGTCAATTGATCAGCTCCTCCTCCAGCTCTGCTCTGCAAACTACGGCTTCCTGACCTTACAGGGTGACAGTGGGGGAGTAGTAGGATCTCTGGAGGCACTGAGATCCTGTAATAGAGGCTCTCTTCTCCCAGACTGGGTGAGGGACACCTCTTCTGCATCTTACTTTTCTCTTGAAGCAGCTTGCTACGAGGAGCCCAAGTTTATGGGTGAAAGGCTGTAGGATGAAAACAAGCCTTTTTCAGGGGATTGTTACACCTGGGTGATGCACAACATAAGGAACTACTTCTAACTCAAGCTATCTCTATCCCAAACTTAAATCTGTCTTTTAATAGCAATGGTGAATCACGTTTTGGGTGCTCCAAGGTGAAAAAGGGGAGGGTGAACTATGAAATTTCTGCAGTATTAAAATAGGAGCTTGTGGTGCTTTCTGAAACTTTAAATTCCTGGAGAGAAAAAACATTGCTTTTTGATTTTAAATTAATAAAGCACTAACAAACCAGTAGGCAAAAAATGTAGGTCTGCCTCCTAATCTAAAATCTTTCACTGCAATACCACAGTGAAGTCAAATTCCTGCTCTGATAGCCCCGTGATTCTCTGTCAGTTTAGGTATCTTATCTTTTTCCCTGGTTTTCCATTAGGTGTGGTCAAAAATAAGGAGAGAAGTCATTTTTCTGTGTTTGCTTTTTTTTTTTTTCCTCCTAAACTGCACTCACAGAGATTCTCATTGAGCTCTATCAGCACTTCTCCTGATTTATTGTGAAAGGAACACTTTCTTCCACAGTGTTGTATGTCCTTCCTTCATCACCCCTCTTTTTTTTTTTTTTTTTCTTCTGAGTGCTGAGTTGGTTAGGGAATGCAGAACAATTGGCTAGCCCAAGCATTGGTGTGATTAAGTGCAAAAAAAAATCTTGCCAAGCCAAAATCTGGGCTGGCTTGCACTTCCTGAATGCTTTCATTTTGAATAGAAGTTGCATCTTCTTGCAGCTTCTGTAATAAAGATGCGAGCAGTTGTGTAATAATGGTAATCACATGCACAGCCAGATGGTTCATGCTCTTTGATTTGAGGAGCGATGTATCTATTTCTATGTAAAGGTGAGCTGTTAAGCAGGGTTGTAGTAAGTCTACCTATTTTGTGTATTGATATTTGATGTTCTGCTATGCTCTGGTTAGTGAGGAGTGCTGAATTTTCTGCCTGAGTTTTTGAGAGAGAATTTCCTTCAACTGTGCTGTGCACTCATGTGGAATGAACTGTCAGCATGTGCTTTAGCTGGAGCTTCTGACGGGGTTTTGAATCTCAGAGACGGCAGTAGCTCCTGCACCTTGCTACCATGTCTAGTAACTCCTGTGTGTGCATGTCCTGCGTGTGCAGCCTTGAAATAACTATTGGGTTTACCATCTCATGTCCCTTCCTGATCACCAAGGAAAGCATCCAGACGTCTAGATCCCGTGTGTCAAATCTTTCTGTAATTCAGTAGTCAGGTCCTTCAACTCTTAGACTCTCTGATAGAAACTGTGGAATTTTGCTGTCAATGCAGAATTTCCTGTGCATAAAAATAGAAGAGCTTTTGTTGAATTAATACATAAAAAAGTAGTTATCACTCACAGTGTAGCAATCAGTTTGCTACAGGTCGCTTGCAAAGGTACAGTGCAATGAAGGGTATTGAAGATGCTTCTTCAGGCTGTCTTCGATATCAGGCAAGTGCTGTGGCAGTTATTTAATCTTTCATCTGTTTTTTTCTGATTGTCTCTGTAAGCTTCAAAGATAAAACGTATCTCTTAATTTTTTCCTGAGCACAATTGTAGTTGGGGAAGGGTGTGAATTCCAGTGATCAGAAAACTTGAACTGTGTTCCACAGATTGTGAAGCTCAGTTGCTGCTCCTGTCTCCAATTTGCCTTCTTTTTTTTTTTTTTTTTTTTTTTTCTTTTTTCTTTTTGTGTACATTTATTTTTCCAGTGAGTAAAGAACAGCTATAAGAGAACTTTCATGAGTGGGTGGTGGAAGTGAATAGAGGTTAATCACCAGAACTCACAGGAAAGGTTTGGGGATCTGAGAGCGAGAACTCTGTATAGGACATGACCAAATGGAAGTTCAGGAAAAAGAATCAAGGCTGGTCAGAAGATCAGAGTTATTTTTTTTCCTGGAGTTGCTGAGCTTTAGCGTATTTTTACTGATAGATAAAATGGCAATAGGTAATAAAAAGCATGAGTAAAGAAGGGATGGACGAATGGATGGATGCCTGATTAACTGACACCATTGTGGAAAACCAGCTTTACCTGCCAAACTGTCAGAGAGTGACTTTGGTAGAGAGTTGGTGTAGTGGAAATGCTAAGTTACAGCTTGAAACAGTGATTGAACACCTGGTGGGAAGGCAGGGCCAACCCAGAGGAGCTCAGGTGCATGCAGTGCACCTGACCAGAAGGCATGAAGCCAGGATCCAGCCCTTCCCAGACTTTACATAAGGGTTGGTAGCGGAGGCAAGGGTAGCTTGCTGGAGATCCCTGTTTGCCTGAGGTCTTCTAAGGGTAAGCATACTTTTTCCTTTGTTTCTGTGTTCATGGCTGCTGCATTTGGGGCTTATCCTCATTTGCTATAGCCTAGGACTTTACTATCGTTGCTGTGCTTTTCATCACGTTATAGCGTTACATTGGGAATATCTTGAGGTAATGTTTTTGGGCGTTTACACAAGGAGTTCCTCTAATCTAAAACTCTTGACTGCTTCCTTTCGGATTTTCGGTTCAGCTTTTCTGGTAGGGAAGAAGAAGCGGTGATCGGATTTGGAGAGTTTCCTTATTGTGATGTGAATCTCTGCAGAAAGATAACAGTAATTCTACCTTTTTTGTTCATGATCAAATCCTAACCTGTCGAAATCAGTGCGAGTTTGCAGTTGGTTTTAAACAACAGAGATCAGATTGTAAGAGAGCATATTAAGAAATGGGTTTTTTTGTTTCTATCAAGAACAGGGCAAAAGCAGGGATTTGGATTTTACTGAATCTTTCAGATACTGAAATGGTGGTATCTTGTAAAAACTCAGGATGAAAAAGGCTTACACTATGCCACCGAAGAGATGATCTGTGCAAAATGCCTTTGGAGTCTTGGAAGTTATAAAGTGGTGCACATTCTGATTCTCACAAAGATGAACCTGGCATGACAGAAGGCAATGAATGAACACTTCATAAAATACATGACAGATGTTATTCTATATGGCATTCTATAAAATACGACAATAAACAAGACCCTAGATGGTTTAGATTTTTTTTTTTCAACTTTAGCATGTTCTAAGTTGTTCTGAAATGAGACTTTGTAGTTGTAGTACTTCATGCTACTGCTTGTTTTGAGAAGAAACAGAAGTAGAGGTTCTCAGATTTGTTTGTGTTCAATGATTGTACCTAATCTAGGTGCATTTCAGTCTGGATATTAAGCTAGAGTACTGTCCCAAACTTAAAAAAAACAAAAACAAAAAAAACCACCAAAGCTGCTTTGTGCCCTCTTTATCCTACATATAGTGTTGTGATAATCCTGGTATTAAAGCTGTTGACTTGTGCAAACATAGAATATTTTGCATGTATTCTTTTTCTGGCCTTGTTTGTGCTCCACTTGTTCTCTATCTGTTTGAATCATGCCTAATATTTGAAACATTAAGTAATTTCAGCAACGTGCCTTTAAAAATAAATTAAGGACAGCTGGTCATAAAAAAGCTTTTACTTCCTTCCCACTTGCTTCACTTTGTTAAAAATCCTTAAAATGTGGCCAAGACATGAAGTGCAAGATTCTAACTGTATGCCTCCCCTTCCACACTCAGTGAGTTGACTAGGAATGTTGTCTATTTCTTTTGACCTATTCTTGTTTTCTCTTTCTCTTTGACTTCCTATTCTAGGATGAGTCATCCATGTTCTTCCAGTTTGGCCCATCAATAGAACAGCAAGCTTCAGTCATGCTCAACATCATGGAAGAATATGACTGGTACATCTTCTCCATTGTCACTACTTACTTTCCTGGTTACCAGGACTTTGTGAACAAGATCCGCAGTACCATTGAGCACAGCTTTGTGGGTTGGGAACTGGAGGAGGTCCTTCTGTTGGACATGTCCCTGGATGATGGAGACTCAAAGATCCAGAACCAGCTCAAGAAGCTCCAAAGCCCTGTTATCCTCCTCTACTGCACCAAGGAAGAGGCCACCTACATTTTTGAGGTGGCCAACTCTGTGGGTCTGACAGGCTATGGTTACACGTGGATCGTGCCCAGCCTGGTGGCAGGGGATACAGACACAGTGCCATCTGAGTTCCCCACCGGGCTCATCTCTGTCTCATACGATGAATGGGACTACGGTCTTCCTGCTAGAGTGAGGGACGGAATAGCCATAATCACCACGGCTGCTTCTGATATGCTGTCTGAACACAGCTTCATCCCTGAGCCCAAAAGCAGCTGTTACAACACCCAGGAGAAAAGGATTTACCAGTCCAACATGCTCAACAGGTAAGGAGAAGGGATGGGTTAGCTTTACAAAAAAGGGGTCTCAAGAACTTCTGACCGCCAGAACAGTTTTGGTAGGCCGTTGCTTCAGTGCTGTGGGTAGTGTTGGCTAGGAACCCTGGCCAAGGGGAGTTGTGCTGATGGTGGTACATGTGTTGCTGTGAACATTGCTACTGTCACTCCTTTGAAAAAAACATCATTATCAAAATATCGTATGAGGAGGAAGCCAGCACAAAGCAAAGGCACAATGAAGATATGATGCAAAAAATATGAGTGTGCCCTTTGATGCACAACAGATTTGCTCTTATTACAATGTTGAACTCCTTGGAGAGTCTGTACATGAATGGGTCTGTAAGTGGCACATGGGTTCTTAGTGTAAGTAGTGCGGATTTTTGTATTTAAATCTAGAAGGGCCCAGGTTCCATTCCAGGAACTAGCAATGCGTAAATGGGTGTTCCTTTGTAGATGGTTGTGTAACCCAACTGGGAAATTTCCATGGCACCTGTTGTCTGAATACTGAGTGTCCTTCTGCTGTCCACTACCCCTGAATCAGAGGAGAGAAGGAAGTGTGGAGAGGTCTGGAGAATTAGATCTGGAAAAAGAATTAAGGTCAACAAGTCTGTTGAGCTCCTGCTTTATCTTGGAGGCATCTAAAGTCTTCAGGTGTCTTAAGCATCTGGTTTACTTCAAAGAAAAGGGATTTCTGTTATCATCCTGCTCATTGGCATCTCATTGGTGACTGTCTGCTGACTATTTCAGATCTCATTCTCTCTTGTGCACACTGAATAGAGAGCCTAGACATCTCCATCAGGACTGGGAGTTTTTCTAGATGGCAGAGAATATTAAATAAAAATATTTGTGTGTTTACACATATGCGTGCACACACACACAGATATATATATATAAATAATATCTATATTATATCTATAATATCTATATATCTATCTATATATATATATAAATAAAATCTATGGAAAAACTATTTGAATAAGTATCTTTCTCTGATCCAGTTTCAGATTTTCTAAAGAAACAGTGCTAAGATGCCTGTTAAAGGTCATAGAGGAAGGCTCTGGTGGGACAAGTTCTCAAGCAGCACTCAGATTACTAATTTCCCTTTATTGTCCCAGCTAGAACTTTAGGGCGTAGCTAAGCAACCCAGATAGACATGGAAAGATCTGGGAAGTGCAGTATCTGCAATTAACCACGTGCCTTCTGACCTGCTCAGCTGTCATTCTCCAATGTTTTTCATATAATATCCTTGGGCAGGTTGATTCCTTTGCAGTGTGAGATGGAGAATCCAGGTAGTAGTTGTCATGAGAGGTGGCTGCAGAGAGCACAGCATCCTTGTTCATTTGTCATGATGAATCATAGAATACTGTAAATGTGATGGATTGTCTTGTGTGCTGTGACCTCTCACTACAAACTGTTAGGAAGATAGAGGGACAGGTGGACTGAAAAGCAGAATGCAATTTTGTATTGTCTGGAAGCTGGGGGCTGAAATAAGTCTCCTCTTTGATCTATTAGGTTGCCCATGATTCTTTCTGTTCTTTCTTTGTCTCTGTGATCCATTGACACATTAGCAGTCACTGTCATGCTTTCCTCTTCCCTACACTGGCTTTTTGTTGTCTGCAAGCCCTTGAATCACCAAAAATGCCCAATGCATTTATCCGTTTCCTTCCCAGCCAGGCCTAGTGGAAAAGGGTGTTTTCTGTTGCTCTGTTGAGTCATCACTGGAATGATTAAACAGGAAAAAAGTTATACTTAATACGTATAGAGTTATCAGAAGTCACATAAAGGCAGGTTGCTTTTTACTTTTCTAAGCGAGTAGAGATTCTGAAAGGGAGAGCTATGCTGTGACTCTTCAGCATTTCTTTAGAAAACAAAATGTTGTCTCCTGCTGTGAGATGCTGTGTTCTGTAGAGACCTTCTGCTAATTAGCTGATGCACAAAATCATACCCATATAGCTATGCTACGTATGACCCATCAGATCTCTGCAAAGCTCTTCTTGGCACTGGATAGGAGGCACCAGCTCAGAAATGCTCTAATCTCTAAATATGACAGCACTGTTGTGCAGTGTAGATATGCCCTGGAGCCTGGGCATCCCACACTGAAGCAGCTCTTGTCAGTTTGGAAAGTATTATATTTTTTCTCACCTTTGTGGCCCAAATCATGTTGTTTCTTTTCCCTTGTTGTGGTTATAACGTTCATGGGAATGACTGCAGGTGCATGTGCATATACCCAACTTAGTTTGGACGCTGACATCAGTCTCTCTGAAAAGCCGAGTCAATTAGTCCAGGCCAAGCTCCATTCTGCCTCTGCTTAGATTGCTTTGGGCATCTGAACTAGCTCAGAAATCACTATACTCTGTGGAAGTTGCTTCTGCAGCCACAGTGTAAATAATCACTTTGCCTTGCACGACACTGACCTGTGATATGCTAGTATGGGAGTTCTTTCTCCTGCAAACACTTGTACCCTGTCTGTACTTTTGAGAGAGATGGTTGAACAGCATGAATTCCAGTGAGTTATGTGCTTGGGCTTCTTTTTAAATGCAATTACTTTCAGACACCTTTTGGCATGTTAAAACTAGTGGTGTCCAAAATCAGCATTTGCCTTTGCACATCCAAAGTTCTAACAGAAATGTGATCAGCTTCAAGCTCAGCCTTACAGCCTGGGATCTGGACAGGAGGAAGGAGAGGAGAGGGAAGTGGGAAGAAAGCAAAGATGAAGATATGAGTTCACCTCACTACCTGCAGAGGTTAATGGTTATGATCTGTGTTCATACCTTCAAGTCTTGTTGAACTCACTGGAGTTTACTATGTGCTAAGCTTTAAACCTCTCCTGGTATGCTTTGGGCTGGACTGAAGGTTCTGGAAAACTAATTTTAGACGTGCCCCGGACCTGGCAATACTATATTCAGCCATCTGCAGCTTACAGTTCCCCCTCCGCATGCCTACACAGAATAGAGAAATGTATGTATGTGGGTTTGATGTCTGGGGAGACTGCAAAGTGTGTGTGACCTCAAATAATACATCACCACATAGCTGGGGTTTCAGAAACTCCTGAAGTTAATCCAAGGTGGTCTGGTTTGCTTCAAATCCATTGCTGGAAGGCAGTAAAAGAATCTACCAATTTTATTATTTGGAAAGTGACACTTATAACTAAAAAACATGTGAACTTTAGTTCCGCTGAAACAACTTCACATGCTAAGACTGCGACTTTGTCATTTCCCTATTTCTGCTTCTGAATCCTTTTGCAGTAGTTCTGAATGCAGCTAAAATCAAATGGTCCCACTCCATTGATATTTCTCCATATTTTTATCTGCTAATTCATGGGCTTTTTTTTTTTTTTTTTTTTGGTTTTGTAAGTGCTTGCACTAAGAAAGCTTTGCTTGAAGTATGGCTAGAGGCATAAAGAGAATCAGGATGGGCTGTTACTTAAATGCCATTTCTCACCAATGTAGGTGTTTGGTATGCATCTCCTCATGTTAATAATGGTCTCATAGCAACTGTTGCTTGTCAGTCTTGAAACTGGTATTCCTTTGTGTTGGATTAGAACTGCAGAAGTGTGAGTTTGCAGATTTTGTCCTAGAAAATGAGCTTGCTAGCTAGTAGAAGCATGATATCATAAGGAAAGTTAGTTCTACAAAAAATGTTATTTTTCTTTCTGAAAGATTTGAAGGATTCTTGAAAGTTTTCCTCCAGTGAGGGATTTATTTCAATTTATGCTGTTAATAGGCTTAGGTGATCACATAGAATTCAACTATCCAAATACTGTTTTCCAGTTCAATTACACTCTTTAATTCTTTGGTGTTTTTTTTTTTAATAAGTATCTATTTATTTATTCCAGCATTGTCCCAGAAAGCTATCTGGTTTGAAAGTTCCAGTCTACTGAATCTGTAGTTATCTTGATAACCGGTCTTCTCCAGAGCATTCAGCAAATCACTGTGCTCCCTACTCTCTTCTGCCACATGAGAAGATTTCAGAGATTGAGAAGGAGTTTCTAACGTGATTTTCCTCTGGAGAGATGCTCAGATTTGGAATTCTTCCTTCTTGCCCTTCCAAGTGGAGTTACTAACCTTCTAGGCATTCTGCAAAAGTCATCTACTCTCTCTTCAGCATGGCTGCTAAGGAGTGAGTGGGCAGAGGTGGATGCATTCAGAGGCAGCCTTCTGCTTATTTTGTTATTTTAATAGATGGGACAGATTTCCTTGAGCTCAGGATGGATGCTTCTTACTATATTTTAGAAATGGGAAGAAATAACTAAAAGATGGGAGCATTCTTGAGAGAGGTATTCAGGGATGAGTCGTGGTAAAAGAATGTGTTTTCTGGCACATGTCATTTGAGGAATAGAAGCACAGCCATTTTGTATGGCTATTCAGTCATTGGGCTATACATAAGCTATGCTTCTGTTATAGTCTTCAACAAGACCTGGGTTCTTCCTACTGGTTGTCATGGCTGCTTGTGAATGCTGGGCCATAACTACTAGTTTGTTGTTGTAGGGTTACTAATGAGTTCTCCACTGATTGGCTTTAATAGTCTCTCATTTAACACCAGGCTGCACACACCAGATTTCATTTTAATAAAAAGCGCAGTGAAGCATTTGCTTTGGAATGAAAATACAAATGTGGAATTATACTGCCTTTGCAAAGAAATACATTAAGAGGGGAACAAAGATAGGTTCAATTCTGCGCTTCAGATTCCTCAAATATGAAAACAGCTGGCAAGCTAGTTTGGTGCATTTTTTGGACATGATACTTCCACTCTGGAGGAAATAGACTTTCATCTGGAGCTTTTCATTCCAGCCAGTTAAGAAAGGCCAGGCTGGATGGGGTCCTCATCAATCTGATCTAGTGGCTGGCAACCCTGCCTGTGGCAGAGGGGTTGGAATTAGATGATCTCTGAGGTCCCTTACAACCCAAACCATTCTGTGATTCTATGAAATGCAAAAGAGCCTCTGAGGAACCGCTGGAAACTTTTTCCTGGGACAGGGCAAGTTCTGTTCTCAGAGGACCTAATTCCCCTAGTGGGTAGTTAGGAATTGCTGGGACTTGGGACACCTTGAATGTGAGGTCATTGAGTAGCGAAAGTATGTGCAGTAGGATTGTACAAATATATTGGTCCCCTGGAGGCCCGTGACCATAGTCATTATTTCTGTCTCTGAAAGGTGCAGTCCAGCTATCACTCTGGACCTAGTTTGCCCAGTTTAATGCTGAGGATATTTCCCAGGCAGAACTTTCACTTCCTTTCTGGGCCACTCCTAACCCACTGTCCTGCCCTTTCTTAGATCTGGTTGCAGTAGCTGTTGCCTGCCATGTCACACACAAGTCATTTGTCACATTTATCACATGTCATTTGCAGATACTGTTTTGGAGCTTGTCTCATGTCCAAGTGAGGCGTACCTTCCCACAGCTCAGTATTTGTGTTGTTGTCCTTTGTCTGTTTGTAGGATAGATGAATGAGCCCTGTGCTAGCAGCTAGAAGCACTGGTCAGCCTGAAGTCTTACTGCCTTTGGGACTGTTTGCCAGCTGTCCGGGAAGCTCTGCTCTAGCCCCTAAATCCATGCTGCTCCAAGACTGGGAGGCACAGTGCTGGTACTCCTTCACTCCTCAGAGGAAGAGAGAGAAGAGATAAATGGTGTGTTCCCAAAGATGTGAAAATTGCCCTTTTCAAAACTTGGAGGATGAGGGAAAATGTGCAACTTTTGACCTTTCTAAGCCTTTAAGCCAGCATCTTGTTAGCAGCTTGTTACGCTCCTGCTGGTCAGTGTATCTGGTTGCTGTCAGGCTAGTGCTGGCTGGCAGGACATGGAGTGAGCACTGTTGGTGGATTAGAAGTCCCTGCTGTTGAAATCTGCACGTTCCTGTCACAGCTCCAGCAGCAGCTGGAGGCCAGGGCTGGGCAGTGCCTTTCACTCCAGTGGGGCATGTCTCCTTTCCCATATTTCCTGTTGGATGTCACTCTATTCTCTGTTACTCATGCAATCACAGCTTCATAGCCCCTGTTGGATGTCTTGCTAGAAGGCTGCCGCATCAAGTCAGCACGTTGTGCTGATAGGAGAGTGAAGACCCCTGGTGTCTGGAAAGGAGTGTACGATGGAGGGCCAGACAGCAAAAATCTGTTCCTCTTCAGATGTTACAGGATACCTTGGTCTTGCAGGGCGAGGCTTTCTGTGAGGGAGAGAGGTGATGCTCGCTCTGTGTGGACAGCTGGATGTATAATTCTCTATACAATTAAAATAGCGTGGGAGGATTCAGATGAAGTGATGGGCTTTAGGCAGGGGCTATCTTTTGATTAGAGGACAGCTTCTTTTGTAAAGGCCTCCAAAATCCACCAGCTGGGAATAAATTTCAGTATGCACCATCAGTTTCCAGATGGGAAAATGTCCATGTTCTGCTTCCAGCCCTCTGAGACATCTCCTGCTCTGCAGCCAAGTCCAATTAGTGCTAATACTGTGGCAACTTCACTTGCTGGTCACAATATGCTGTAACTTGTGCACTCAGCCTCTCTGCACTCTTCTTAAAAAACGAATGAAAATCCTCTGTGGCAGAGCTGAAAGAAGTGGTGTGAAACTACAAGCCCATCATGGGCTGTGGTTTGGGATCTTGCCTCTTAACAACATGCAGTCAGGGTCCTACAGGTCCAAAGTGCACCAGGGGATTTGAAAACTCGCGTTAGCAGATCAGAGGTGGGGAAGTGAGAAACAGCCACCTTCCTTTAGGGACTGCTGTGTTGTGGCTCTGGGTGTTTTGGACTGCACACCTGTGAAAGTGGATGGTGAGCCATTTATGGTTTCATTACTGGATGCTGTAAAGAATGTGCTTTTTCTTTTTTCTGATAGAAGCACTCCTTTTTTTTTTTTTTTCTTCATCTTCCCTCCCCCCCCCGACTTAATGTTCTTACTATCTTTCAAGTTTTTAAAAATAGGATCTACTGCGTTGCTATGGCTCCCTGTGCAACTCCGGAGCAGATTTCTCATCCCTTTGATGCAGTTTGGGTTCCCGATGCGGTGTGACAAGGCATCAGCCTGGCACGCCGCCTAGTGGCTCTGACCTGGGGGTTGGATCAGTGCTCATCTGTGGCAGAAATACGCAAATAAAAGATGGGGGGGGGGGGAAATAGATTGCCCTTCTTGGTAGAGAAATGAGGCATTAACACAGGTGCTGCTGGGCTGAGATTCATTTGTGATGTTCTGCAGTCTTAAAGCCATCCCTGCAGTTTGACATTAGGTGGGATATTCTTCTTCCCTCTCTGCCCTACACTGCTGTATGGTGGTGCTGTGAAGAGCTGCTGTGTTCCCATTCAGAGGCACCTGCAGCTCAGCAGCGGGTGAAGTGGTCTTTGCCGCATGTGTTCAGTCTAAGAAAGCACTGTGCACGTTTCAGGCTAAGCTTGCAGTTAAGTGCTTTTCTGAATCAAGGCTTAGAGAGCTATTGACAGGATGCAGTTCTGAAATTCCTCTCAGAATCATTGCTTGAAGGGCTTGCATCCAAATTTTGGGGAGACGTGCATCTGCATATCTGTGGGACAGCTGAGTTCTTACCTCAAACCAAACAGAATGGTGGCTTCAAACACCTGTTCACAGTACAGAATCCAGACCTCTCGGTAGCTCACAGCCCTCTGCACCACTCTGTTTTCAGACAACTATAACTTTAAAAACATACTGTTTCATGTGGCAAATTTTATTTTTTCATTCTTGGTCCAAAGGTGAACGTTTTAGAAAATCAGAGCGAAAAAAAAAAAAAAACCTGTTCACCCAATTTTGAATTGTGAAAGTGTGAGATAATGCATTTGTTCTGCTTTCAAATATTTATCCAGCAGTGGGGTTTTTCGTTGGTGTGGATGAGTAACTCAGAGCTAGCTGCACTTCAAAAATCTGTATGTGATGTCAGACAAGGAATACCTGATATGTCAAGGTTTAAAAAAATAAATTTTGAAATTAGTATAAGCATTTGAAGGTGATATATGTTACCGTAGTGTTGTTCTTGTGTATTTTAGTATGTTTATACTATATACCATGAAGTATTTGGATGATGGATGACCTAGAAATGTGGTATTTAAAATGCTTATATGTGAATGAAATAGGAAGGAAGAAGCTAGAAATGGCAGAGACCTGCCAGCTTGTCCAGTCCGCTGCTTGCTCTGTCATTCTTACAGCGTATTCTCTCCTGATTTAAGTAATAAAATGTCCCCACTCAAGCCTGCAAGCACCTTAATATGAAATGAATATTAAACTATAACCGTAGTGCCCTTGAAATGATCAATCAGGCTGAATGCTGCCAGCCCTCTTCCCACAAAGAAAACTCTTTTCCACTCCTGTGGAGAGATTTCTAAGCTTGCTAGATCACGCTTAACAGGTCTCCACACCTGTCGTGATTGAGCAAAGAATTGTAAGGTGATTAGAGCTCCTCTCCGCAGGAATGCACCATGGAAAATGCTTGAAAAACAGATTTGGGTTGGTCTTCAGGAGGATCTGGTGAGATGGCAGGTAATCAGATGAGAAGACATTCCCTGAGGATGTGGTGGTGTGGAAGAGAGCTGCTGCACAGGGCTGAAAGCTTAAGGATCCCTGAGGCCTGAAAGGGGTTAAAAACACATAAATGGCTGCATGCTGACTTCTGCTCTGTGTCAGTATTAAAATGAGATGGAAATGAGTTTTCTGTGTCTTGCCCAGTGTTGTTGCTTGTAATATTTGTGTTACAAATGAAATCATTTTTCAGCAAGATGGCTACCTCCAGTAGCAGTGTCAGCATCTTACATTTATTTATGACAGGCTGTAATATCTTTTATCTGCAATTCCAAAGCACTTTACAAAGTAGAAAGGGTCAGCTTAATTCACCACTAAAATTCAGCCACTGAAGCCACTCTCCGGGGTGAAGTAGAGCGAAAGTTTAACAGCACATAGTAGGAAGCAGAGATGAATGCCACACCACGCTGGTGCTGCAAGAAGCGTTTCAGCTGGCAGAATGAAATTGCTGAAGGTGGAATTTAGCCAAGACATTGGGGCTGTTTAACAAGGGCAGGAGATTAGCAACAGTGGCACACGTGCTCCTTGTGTGCCTGTGTGAAGCAGGCAGCCAGTGGTTTCAGGGAAGAGATTGGCAGGTTTTCCAGCCGGCAGAGTTTACCAGCAGATGCTTTGTACTTTCAGAAACCATCCTCTTCACAAGATTATAACATTTTCAGATGTATCTGGATCCCACACTGATTATCTGCTTGTTTTCCCTGGAAACTCAGCCCTGGGCAAAGAGGGAAGTCCAGCAAGACTGCTGTGTGCCTTCTGCTGGGCGTAGACATTGATAACTAGAATCAGCTGCAAAAAGGTTGATTGCAGTGAACCTCTAGAAGGATGCAGCCACATAGGCGACAGATACCATAAATAAAAGATGGTACCACCAAAAGGATGCTTTTTATAGTACCCTCCCTCTTTAAAATAATGTGACATTTACAGATTAAGCCCTGTGAGTGACATGAGGTGCCTCAAACACAGACTGCTGCAAGAAATGCTTTCCACCCTCTTCTTGAAGATGCTGATGCTTTCCTTCTGCATCTAAGCAGTGATGTGTGGCATGATGAGAGCTCAGAAGAGCGGGAGATTAAATCATGAAGGAATGCTCTTCAATATCACCTAGGGACTATGAGCACTTTGAGGTGCAAAGTACAAATGCTTAGAGCCTCTGAATAAATCTGAATATCTAACAACTGCTCTTCAGTATGCCTCCCATGCGTTCCTGTCAAGAAGCTGTTCTGGGGAGAAGCAGGGGATGCTGGCTTCTCCAGTCCTTGACTTACCCAAATCCAGGAGGTGAAGCAGGATTCTGCATGTTCTGTGATCTTCTCAGTTTCCTTTTTCTTGAGAAATGAAGTTGAGATGGCTGGAGGGGGCTCTACTTGCAGATTTATTTTGGTTTGAATGTAGCTGTGAGGAAGAGGCCATGCCTTTTGCCAGTGTGAGACTGCTGGTCAGATGAAACAAGCACTTTGGAGACGGTGCCAAGTTGGTTTCTCTCATGGCTGTGGAAGGGTGCTGTTTTGGGGAAAAGCTTCATTTTGACTGGCTAGAGTGAGAAGTTTACTTAAAATAATTTACTGATTTGTGTTTATTTCTCCAAGCAATTTTTCATGGAAAGCTCAAGTTTGAATTGATGAAGGCATAAGCTTAGCAATGCTGTGAAATTGATTTGGGACAGTTTATTATAGTTCCATGAAATTGCTTAACAAGAAAGTTTGGCAGTGAAGCAACTCAATGACTCAAAGAGCATGGCACTCCCAACAGTGGATGGCACTGGCAGTACCATGTAAGCCAGTATGGATGGCATGTAGTCTTTCTGGTGTAGGATTAGCAATAAAGGACTAGAGTAAAAGACATCTATCATCTTCCATGAGGGATCAGGCAGTTTTCACTGTTGCCAGTTGCCTACCTTTTTGCCACTCGCTTGTGGATCTTTGCAAGGAACGGAGAAAGCATCTTACACCTTGGTGCTCAACTGCAGCAGCTCTGAAATCTTTGTTTCAGCCATCAGTTAGTAGAGCAGAAGTAGATCACCACTGGCAGGAAGGCAAAGAAGACTCGTGGAGAGGTGGTGCAGCAGGAGGATCGCCTGGGGAATAAGAAGCATCACTGGGTGTAGTTTTATTGTGTTTACTGTGAAGGACATGCAGGCTACTCATCTGGGAGGGCTGTGGATGGCTCCAACCTTTATTTCTTTGTGTGGTTTATATTTTACCTTTCCATTTTCACAACTCAGAGCAGCACTGCCAATAGCTGAGGGGCTGTATGGATGTTGCGACCTTGGTTCTGGCCGAAGGTGGTCAGTGGGGATACCTACACCACCAAATTCCTTCAGCCTTTAGTTATTATCAGAGAAGTCGAGGGAAAGAAGTAATGCTTATGACAGAGGATTATGCTGGAAGCTTTTTTAAGCCTCGGAAAAGAAAGGGTCTTATGTGGAGATGGCTGAGTGAAAACTGGTTCTTGGTCTTTTTCCTCTCACCATTATAGAAAGCACTGTGTCCCAGAAGAATGGAAATGTGGGGCTGTGGGTGCAACATCAAATTTAGAACACATTCATCTGCAGTGCATCTAACCAAAGATGTAAATGGTGAGTAGGCAAGTGGAGGAACAGATGATTGAACAAGAGCTTTGATGGTTAACTAACAATTTTGTGATTTCCTCCTCAACCTACTGATTCTAAAAGGTTTCCCACTGTTTGCCTGAGAGAGCAATGAGAGGAGTTGGGAGTGGGACTCTTGTGAGCCTGCCAGATCAACAGCCGTCTTTGCTAATTGATATTTTTTGCTTTTCCAATGTAATTTTTTGGCAGGAATATGTTGTGGAAGGAGAGAGCAGTGTTGTATGGGAGGCAGTAACTCATGGGCAAAGCTCTAAAATTGCATTGATGTATCCATGAATCCATTCTTGTGATTTGCAAACTGCCAGGGATGAGCCCTGTTCTTGCTATCAGTCGTGTCCCCTTTGTGCTTCTGTCACTCCCCTGTGTCCTTCCCGCATTTCCATCCTCCATCTCTCTCATCCTTCCTTCAATAGGTGATTCTCTTCCACAGAAATATTAAATCTTATTTTAAAACAGAAGAACCATCCCATTTTCACCACCTCTTTTCTTTCCTCTCTTTCATCTCTTCTTCCCATGGAAGT
This sequence comes from Tetrao urogallus, assembly GCF_951394365.1. Taxonomy (NCBI): domain Eukaryota; kingdom Metazoa; phylum Chordata; class Aves; order Galliformes; family Phasianidae; genus Tetrao; species Tetrao urogallus. Next base: position 145,921,950 of record NC_136813.1, read on the forward strand.
GTTTGAAGTAGCACAAGTTCCTGAAAAAGGCATTTTTTTTTCTCTCTCTGTGCTTTGGCTCTGTGTCCCTTCTTCATTATATCTTCCCTTTGTTACTTTGTTCTGCCTGCCTCACATCTATGTTTCTCCCCATCTCTTTACCCTTCTTCAAGGCTCTTTCTTCATTAATATGTTAATTTCTAGCCCAGGAATCTTTCTTGCTTCTCACAGATCACCAGGGAGAGCCAGAAGAGAGGAAGGAAGAGAGAGGGAAGAAGGAGATGGGAGCAGGGCAGTAATTTATGATGGGACAGGGCAACAAGTGAAGGAGGAATCTTGCACTGATTGGTGTCACGATGCCAAGATTAACCACCCGTCTGTTTTGGGCTAGGCTGATCTTTTTCTACTGTTTTGGTCTTGGCATCTTCTGAAACATATTCTTCATAGGAAAAGAGAAAACAAACAAAAAAACTTTCAGAATTAGTCCCAAATTTCTCCTATTTTTGAAGTAGTCTTTTTTTTTTTTTTTCTTTTTCTTTTGTGAGAGAAAGTCATGTGGAATGAGGGGAAATTTCCAAATTATTTTTCTCTTTGTGTAGAGTTTTTGAAACATCACTCCTACTCCTACCCTAATGGTTTTAAACTTGATAAAACTGCCCAATTCCAGCCAAGAAATGCATTGCTGGACAATTCCTAATGAGTGCTGAGAAACTGGTGTAAGGGAGATATTTTTATTGCTCTGGCTGACAGTAAGGCATTAGCTTGTTAGTAAAGGTGAAGGGTCTACAAGGGCAGGTGGGGATGAGAGGCAAGGATGCTTTTGCTATGAACTGAGCACACTTGATGGGGATCCTCAGGGACCTCCTGGGGCTTGGAAAGCTTTCTCCTCACCTCTTCTTAGAACCACAGAAACATTTTGAATGGAAAAGACCTCTAAGATCATCCAGTCCAACCTCTCAGCCCATCCCCATCATGCCCACTAACCACGTCCCATAGTGCCACATCCACACGGCTCTGAAAGACCTCCAGGGATGGTGACTCCACCACCTCCCTGGGCAGCCTGTGCCTGTGCAGAACCGCTTTTTCTGAGAAGAAATTGTTCCTAATAGCCAACCTGAACCTGCAGTAGTACAACTTGAGGCTGTTCACCCTTGTCCTATTGCTATTACTTGGGAGAAGAAGCCTCTACTCTGGTAAAGGAACGTGGAAAAGCATGAGAAGATAATAACTGCTGGGTAGCAGTTAATTGTGCTGGGGGTCCGTAGCTGTAAAGAGCTTGGGACCTGCAATTGCAGGCAGATGTGGTAAATCAAGGATTTTCTTTCTGCCTCCCACCAGTACAGGTACTAGGAAAAGGTCACAAAGGAGCAAATGGTGGAGGCAGGGACCTCTGCTGCATTGGCCAGAGCTGGAAAGGATGCAGAAAGACAATGCTCACACTAATTGCAGCTCTGCTCTGAAATTAGGGTATCTCTAGCTGTTGTATTTGCTGCTTTATATCTTGCTTGAAATCCTACGATCGTGATTGCCCAAGCAAATAATTAACAATGCAGCAGTGAAAGTCAGTGTGAGGGAGTTAAGCTGGTGAGGTGGGAGGCTGAAGGAGAGAAAGCAGGTCTGAGAAGGACGTGTGGTAAAGGAGGGAGATAGGGAAAGACATGGTCTGATACAGTGCTGCAAAACCGGTATGAGCTGGAAGCAAAATAACCAGGGAGGAAAACTCAGGGGGACTGCTGCAATGTTCTGTGAAGTCCAAGGCCCCCGAGCCAAGAGCCTTTCATATATTATGCACACACAACTGTGTCAGACGAATATTATTTAGGTTGCAAAGGCAAGCACTTCAAACAGAAGAAAATGCCAGAATTAAGGTTGCAATCTTAATTTGGCACTTGTGTGGCTATGAATTACAAAGCACTGATTTCAAGACTGTATGCTATCTTTCAACACAGGACCCCTGCATGCTTCTGTATGCCAGATGGGTGACATTTCCCAACTGAGCAGTGATTCAGTATTTTGTTTTTTCTCTGTCTTTAATGTGCAGCCTTAAGCTTTGTGTTGTGCCTGCTTTCACAGGCTGCTGTGGAGAGAATTTCTTGTCTCAGGGTGCTGTCCGTAGCACACTTCAGGGTACTATCTCAGTACATTGTGAATTTTGTTGATTTTCATCCTGTTCCAGTGAGATGAGAGGACAAAAGCTTCTTTATGTAAATCCATTGTATAGGCAGAGAAATGAGGTGCAGCAAGATTAAGGTCAGAAATATCTATTAATTTTTTATGGCCCATCTGAGACACCTAGAATTTTGTTATTCAAAGTACTGATCATTACAGAATGCTTTCTGAGTTCAAAGCAAATTTCTCTTTGACTTCAACACAGCACTTTCTCAAATTGAATCCTCACCCCCAAATCTTAACCGTTTTTCACTGATTTTTTTCTTTAAATACAGAAATGGAGATTTGACAGCATGCAGGTTATATGGGCTGTTTGTTTGTGTCCTGTTTGTTTTGCAGAAATCATCTCGAATCCAAGAGAAAAACAAAACAATCTCCAAACCATTCCTCCATTTTAATTTGATTGATTTATTTCATTATATTTTAGATGAAACATTTAATTTCTTATTCAAAATACTTAATCATTTCAATATCTCTTCATTTATTTGAAGAAAAAAAAGGTTTTAAGATGTTCAGATTCAAAAGAGATGGGGCTGAATGATGTTTTCCTTCACAAGAGTCAAAATTTAACACTCACTGATTTGCCTAATTTGGACTCTCAGTATAGTACCTATTATTGCTTGGGATTAACAGCAGAACAAAAAGGGAGCCAGAGATTCTGTCCAGTTTTTTTTCAGGCAACTAGAAAATGAAGTGCACGCGTTTAGTGACTGTTTGCAAAGAATCTGATTTAAGAGATTTTACTGTCATCAGCACGACACTTGTGCAGTGGTAGGGATGCAGCTTTCAATTGGCTTAGCCATCTGATTCTACTGTTTATTCCAGAAGTTCCCTGCCTTGCTTTTGCCCACTTTTCCAAATTGTAGATTTGATTCCTAGTTCAACCCGTTTGGTGCACTGAATGAGACAGGGATCCTGCAAGAAAAAATGTAGTTGAATGTATCATTCGGGACTGACTCCCAGTGGTTATAATAAATGGGTGCCACTCAGGTTGCTTGAGCAACTGTAATGCTGACATTTCCCCCACTTTGAAGTGTCTGACTTTGTTTAATGAATAATATTTTTCATGTTGATTCTATTGTGTATGTGCCTACAGTTTCCACCATTTTGCAAAAATGTGAAAGAAACTTCCGGAAATTCTACATTATGGCATCATTTTGATGCTTGTATGCATCAGCCGCCAGACTGGAAGCTCATAGCCTCTACCCAGACAGCTACTATTTAATCCAACAGTAACTGGCTTCAGTAGCAGAGGGGGAATGTCAGTCTCTGTTGTCTTCTTTTACCTTTTCTTTTTTTCTTCTGTTCTTGAAATGTTTAAGATGTATATTCAGTAGATTTCACATCTGTGCTAGTTGCAAAGAAATGTGGGAACAAGAAGCAGGAGACTACCTCTGGCAGAGTTCATGGTTTAATGATTGAGGACTTTCCAGCCTTTCTCTCCACCAGTGACATCCTTTGTCTTGTCTCTGCCAGCCTGCTTCATCTCTTCTGTCCTTCAGTCTCCTTGCCCCAGTCCAGTTTTTACCTAGCAAGTCTACAATCTGCCTTACAGGCATCTCACTTAAGATCCAGTCACTGGATCTAGAAAAATCTAGTCAATGCTTCTGGACTTTGTGAGCCTTGTTTTCTTTCATTTTTGTTTATCTCACATTCTGACTCCTTGTCCTGCCTTTGCCTCAGCCTCAGCAAATCTAGTCTCTGCGAACAGTCTAGGTCTTACATGTCCCGGTTTTCTTCTCCTTTGGTCAGCCTCTTCTCCCAGGTAACCGTGATAGCACAAGAGGGAATCGCCTAAAGTTGCTCCAGTGGAGGTTCAGGTTGTATATGAGGAAAACTTTCTTTTCAGAAGGAGTGTTGAGGTATTAGAACAGGCTGCCCAGCGAGGTGGTGAAGTTACCGTCCCTGGAGGTGCTTAAGAAAAGGGAAGAGGTAGTACTTAGGGACATGGGTTAGTGTGCAGTATTGATGGTAAGTGGACGACTAGACTGAATGATCTTAGAGGTCTTTTCTAACCTTAATGATTCTATTATTCTTTGATTTCAGTCCTGTACTCTCTTCTCCCAGTGCCTCAAGTCAGTTCATCCTCACCACTTTTCCAGCTCTTTTTGTCTACTTTGTAATTCACCAGCCTTCTCTTCCAGCCATCTTTATATGCAGAGAGCAGGCTGGACAAGGGGAGATACAAGCCTGAGAGGTGCAGTCCTCCTTCACTTGCTTCCCACATCCAAAGATGCACCTCAGAATCATAAAATGATAGAATCATTTGAGTTGGAGGGAACCTTTAAGGGCTATCTGGTCCAACTCTCCTGCAGTGAGCACACAGCTCAGAGTGCTCAGAGCCCCTCCAGCCTGACCTTGAATGTCTCTAGGGACAGGACATCCACCATTTGTCTCTTAGAAATCTGTTCCAGTGCCTCAGCACCGTGACTGTAGAAACTTTTTTCCATATATCCAATCTAAATCTCCTGTCTTTTAGTTTGAAATTACTTCCCCTTGTCCTATCACAGCAGACCCTGCTGAAGAGTGTGTCCCTCTCTTTCTTATAGCCCCCTGTTAGATACTGAAAGGCTGCTATCAGGTCTCCGTGGAGCCTGAACAGCCCCAACTCTCTCAGTCTGCCCTAGTAGGCAGGTGTTCCATTTCTTGTATCGGTTTTGTGGCTCTCCTCTGGATATGTTCCAGCAGGTTCTGTGTCTCTAGTGTGCTGAGGACTCCATGTCTGGACGCAATATCTAGGTGAGGTCTCACAGTGCAGAACAGAGGGGCAGGATCACCTCCCTCAACCTTCCTGGAGCTCTTGAGTGGCGAAAGTCCCTCAGCCTTCAGAAAGCCCAGTGAGGAGATTTTTGAATGGTTTTGTTTGAAAAGCTCTGTTATGTCTCTGCTGAACAAGTGTAAATTGCAGTATTTCCAAAGGTTTATGACCTGTCTAGGTTTTCACAAGTATGGAAAAAAGTCAGCGTGTGACACAAATGGAACCTTTTCTTTCCCCTCTCATAAAAATTCAAGTCCCTTGAAAGCACAGAGCTCAGTAGAGCTTTTTAAAAAGGTCACCATTTTTTCTTTAACGCTGGTAAAACAGCTTCTTTCATGTTGCCTGTTCCTGGACAGACCGCTTGTGGGAGTCCATTTTCTTCAAATATCAAATCTGGGATAAGCATCTCATGTGGAAAATTTCAATCACGCGGAATCACGTAGAATAACTGAGCTTGCTGGGACCTCTTGGTCCATCTGCTCGAAACCCTGCTCATTAAGGATGCCCACAGCAGGGTGCCCAGGGCCACGTCCAGGTGGCTGTTGGAGATCTCCAAGGAGAAGACCCTACAACGTGGGCAGCCTGTGCCAATCATAGAATCATAGAATCATAGAATCACTAAGGTTGGAAAAGACCTAAAAGATCACCCAGTCCAACCGTTCACCTATTCCCAATAGCTCCTACTAAACCATGTCCCTCAACGCAACATCCAGTCTTTCCTTGAACACCCCCAGGCTCGGTGATTCCACCACCTCCCTGGGCAGTCCATTCCAGTGCCTGACCACCCTTTCTGAAAAGTAATACTTCCTCATGTCCAGCCTGAATTTCCCCTGGCGTAGCTTGAAACCATTCCCCCTGGTCCTATCACTAATGACACGAGAGAAGAGGCCGACCCCCAGCTCACTACAACCTCCCTTCAGGAAGTTATAGAGAGCAATAAGGTCTCCCCTGAGCCTCCTCTTCTCCAGGCTGAACATTCCCAGCTCCTTCAGCCTCTCCTCATATGGCCTGTGTTCCAGACCCCTCACCAGCTTCGTTGCCCTTCTTTGAACACGTTCCAGGGCCTCAATATCTTTCTTGCAGTGAGGGGCCCAAAACTGGACACAGTACTCGAGGTGCGGCCTGACGAGTGCTGAATATAGGGGAAATGCTCCAATCACCTGCTCCATCACCAATGCTCCATCACCTGCTCAGTAAAGAAGTTCTTTCATACGTTCAGGTGGAACTTCCCGTGTTTCAGTTTGTATTAGCCTGTCACTGGGTACCGATGGCAAAACTCCAAAGCTACACCAAAAAGTATCCAAAACATAAAGGTTGGCATAGCTAGAGGAATTTGGGAGGAAGGCTTTAGGATAGGATGTAGAGGGCAGCATGATGAGACAATGGCACCAGCCCCAGCAGTGCAGTTTTCAACTGTATCTGTGCCTGGAGGATTTTTCAGAGGTTAAAGAAAGTCTGCTTACTTGCTGAATATGTCCTTATGCATAGACGCTCAAATGTGGGGCTCAGTCAACATATTTGTTTCAGTTTTTGTCCAAGTCATAGTTCCTTTAAAAAAAAAAAAAAAAAAAAAAAAAAAAAGCCTATCCCAGGCTTTCAGCACCTTTAATACTCATTTAAAAATGCATGTCACACAATGAAAGAAAACCAGTGCCAGTCCCCAGCGTGGAACCAAAACCAACCAGCCAAGCAGTTAGAACAAACAAGCAAAAGAGTGGAAAAAATCCAACCCTCCACAGGCTGTCTTTCTCTTTCTCCTCCTTCCCTCCTTGCCTCAGCCATGGGTGTTTGGCTAGGGGGCTGTATTTTGCAGTCCTGCTTTCAACTAAGCACTTTAACCCATGCAGCTCATTAATTGTCCCCTAACATGCGGAAGCTTCATGAAAATAAGGCAATGCCAGTGCTACTGTTTCTTCTCACTTTTGGACAAAATCTCTGGAAGCCCAGTGGTATGGTGATGTTACAGACTCCAGGTGAAAGCTATGGCTGTGCATTAGAGTGTGATGGTTTATAAGAGGGGACAAGATTGAAGTCAAGATGCTGAGGGAGATTTGACAATTTGCTTCAGTTGGCAAGGCATCTTCTGACTCTTGATGTACCTTCTCTTGGAAAAAAAAAAAACAGTGGAAAGCATAATGTCTGCAGACCTTGTGATAGGCATTCTCTTCTCCAGGAGAGGATTTCAGGAACAGAAACCAGTGGTTCTGGGGAATGGGTGATAGCCCTGAACCTCATCTGAGTACACCTGACTGAACTGAAAGTCCTGCCCATTAATAGCAACGTGATGGGAGGTGTGAGACGAACAAGGTAGTTTCTGTCCAGTTCAGAGATTACATTATCTTTCTTTTGAGCTAGTTCCCATGTCCGGCAGTGCTCAGGAATCATCCATAGCAGAAGGGGCAGCGACCGTAGCAGGATTGAACTATGAAATGCCTGCTCATGGCAGGTAAGTAATCCTTTCTGGCTGGTATTCATACAACAGAGGGAACTTCCCTGCCTGCTGCCCGATTTATACCTTTCTCAGGGATAAATAAAAATCTCCAGAGTTATTATGATGCCTCCTCACGTGAGTCTGAAATGTACTGAGCATAGACGGAAAGAAAAGAGGAAGCAAAAAAAAAAACATCAGCATCTCAAATGATGTACAAGAGGGCTAGTGCCTGTGGCACTGCATGTATTCAATTTCAGTGTGCTGTTTCCCCTCTCTGAAAAGGCAACCTTCAGGCACTCTGCTAAATGGATTGAAAGGTTTGTCTGGTTTTAATGATGCTTCTGAAACAGCCTGTGTGTTACTCCTCCACTCAAATACTTCTGAGAGATTTTGCAGTGCCTCTTGGTAAACCAGAACATTATGAATACCTTGGCATTCAGTGGGTAGGCAATGTTCTGTTCTGGGACTACTTCAGAAGGAGCAACTGGGGTTAATAAGCTAATGTTTTCTAGGAGAGGATATCCTAATCTGAGAGAGTATGGGAACAATCAGCAGATTAATTAAGATGTGTGTAGTGGAGTGGTATGAACATACAACTATAGCAGTCAGATGAATTGGAAACACGGTTTCTGTCTCAGGTGGGATCCTTTAGGGATGCAGAATCTATTTGCCCTGTGAAGTACAATTCCCTATACACTTTTACAGCAAACTTGCCTTAGTGAAGAGACAGACTCAAGCTTTGCCCTTGATTATCCTGGTATAGATCTGTAACACCAGAGTGTACAAAATGAGAAAGACTGAGCGCCACAGAAGAACTGGGCAGCAGAGGAAAACACATACGTAGCTGAGATACCATTTGTCTCTGAGGCTTTAGCAATGGAGAGGGGAACTCAGTGAAGTGGCTTAAGAGAAAGGATATCATTCTGGTTTCCCAGCATGATATCCATGAGCCAGTATCCAAGGAAATAAGTCAGAGCAGTTTTTTTGTTTTGTTTTGTTTTGTTTTTTTGTTTTTTTTGCTCACATTCCTGAGTAGTCTGGGCAGCATACCAAGGGAGAAGGCAGGAACAGCATGGGGGAGAAAATACTGGTTTGGTTGCATGGACCGATATTATTTATGTACTCAAGATGATTGCAGGACTTAGGGAAGAAATGTTGCTTGATACTTCATCCCAAGGAACAGCTGCTGTGGGGCAGCACATGTGTTTTTATATCAGTACGATTATACCTATCTTAGCCAAAATGTAGTTGGCACTATAACCTCGCTGTGCAGGTATTCTCCCTGGATACTGTGGGCTCAGGCTCCAGGTGCTCCTCCAAGGGGGAGAAATCTATTTTCTGTGATATAAAATTGCTCCAGCAGAAGAGCTTTAGTAAAATTGTATCAGTGTATATGGCAACTTCAAATTTAGGGGAAAGTTTATTTGACCTGGAGGGGTTCGAAGCCAGGTTGGACGAGGCCCTGGGCGACCTGGTCTGGCACTTGATTTAGTGGCTGGCAACTCTTGACTGTGTAAGGGGCTTGGAAACAGATGATCTTTTTGGTCCCTCCAAGCCCAAAACATTCTGTGATGATGATTTCATAGTTACTTGCTATGTCTGCACAAGAGCAGCACTGTCTCTTGAGGTCTGAAGAGAGTCTGAAGCCATTTTCTCTCTCACACTTTGCAAAACTTGAGCTTGGCATTTGAGAATTTGTTTTTAGAAATGATGGATCAGCAGTTGAGCCAAAATTCCCAATGTGTCCATACATGGCTATGTGGGCACAGAAAAATAGGCAGAATTAGTGTCTGGAGTGAGTTCATTGGTTGTATTTTACTCAAGAGAAAGAGAGTGATGTGAAGAGCAGTAACAATTTCTAAGAGGTATCATGTCAAAGGGCTTGTTAATACCCTCCTGCCTCCTTCCATCGCTTGTACAGCCAGCATGGCCAGTTACTGGAAATAAGTACATGTATGCACAGGGCAGAATTTCATTTCAGCTCATAGCATTTTTCTCTGATGAAACGAATGTGCAGTTAGAAAAAGCGCTAGGATGCAAATCAGCAGAGCTCCTTCCCAGAGATGTAGATAATTGTTAAAGGCAGACAGAGACAGGGGTGTGGATGGAGCTGAGTGGGACAGCATGAGTGGGAGAAGAAACATGCCTGACGGACTCTGGCAATGGGGGGTGCCTATTCTGGCAGCAGGTGGGTGAGCATGTGGGCAGCAGTGAGAGTGTGGTGAATATGCATGAGTGAATTATTAGTTTGTTTTGCACGTGGCTGAGTCAGGTGCGGGGAGGAAAGTGGCCAGTGGAACTTCTGTCTTCTGTCCTTCTGGTCACGGTGCAGAGAAAATGCTGACCAGTATTTCAAATGTGTGAGAACTCTAGCAGGGCTCCCAGTGTGCAGTAGCTCAGCATTGAACCCATGTTTTCTGCTCTCTGGGACACTACAGCATCCTAATTCCCTCTGTGTCTTTGTTGACCAGTTTTCAGCTATTGTAAATTGCTGCAGGACAACAAATCCATTTACACCTGGGTGACATAAAAATTTTGAGCCACCTTCCTTGTCTGTACATCAGCCTCACTTTGCCTCCCTTGCTTCTTTGTCTTCGTTAGCTTTCCCTGGCTGTCCCTTGAAGCTAAAATGGACTGTCTTGTTACCCCTATTGATTCTCCCTTTCAAATATGGTTAGCAGTGATCCTAGATTCTAGACTGTGTAATGCTGTGCAAACAGGAAGGCAAAACAGGACCTATTCACAATGAGAAGTAGCTGGAAAGACAGGGTAGAAATGAGATAGAAAGCAGTAGGAATAGCTCTAGGCATGAATGCTGAGATCAAAACTCTGGCTGCGAGCACACCTGGAGCTGCACAAGGTGGAAGCTGTGGGTTAGCAACTGTCCCAGTCTGAAGAAGGTTCCTGTTTTTGCCCTTGGCTTGGATGGTATTGCTGTACTGGAACATGGAAACTAAAGGCTCTGCTGCCTTGAGTCTCTTCCAGCTCAGGAGCTGTTGGAGTAGGAGAGGCTCTACCATTGACAGAGAGTGTGAATGACGGAAGATTAAGGGTAGGGATGTGGAAAGAAGGTAGGTATGGGGAAGGGAATGGGTGTTCCCAATCTGTGTGCACTTCCCACAGGGACTGTGGCTCTTCTTCATCGTAAAGTGACTATATGCTTGCTTGGGGACTGGAGGAGGCACTAATTTCTGGGCTTGGACCAGTACTGCTCTGAGATAAGCATGCCTCTCTGCAGGGCTCCTCTCTTTAGTCTGTGTTTTGGACATCTGCTCCTCTCCAACTCTGGGAGGCAGAGTCTGATGGAGTGTGTTGTGTATGTTTGTGTGGTGTGTATGAAGAAAACACACCAGACAATTGGGCTTCCCAACATCCAGAAGCGGTAGGGTAGTAAAAGAACTTCATGTGAACCTTGTGCGTTTTTCAGCTGTTGCTTTTCTTTTACTGAATGAATATCACATGTCCTCCCTCTGCATATCATCTCCCCACCCCTCTGACATCAGCCTCCTTAATAAGAAGTGCTCTGTTTTAGTCAGTGCCGAGCCCTTCACTACAGGGCTTACTGCTGTCTGAAGCACTTCCAAAGCAGCAGGGTGGTTCTCTGGGCGTGCTGCACACTCCTAAAAACCCAGTCAGAGCTGGGGTACCTCTGTTATACATGGCAGCTCACAGCTCAGCTCCTGTTATTCCACATAATTATCAGTGGCTTGGAGGTAGGATTTTCCTGTCCCAGGAGATGGTGGATGTATCCATGGATAGCAAGGTCAAGAGAGACCAGATAAACCCATAGTTAAATGGCCCTCCTATTAAGGGGGTTAGAGAAGGATGTATTTATACCAGGTGTAGCCCAGGACTGCCATAGGTGCAGTGAGAAGATGTCTCCCCATCAAGGAGCACTGAACAGTGCATGCACTAAGAGGTGCATCCTTTTTCTCATGTACTTCCTCCCCTCTAGCACGATGCCTTTTGTGGTGCTCTCAAAGCATTTTGTTTCTTTTCTATGAATTTCTCAGTCATCCATTTTTATCTTTGACAGAGTTTGCTAATATTTCATCCATCTCAGTATTAATTTCTTGAGACTTCCTTCCCTGATTCTTCCATGCCTTCTTCCATAGTCCAAAAGCAAATAGTATGCCCTGGGGTTAAGATACAGCAAACGTAAAATACGTGAAAGGGAAAAGGCTAAAAGGAGAAGATGTAAAATAGGGTGTCTAGTTTAAGTATGGAAATTGCTGCCTTAAGCAAATATGGCAAAAAGCTTCAAAAGATACCAACATAGATTAGGCAGTTCTCTAAATAGGACTAGCCCCAGCTATTGCACAAGGCTCAATGGGACTTCATGCATCAGTCCTACAGAGGCAGGAAGAAATTCATTTGAGCTATGATGGGAGGGAGTCACAGATGCTTTTAACTCTGTTCCAGGATGGGAATCCTCTGTCACTATTGCCATGGATAATGATGAAACTGATGCACAGGGCAGGGCTTTGAGGGGGAGGACAGGCTTGTCTTTATGTGATTCAGCCCAGCTGAATATGTTAACTGCTCACTCTGGGTCTCTCATCCCTCTTGGTTTTCCACTGTACTTGGTGCGAGGAACCGCAGCTTCTTCTCCAATGTCAACACCAGCATTTTCTCAGACTTATGATGTACACCTGAGTCCTTTCTGCCGGAGCAATTCTGAGTGAAATAGTGAGAGAGCCAATGCTGTGGTCAGCATCCTAAATGGGCAACTGGCACCCAATGAATCTCCATGGGAAAGAGGAAAGCAAGGAGGTTCCCTTCAATATCCAGAACATGTCTAGTTAGCTCAACTGTTTGTAGTTGTTGGCTCAAAAGTTCTAAGCTAAAAACTCTGGAAAACTAAACTTTGCTTGAAAGATTTCCAGTGCTTCTTATTACTGCTAACACAGAACCAGAAGTTCTGCATGCCATAATTCTCTATCTCTCCACTCCTCTATGGCGATAACGTTTTTTCCCTTCACTCTTTTCCTGGTCCAACATCCTTCCTACTTGTTAGCCATAGTACTTGGCTGCAGGGTGATTTGCAGTTGTTCTTTGTTATTGTTATTGCTTGGGTTTTTTGTTTTTTGTTTTTTTTTTGTTAGTTTGTTGGATTTTTTTTTGGCCATTCTGTTTGTTAGAGAGAATGGAAAGTCTCATTGTTTCTCTTCACAATTGTTTGAAGGCAGGGCTAAAAACTGCATGTATGTGTTGTGCAGGTGTGAGAATAGACGACTGAAACATGAAACAGTAGGTGAAAAGTAAGTTAATGGTCATACTTCAGTTAATTCATTGGAAAGTGAGTGTGAAAAGATCACTAAAGGCAAGCCCTCCTTTGGGTTGGGGGCTTAGAAGGTCACCAGCAACTGTCTTTTCCAATCTGAGTTTCTCTCTTACTGTAAAATTTTTGTTTGCTGTAATGTAGTGTAGTAAAAATCTTTGAGCTGTGTTTTTATTTGCTTGTCTCATAGAATGTGGTATGTTGGAAATGGATGGTTTCTGGAGTCTTCTCTTCTAGGCACAGAAATCCAGTCATTTCTCTTTTCACTGCCTAAACAAAGCTTACTTTGCAGGAGAGCAAAAAATTACAATTTGAAGAGCTCATCTGTAGAAGTGTTTTCTCAATCAAGAGCTGCAATGCCAAGTAGGGTTAAAGTCTCCACATTTTCAGCGTGTTTGCTAAATGAGGGACTGCAGTTGGAAGTGTGAGGCTGAAATTTGACCTGCAAGGGAATTTTTCATCATCATTCCCACTTTCCCCACCAAACTGGTTCCCTTTGAGAATCTCTGTGGGATGCACTCAGTCTCCTTAGTCTCTGAATTGTCCATCATAGCACATGATCTCCCTCCTAGAAACTAAGGTATTCTTGCATGCTTTTCCCATGTGAGAAAAAAACTGAAGTGAATGGTGAGGGTAATGGCAGCAACTTAGGTGTTCCTAATTTCTAATGATTTTCCTTCCAAGACACTGTGGTAACCATTACAGCCTTGATTCTGGCTTTCTACAAAGACTCTGAGAAGGATTTTCAGGGGTTTCAAGCTGTGTAATTTTTTTAGACATGAAGAAAGCAGAGTCAAGAAACCCTGTTTTGAGTGACTGGCTCCTTGATGTAACATAGCAACTTACCCTTTGGAGGCACTGCAGGCCTAGCTAGCCTTCTCAGCTACCCCTGTCAGAACTGCTCCAGAAGGAGAGAGCCTGTTATTGACAGATGACATTTGCAACTGGAGAGTTCAGGGATGCTCAGAACATTATTTCAGGGCCATAGAACCGAGCTGCATCCCCTCACAGCCTTCACTGTGTAAACTTCCTCTTCTGTAGTCACTGGCTACCATTCTGGGTGGCAGTGTTTGTGAATGGGTTCCAGGAGCCACAAAGTTCCTTTCCCAGATCTCTGCCTTTCCCCTGCCCTGCACCAACAGACCTTAAACAAAGTGTAGCATTGCTACACATGGCTCAGGCTCTTTTTTAATATCACCGCCATCTGTGGCCTTTTTGTAGCCAGCAGAGGCAGCATTTTTTGGAGAGGGTCAGCCTCCCCTGTTCTGCAGGAGCTACTGGGAGAGCTGACTGCAAACAGATTTTCACTGCCCCGATGTGGACTTATGTCAAATAGTGCCCAATGAGAGCTGACAAGCTGACAGACCCAATTCATCAGTGGAGGATGAAGAGGGGGGGGAGAAAAATGTCTCTTGCACATGCCTTCAAGAGACAGAGAACAATTTCAGAGATGGGCCAGCAAAGCTCCTGTAAGTGATACAGGTACATATTTTATAGTCTAACCATTTCTGAGAAGGGTGACACAAACAAGGGAGATACAGAGATAAGTTCAGTGCTGGGCACAAGATAGGAATCCAGCTTCCATGAGGAGGCGCCTGTTTAGTACTGACTGACCAGTATATGATGAACAGCTGAGAGTGGGCTGCTACCTGAGCTTACTAGTAGATCACTGGCACCAGATTTTGGGCCACAAGCTCCTGAAAAGTAAAGTGACGATGAAGTCTGGGAGAAAATAATTGTGATTGGTTCCTTTTATTGGTGCATGGTTAATTGTACTTGCAGCAGCAGACTCTGGGGTGTGAACTGTCCCTGCAGGAGAGCAGTGTCCTTTGAGTACTCCCCTTTGCTGAAATCAGAAATTCAGCATGGCTGGAGAGGGGAACTTGTGACTGATTGGAGTCAGTGTCACCTCAGTTACTGGGTCAGAATTAGGGCAGAGAAGGAGTTCTCACAGCTTTCTCCTGCCCACAAGGGATAGTACCTTATCCAGGCTCTGAATTATCCTAACTCACTGATAGCGATGACCCTAAACTTCAGCTTATCTAGGCCTATTGCTTTGCTTTCCAACAGCCCTCATACTGTCTTGCAGAATAACATTTATCACCTTATTTCAAGATTTTAAATGAGCCCAGCCTGAGGAAAAACATCCCTCATGATCTCAGTTGTTTGAAGGTGGTCCCAGTTGAGCATCTTGACAAGATCTTCTCAGTAAAGACCTGAAAATCAGCACCAAATTAAACTTGATGTACTGATTACTCTCTGAGCATTGCTCATGTTAAAACCTGAAAGCAGCTAACCACTTGCTAACTTTTTCACATTGAACAGCTTATTGTGAAAGTTCATAATGGATCATTTTTATTATTTCCTCTCTTTTCCTTCAAAACGCTGATTAGTTTCAGGTCCCATCAACAGTCTAAGTAGGAATTTGGTAAAATGTTGGCATCTTTCACCTTTATGATGAGTTCTTGAAGGCATCAATGATTGCAGTAGGTTAGTTCTAGACACCTAAGAAATTATGGAGTTGAAAAGAGCTGGTCATCTGATTTTCCTTTAATAGGAAAGCTGGGAGGAACACCACCACCATCATCCTTGCTCTTTATCCTAGGTAACATGACCAGCAGTGAGAATGGATGAGAATTGGTCTGGTGGCCTGGGCTCCAGTCTCAATAATAAATGAAGCAGTGCAGATGAATCACTTGGTGATCCAGTGATTGGGCTCTTTGCATGAAGCTTAAGGGCATAGATTTTGCTTCTGCTAAATAGTCATGTAGGATTGTCACTGCAGGATGCCTTATTTCATCGATGTAGGTGATACGAAGAGATAAATGGTGCTGAGAATGTTCAGATCCTCTGCTCTGAAGGATGTGGAAATACCAAGTTACTATTATATTAAAAGTTGAAGTACTTCACTGAGTTATACTATCAGTAGTAATCCAAACATATTGCTTAGAAGTATGAAAGTCTCCATCTGGTCTTCGTCCTTTCCTCTGACAAAGTGGAAACTGGTAACTCCTTATTTTATAGCTCTCTGATATGCAATCTTTTCGTCCTTCTCTCCCCACCTTTACAGCAGTCTGTCCTCATACTACTGATTCATTGTGCAATCAGATGGGTTATAGCAGATGCTTCAGGAGAAGGGAATCTTCCTCCACAATTTGCTTAGCCAGTTGTGTGGTTGGAGTAGGAGTCAATTCCTTCCTGCTGTCTGCAGCCGTCTGCAGCCTGAAACGACTCATCCATCCCTTTCGATTCTAGGGGTACAACTATAAATACTAGCAAGGGTTCATAGAAGTTGTTGGTCCTTTTTAAGTTCTTCCTCCAAAATCTGTCTTTAACAGTTTCTTATGGCAGCAGAAGGCTTCTGTTGAAATACAGTGTGTGAAGGGGTGTGAATGCTGATCGTTGATTTCACCAGGCTCCTTGCCCTCTGAGTGCTACAGAAGAGGACTGGATGGCAGTGTTAACTTATGTTAGGGTGATGAGGCACTGGCACAGGCTTCCCAGAGAGCTGTGGGTGCCCCATCTCTGGAAGCTCAAGGACAGGTTAGATGGGGCCCTGGACAGCCTGAGCTGGTGGGTGGTAGCCCTGCCCATTGCAGGGGGATGGAATTGGGTGATCTTCAAAGTCCACTCCAACCCAAGCCATTCAGTGATTTTATAATGTGCTTAATTTCCATTAGCAGAATCTCCTCTTATTCTTCATCTGACCACAGTGTGCTGACATCTGTCATGTATTAGAGATGGATGGGGACATTTACTGTACTGGTGAGATAGACACAGTCAAAAGAGATATGTCCCTGCTCAAACAGAGACCTGGTGACTTTTAGTCAGACACAGCCTTTCTGCTTTCCTCCGTAGCTAAGTTTATAGTGAAGTAACATTTCCATCTCCATTTCAGTGATTAGGAGTGACATCCTCTTTCTACAGCCATCTGGGGTGTGAAAACAATGACATTTGTGTGGTCCCAATTGATCTGGAAAGGTGGAAAACAAACCAGTGGCTATCAGAAAAATCACCCCTCTCTACCTTGCTCCTTCCCGCCTGCCCTGGTTGCTTCATTTGCTGATCCATGCTTCCTCCCACTCTTTGACTGGGCCAAATTTGGCTCTGTCTGGCAGAGACGAGGGCATCAGCAGCAGGGCTGGCAGGGACCGGGGAAAGGATGGGGCATGCACGTGATGACTGCCCTGCCCAGCCCCTCCTGGGCCCCCTTCCAAGCCCATTTCTGGGATCTTGCCTGACTTTGGCAATTGGCAACGCAAGCAGGTTTCCATGGCAATGTACCAGTGCATCGAACACCCTCCTCAGCGCTCTGCCTCTCTCCCTCCTCACCCCCCTCCCCAGCCCTCCTGCTTCTGAAGCCTGTTGCCATGGAAAAGTTATAATCCGCAAAGAATTTCAGCTGCCCTCCCCTCCTTCCCTTCCTCCCGTTCCCCCTCTCCCCTCCCCCCAGTTTCTTTTTTTGGTGCTAAAAGTTTGCTTTTCAATTTTGTATGTGGGTGGAGGAGGCTTCATCTGCATCTTTGGAATCTTGTCCCTGGGCAGGGGGAGGTCTCTGCCTCTGTCTCGGTGAGGTCCTGGAAGGAGGGAAGCTGCAGAAGGCACCTCCAGCTGATAGGTGCGCAGTAGAGGTATGGCTTTGGGAAGTGCTTACATTGTGACCATTTTCTTTCAAAGCACTGTATCTTCTGGAATCTGGAGCCTGGATAAGTGGTTTTTAAACACCCAAGTCATGCTGGAATGAAAGGAAGGGGGAAAGATTTCAGAAAGATGCCTCTTCTGGAGGTTGCTTTTTGTGAAAGGATCATAGTGAGCACTGCCAAGAGAAGAGGGTGCAGACAACTCATATGATGCCACAATATGTGCATGGCAAGAGCTTCGGAAATGATGCAGCTCAAAGTACTGAATGAGACCAGGACCAGAGCTCACGTCAGCCCACCTGGCACTCATGCCAATTCCCAAACTATCAGGCTACATCCAGAACTTGGGTGTGAGGTTTTGTGGGTTACTTTTTAATTTACTAAGTTGAGCACCAGTCACAGGTGAATTCATTGAAGCACAAATCTGAATAAACTCACCTGTATATTGCTGGTACTTGGGTGCTCTGATAGCTTTGTTGCTAGTTGGTTGAATTGAAGGGAGTTGGTGTTAGATGTGGAAATTGACCCTCTGTTGCACCCTGCATGGAAATATTCTGGTCTCATTCCCAACACACTTGCTGTTTCCATCCATCTGTGCTGTGTTCAGGCTTCCTGCAGTGGGCACTGTGGCTTGGGAACTCCAGATACATGTTGGAAAAGCTTGTTCACAGTATTTCTAGGTGTACAGAGTCCAGGAATTCTCCCGAGTGAAGAAATATTCTTAGGAAATTTCCTAATTTGTCTCTTCAGGAGAGAGAAGGGAAAGAATTGGGATAATATAGGCCAAATTTGGCCTATATTGTACTTGTTTCAGACCTCCTCAGAATCTTTGATTGGAGGTGATGTTAGCATTATACCGGGGGCTTCTTTAAACTGACCTTTACCCGCAAAAAGAGGAATCATTCGGAATCAAATGCAGCTCTGGAGTAAAATGACACATTTACCTCACAGGGGATGCAGCAGCTGGGGCTGAAGTTGACTCTCTTTCTTGTTTATATTTTTTTTTTATGTACAGACAACTGCATTCAGACAACCTACTGCAGACACCTAGCCTACGCGTTATACTTACCTTTCCCCATTGTTGGTGTTTGTCAGGCATCTGAGTCACTCAGCTGCTCACCTGGCCTCAGATGTCATGGTAGTCAGAGTCTAAATAGGACACGCGAAGTAAGTGAGGAGGTATAACCCTGAGTCTTTTTAGACTGTTGGAAAAATTATTGATTTATGAAATCATAAAGTCATAGTGCTGGGTCATTGTAACTCCTTTTGTACGAATTCGGGGAAGGTAATGGATTTTCAGCTGCTGTGGACTGTGGTCTGTCCTGCATAAAGCTAAAAGCTTGATGTATCAGTCGTGCTTTACCTCTTCTCCTGTCAATATGCCTTCACTCTGCTCTAAATTAATGTAATTTTATCAATTGCACTACATGGGGTGTTTTCTCACACTGATGTGGAAAAATCCTGAGTAGTCATGGTGCCATGTGGAACACCTCTCAAGTGGAACCCATCTGTACATTTCATGAAGGTTTCTGAACATCCAGCAGCAGAGAAAAAAGTCTTCAGTCCCTACCAACCTGGGCTAGGAGTAGGACCGGTGACCTAGAGGCAAATATTTCCTTTCTTTTCGTGCATTTCAGGTCTCAGGGATGAATCCCAGAAGGTTTTCCAAAACACTACTTTAGAACTTGGAAATGCACTGACCCAACAGTAGACATAGTCACCCTCTGGTTCTTAGCAAGAGTGTGTCTAGCCTCAGACATTACCCTCTTAGCAAAAGGAAGGGAGTGAGGGCATGTACATTTATTTAACAGAGTCTGGACTATAAACTACATCACAAAACACTCTACAAAGTTAATAATACAAAGCGCAAGTCGGATGTGATATAAATGATGTAAATGTGTGAACTCTGAGTAGGACTTTGGCAGTGTTCCCAGCCATGTTCAAAATGTACCCATGATATTTCTATCTCCCATATTGGGAACCCACTACGGACAAGCAGAAAAGACTTAGGTTGAGTTTGTTATCCATATTTATCATACACTTCAGAATAGCATCTTCCTCCCACACTGATCCTTACGGCACTACATATGCACTCAGCTCAAAGCAGGAGGCTTCACGGTTTGACTTTTGGGGTAAGAGTAGAGAATGGTGAGATATACTTGAAGTGTTCACAGTATTCATTGGGCAACCCAAAATAGATGGTGCACGGGAATATGGACCCTATAGCTGCCCAGGTACAGACAATAAAAGGGGGCTGAATACTGTCAAGTAATGGAACTTTGGAGCAGAAAGGAGGCATGCATGAGTGTAGGTATCAGACCAAACACTAGAAAGAGATTCTTGGTATTATAGAATTATAGGGGCTTCAGGGGACTTCTGGAGATCATGTAGTCCAACCCCCTGGTAAAGTAGACTCCCTACAGTAGGTTACACAGGAAGGCATCTGGGTGGGTTTTAAATATCCCCAAAGAAGAAGACTCCACAACCTCTCTGGGCAGCTTTATTTCCCAGTGTTTAAAAAAGGGATGATATCAGTGGAGTCAGATAGTGACAGTGGGTCAGATAGGTGATGACTGTCACTGTGGTGGGGCTAAGCTCAAGGCTGAGAATTTGCAGTGTAATTTTGCGTTGTGACCTGGGATCTAGGGAGCACCTGGATGGGATGACTTTCAGTGCCTTGCTGGCCCACATTTGGGACCAGAAAGTGCCTGTGGCTCAATGGTCAAGGTGGCTGCAGTGAAGGGAGCAGTGCCCTGGCAGTGGCTGTGTTGAGAATGCCAGTGGCTGGCATTAGAGTACCAACGGGAAGAATATTAGAGATGGCAATTTGGGTGGAAAAGCAGTGGCAGAGGGAAGAGTACTGGTGGTGATGAGGATGCTGATTGCACCAACTATTACAGTGGTGTTTCAAGTGCTAAATGCAAGCAAAGATAAGAGTGGCTAATTACAGATATGATTGTGAAGAGGAAGAGGAGGCTCAAGGAGGAGTGGTGAAATCTGCGATTGTGACACTGCAGTGAAGAAGCTGCTGCTCAGCTATGGAGCTATGAGGGGTTTCCAACTCTGTGCTCCAACTCTGGTATTAACCGAAGCTGCATTCTTCCCATGTGCCAGCTTGTGGCTTGCTTGCTTCTCCTTCTCTCTCACTCTTCAATTTCTTTTCTATTGCAGTGTTTTCCCTGTTTGCACATTGTGTGGAGAGAAATGCGTTAATGGCTTTGTGTAAAAATAAGTGGGTAAAAAAAAATATCTTAAATTAGACACTATCCCACTGCTGATATATCTTGTGCCCCTTGTCAGACAAATTCTAGCTGGGAGGTCTCCTGAGGAAGAAGAAGGCTTTTCTATTGCTGCAAGGGAAAAAAAAAATGACAAGGAAGTTTAAAGGAGAGGGAATTAAAAAAAAAAAAAAAAAAAGATCCTAATTGTTCTGAGACCTTCTTCAGCCTAAGGAAGGGTTAATACTTTAAATGCAATGTAATTTCAGTGGCACTAAAGAACATGTTTCCATGGAAACATCAACCCACAGAGGGAGAGAAAAAGAGAGAGAGAAGGGAGCTGAGCGGAGAACAGCTCCTCTGGCAAGGGGGGAACAGCAGAATTTGTCCCCCCCCACACACACACAATCGCTGACAGGGGTGATTGTTTGTTTGTTTGTTTTATTCAGTTCCCGTTTGGAGATGTGATGACAAAGGGAGAAACCGATAGGGTGCCATCTTGTCTGAACAGCTACAGACATGGAAAATCCAGTTGCACTTTTTAGACCGAGTGGCCTTACAGGCAGTAACTCTGCTCGTGCAAATGCCACAGATCAACTCTTCTCAGGGAAAATTTCTTCACTGTGAGCATGGAGAAACACTGAAAGAGAAACACTCCCTTCCTAGAGAGGCGTTTGATGCCCCATGCCTGACAGTGCTCAAGAGCCGTTTGGACAATGCCCTCAGCATCATGCTTTGACTTTTGGCTAGCCCTGAAGAGGTCAGGCAGTCAGATACAATGGTTTTTGTAGGCCATTTCCAAACAAACTATTCTGGTATTTCTCATATATACTGCAAATAGTGTGGATGCTTTCAACACTTGATAAAAATTGAATAACCCCAAAAATCACTTGTGGTTTCTTAGTGGGTTGAAAAAGTTAAGTTAGCCTGCTGTTTCAAAGGGTATAATAAATGGATTTATTTCAGTCTCTCCAGTTATTTTAGCCTTGTTGGCTTCTGGCAGAAGTGAGGGGACTTTTCTGACAGATTTGAGGGTTTTTCTGCAAGCAAAGAAATCCTGAGAGCTCTAGAGGAAAGTTGATGTGCTCACGTGTTTGCTGGTCTTGATTTCTGGGATACAAACTGGAATGAGCTCTGGATAAATACAGAGATATTCCTCTGGTTAACTCTCATGACATGAGGCTCCTTCAGACAACAAAAGAGTCTGTTGAGATTCGTGTCCGTTTGGTCGTTTGTTTTAAGCTATTGTCTATGATCATGTGGATCAAAGACTATTCAGAAAAGTAAGGTTGTTGTCTGAGGTTTCAAATTCAGTGCACGGGACCAGTAGTTGAACTGGCGTATTTTTTTAAGGTTGTGCAGATAGAGGAAGCTCAAAAACATCATTCTGGGTAAAAAATCGTTGAGCCTTGTTTGACTTTTGTTCCATGATGGCTTGCCCTACCAGTGTTTGCATGACTATGCACTAAGACAGATAAACAGATCTGAAGGAAAGCGCTTAACCTTTCAGTGTTTGCCTGCTCCTAGTGGTATGGCTTCCATCAGCGACCTGTTAGGTGGATACCAAGACATAATCATGACCTACTGTCAGCTGTTCTGACAAATGTAATTTTCTATGCTTTTACTGCACTGTGTAAATCAACCGCAGCAGATTTTTAGTCCTTTCTGACAGGAGAAATACCTTTGAGTATTTTCTTCAAAGTGGTATGTTATCCATTCTTGATGAAAAAGAAAAAGTAGGAAAATGTGAAAATTGAAAATAATGAATGCCATCAGCAATTTGCAGGAATTTATTAATTTGGCAAAGCTTTCTGGCTTTATACAACATTGGTCAGAATGTTTAGTTTTTATTTTCCCAGTCACTGTAACAATTCTGACCTTACAGATATTTTCTATTATCTATTTTATATTACTTAAAGGTTTGGTGAGTCAATTCGGAAGCATATATATTTTTATCAAAGCTTTTTGGTTAAAAACACTTTCTGAGAATAGTTGATTTCCTATGAGATTTATGGATATTTTCAGCTTTAACCAGGATATATTCTTAATACACTTTTCCTTGTTTCAGTTTTATTTCCAGTGAGGCCAGAGGTGTAGAGGTATATTCTCAAGCTATTCGGGACTGTGTCATTTTGCCAGCAAAATTGATAGTTTTTGAAAAAAAGTTGTAAATCAAATATTTTGGGTTTAAAATGAAATCATTTGACACGGAAATCCTATTTGCTCTCTCTTGTGACTAGGAGCATGAGAACTTGTTCCTATTTCTCCTTTAAACCTGAACAGGCTGAATCTCCAGTGATATCCCTTCTTCTTGCTGAGGTAATGCCAGTCCTTGCAGGACTTCTACAGAGTTGCACATTATATGTATTTTCACTGGGACTCTTGTCCACAAAAGAAAGGGCAGAAGGTATGAGAGTACAACCATGCCAGAAGCTTCATTTTCTGTTCTATGTCATTACATTTTTCAGATCTTATGGTTCTGACTTTCTGAAAAAATGTTGATCTCTTCACGAGAAAACATTGTTGCTAAATTCTCATCCCTCTCCCATTAAGAAGGTAATTTTGATAGATCTTTTTTTCTGGCTCCCATGTTTGTCAAAATAGGTTAGTTAGGATGTGTATGAGAGAAATTTGGCTGTAGTGTGATTTTCAAGATAGTGTTGGGACTGACATAGCAAACAGGAAGGAAATGAGTATTTGTCCATAAATGGATCATTCTAATCCATTTCCTATAAGTGACCTCCATTTCCTTTAAGTGACCTACCACTTACAGGATAACCTTAGTACTGTCAGCAGCACCCCTGCAAAGGAGTGTGATAATGCCCCTGGACCTGGAGGACACCATCTCTTTCTCCCTTTCTGTCAAAGGCAATGACTGCAGGGGGTAAAAATTAAATGGAAGATCAAGTCCTAGGTGATATTTGGTACTTGGCAAAAAATGTTATTTTGGAAACTCTGAAGCTTACAAGAGACATGGGACATACTGCCTCTCACCTAAGTATCATTATCATTTCTGTTCCCCATTCAGGGGTAATCCTGATGGATAGCTGTGTGTGCTGCAAAATCTTGTGATGCAGTGCTTGTATTTCCTCTTAGCATTTTTGGAAGAAGGGCTGGGGACTGCACAGACTGTGGAAAGTGAACCTGTCTTCAGGAATGGCCCCGACTCATTAGAATCAAGAAGTGCATGTAGGAAAATGTCCCTGCCACTGTTCTGGTTCCCTGTACACTCTAAGGATAGATACATAATCAGTTCCGAGTAACTGTCAGCTCAGAATCTTTCTAAGGTGATAAATTCATGATAGGAAATCAAGGAAATGGGAAGG
Organism: Tetrao urogallus; assembly: GCF_951394365.1. Classification (NCBI taxonomy): domain Eukaryota; kingdom Metazoa; phylum Chordata; class Aves; order Galliformes; family Phasianidae; genus Tetrao; species Tetrao urogallus. The sequence goes on from NC_136813.1 coordinate 145,945,752, forward strand.
AAAGTGTAAGTGCCGTTTATTTTATTATTAAGAAAGGGAGGGTTGGAAAAAGGTTCATCCTTCTGCTGTATATGGGAACTGTCACTGTGAAGGAATTGCTGGGAAGGCTCGCCTCACGTGTATATTGTCTTCAGAACAACTTTGCAGAATATGATGGAGAAACAGCAAAGACAGATCAGAATAAATTTATCTTCCACCAGAAATAGATTTTTCACAGGTCAGGACCAAACATTAAGAAGATTCAACATTCTTAGAGGTGAGAGGCCAGAACCTCAGCAGATCAGACAGCATCACTCCATCAATGTCAGTTGGTATTTATTCCAGACCAGCATGTGTCCTCTTGTCTTTTAAAAAGGTGTGGGGCATCAGGGAGAAACCGAATTAATCTCTTATATCTTTGTTATCTTGTAGCCTGAGCAATATTTCCTAATCTAGATGCTCTCCTAACCTCTTTGCTTAATGAAAACAATCTTGAGCTTTGAGTATTTCTCTCAGCCTGTGGTCAGACTGGTTCCCAGTGGTACAATATGGCTGCAGCCTAAACAGATTTTCTGGTGTGGGACAATTACACAATTTGGAATTTGTTTGCTCTCATTTCTACACTTATTTTCATTCTTCCATGCATCTCCTCAGAGTCAGTGATAACACTGACAGTAAGGGAAAAGGAAGTAAATGAAAAACGGGATGCTGTTTCTTTAAGTTTTAGTTTTTCTGTGTCTGCTTCTATTTTTTTGTCTATTTTGATTTGATTTTGTTTTTCATAATTGCGGAAAGAACCGAGTCCATGCCCCTTATCATGTTAGATCAGCTGCTCTCGTGCCCTTTGCGTGGAATCTTTTCACTGTAAATCATACCTGACATTGGCCAGATGTTTCAGGGACGCAGCCAGATGTGCTAGATTTTCTCAGCTTCATGAGCCATCAGCACCACAGTGGCAGGAGCAGCGCAGGGGATGGAGCCCTTCAAGGGCTCACTCAGGGTCGGTACCAGCAGTGGGGAAGTTTGATCCAAGGCCCACACAGAGCCTATTCTCATCTTTTGCCCAGAGAGCTGTGGGTGCCCCATCCCTGGAAGCTCAAGGCCAGGTTGGATGGGGCCCTGGGCAGCCTGAGCTGGTGGATGGCAGCCTTGCCCAGGGTAGCAGAGTAGAACTAGGTGGGCTTTGAAGTGCTATCCAACCCAAACCATTCTGTGATTTTATGATCTTTTGGGGAATGAGAAATTGTATTTGATGTCCCCTGCAGCCTGTCTTATCTGGAGGGACCTCATGTCCTCACAGTTGGGTCTGGATGGATGTGTGCATGTACTGGCTATCCTCTGAGGCAGAGGCAGGCACGGAAATGTCGGCAACAGTATAGAGAAATAATATCTGTATTATTTTAAACTTCCCATGGGTTCGGAGAATGGAGGTTTACATCAGAAGTTGAAGGGATCAACTGCAGTTTTCTCATTAAAAAAAAGCGTACACTATTTCAGTCTCTCAAATGAAAGAAACTATTAACAGCAGTTAGTGCTGGTTCTACCTCTTTTTGTCAATCACTTGCCTCCTGAAGGTCAAAACTCCCACTTTTAGATAGCGACAGTGGTCCTAAGCGCTCCTTCCCCTGTCCTTTGAGTCCACTCACTCTTCCGTCTGCCCATCCTGGTCCAGCAGCTGGCATGCGGGAGGGAAGGGAGCTGCAGCAGGGAGTTGCACCAGAGCTGTGTGCACTAAACTGCACGTGTAACGTGGCTGGAACTGCAGGCAGCCGTGCTGGGATGCAGCAATGCAGCATTCTTGTGTGAAGCAGAGCTGGGAGAGCAACTGTGTCTGCAGCCTGCAGCTCTGGCCAGTGGCTATGTAATCCCATCCGTCAGGGAACACAGAGGCTACTTTACTGTGCAAAGTTGGGGAGTAAAGGCACTGCTTCCCCTCGCTGCCATTACACTGCTGAACTGGCCTCAGTATTTTGTATTATGCTGAGTTTCCAGGAGGCTGATGATAGACTGCGTCCCCTCCCCTAACCCTGCACCAAATACCTTTTACCTTGCAAATCCTTCCAGGCAGAGATATCCCATCGCCTTTCCTCCCTACACTCCGCCTGCACCCCATTTCTCCTTTCCTACCTTGTTTTTGTGCTGGGCTGCAGAGATGACCCCCTGATGTGGATGGCAAAGAGGCTGCTTTATTTGTACAGCCTGTCTTACTGGGGGAGGCAGTTGGTGTTGGGATAATCAGACCGCTTGTCGCATTGGAGTATAACAAGCATTGACAGGGCACAGGGGAGTGCCTGTGTGTGTTTGTGCACGTGTGATGCAGGGAGAGCTGAGGATGGAGCTAGCACTCTGACCAGATTTTCCCACCCGTTCTATAGCTGCAGGAGGAACTGATTCCCAGCAGGACACTGGAGGCAGAAGTCAGAGCGGTTCGTGCTGATTTTAAACACATCCCTTTCAGAGCTGTCTTTAGGGCAGACTAAAATTCAGCTGACACCCTCTCTTCCTCTCCCCACAGCCCCTCAGCCTGCCGCATTTGCTTCTCCAGGCTTTCCCCACCACTAGCTGAAACTATTTAAAATGTCATCATCTCTCTGCTGGTCCTAAATTTGCCATCTGATGTGGTTTTAATGCTCTATTTCCTATGCCAACCAGCCTTGGAAACACTCACCATTAGCTTGCAGGGCTGGCAGCTTCATCTCTAGGATGAGTGATGTTACCCAGTGGTCAGGGAGCCATGTCTCCTGGACCTGACTTGCTCTGTGCACAAGAATGCGTTCCATTCTCCTTTGTTCCTGCCTGCGTGTCCTGTGGTACAGGTGAAGAATGACTGTTTTCTCCATGTCATCTGCATCTTGCACCCACATGGCTTTGTTTGGGCGTTGCAACCGCTGTATCTGTGCTGGGCCACAGACTCTCCCACGCCTACGACAAGCAGCTCCAGAAACACCCACGTAAGCAAAAATCTTTGCTGAAAGGTGATTCTAGCAAATGAAATTAATTAAAATGATCTTGCTCTCTTTCTCTCTCCATATTGGAGTCACATACACCAGGGAAATCATGTATCAAGCCCTCACTGCATCTTTCAGGCACAGCTTCATCTTGTGTTACCTCACCCACGTACAGCTCGCTGCCCTCATGCTGCCCCTGTTGCACATATGCAGGGAGCCTCTCAGCCCCTTGGTTGCTTATCTGGGGACTGATTTTCCTCTGGCCAGAGTGGGCAGTGATAATGCTTGTATACTGGTGGCAGAGGCCTACCCCAGTGTGGTGGGACCTGTGAGCCACTGGAATGTGGGAAAAGCTGCAGAGGGAGCTGCTTCTTTTTTTCTTTTCTTTTTTTTTTTTTGCACACTTCCTGCACGCTTTTGTAAACATGTTACTAAAGGGTTACAGAGAGAACCCTCTGAAGAGTTATTGTGCCAATTTTGGAGACTAATTTCAGTCATTAAGGTGCGAAGTGAGGGATTTTAGTGCTGCGTTAAGTGTAAATCTCAAGGCAACTCTAAGGATCGGAGTCACTGATGATTCCTCCTTGATTATTATTAGCAGTTCTAATCTTTCTGGTAGAAAACGAACAGAAATTACACCCTCTTGTGTTGTATCTCTTACTGATTTATGTGAACTCCTCTTGTTAGGCTGTGCAAGGGAGATTCACACAATGGCATCATTCTTGGGTGGGAGGGGAAAGAGGACCGAGAACCACCTAATATCACTATTTGTTTAATTAGACACTGACACTGTTTTCTAAATACTGACACGTAAAGCTGCAACTCCCATCAGGCTACTGGGGTACTCATCTTCTTGGAGCCTTGCTTTGTAATTTCTCTGAGATCCAGCACATAGAGGTCATGAAAGGGATATAGCTGTAATCTCAGAATCACGGTCTTCTGAGTTAGAAGGGATCTTTAAAGGCCATCTGATCCAACTTCCTGCAGTGAACAGGGACACCTACAGCTAGATCAGGGTGCTCAGAGTCTGGTCACAGACTGAAAGGTCTTTATCACTGTCAGAGCGTTTCATAGGTCAGGTAGGCCATAAATGCCCGTGGTGGTCTGTGCTGTGCGTTCCTCTCTACCAGAGCAATGCAAACAGCTGGGGATGGAAAGCAAGAAGACCATGGGATGTTTTACACTAAGACACAGTTATGTGGCTGAGATTTTTCAAGCAACTGATGATTTGGAGTTCCCTCGGTTTTTGGGTTCTGGATGAGTCTGACTGTCAGAAAACAGCAAGTAGTCTGCTCTTGAAAATAGGCCTGTTGCAATGTTTCCCACTGGGCTTCTGTAGGGCTGTGTTTTCCACACTGTGTATGTCTTCTGGAGGTCACAACATAGAGCAAGCATGAAATTTCCTTTAGAATTAATTGCCAATTACATTTGAATTGGGAAATTAGTGGATGAGTTTTGTTGACGATTAAACTTAAGAAAAAAATTTCTGGGAAATGGAAGAAGCTAAAATTGTGACCTGCTTTTCCATTTGAAAGATTTTGCCTACTACCTATACTTTTGTTAAATTAGTATGGAGTTCTCTGTGGGAAAGTGTGAACCTCTTGAAAGAACAGGAATTTGTTTTGTATTTTTGATTTGATTGTTTTTCCCTTGAAATTGGTTCAAATTAAGTTCAAAGGGACAAACTGAAGCTGAGTATTAGGAAATATTTGCTAGCGTCATGGGTGTAATAGAGCAGAAGAGCCTCTTGTGACTGTAATGGAAATGTTACTTGTGTAATTTACAGGAGAATGGGTGAAGCAGAGGCAGGCAGTGTCCTGGGGCTGCCCTGCAGGCAGCTCAGTCACCTCTGCCTCTCCCATGATGTGATGCTACTGGTGCTAGAGCAGGTGTACAAAGGCAAAACCTACTTTATGAAACAGGACTGTGAACTAAAGTGAAATATATGAACAGGGGAAACTGTCAGAGTGCCATGGAGATGTCTTGTAAGCCACTGAACTGTGAAATGTGTATTTGCCTTCCCCCCAGTGTCATTCTGGATGGTCTGACAGTTAAGAAAACAACAGATCTGATTCCCTTTTACAGCAACACCACTTCGACATGCTCTCGCAATGCAGAAATGCCTGGAAATGAGTGTAGTTGTAATCTCGGTCCACTTAAAGGTCTTCCCCACTGCCGGCTGAGTGAAGAGGCCTGAGGATAAATGAGACTGAAGCCTGGACTGTTTAATAGTCCATTTGTACAGCTGACATGAGATGGCCCAAAGCGGGGTGCCTCACACAGCAGCGACGGAGCCCTTCCAGACAAAGGGAATCGTTAATGTTGGCTGTAGGGATCCACAGGATTGGTCACCCTATAGTTTGATCTTGCTGGGTACATGGCATGGCTCTGTCCTAGTGAAAAGGACTTCCACTGGGGTATCTGAGCACCCTCTGACCCTGTTCCTAAGCTGCTTCTGAGGATCGCTTTGGGCCCTGTAGGGCATGCTAACTCTAATAGGAACAGGGTATCTCACAGGTGCACTGTTCATTCCTCTGTTCCCTGCAGCTTCCTTTGTTGCTGCCTGGATATTTGGGCAGGGAGGGGCTGTATCCACTGCTTCATGTGTGAACCACTACTGTCCTCAAATGAAATGCAAAATCCCCCTTGGAGAGTGAGCAAAATGTAGGCTGTGGACCATGTTTACACAGCTAATTGCTATGGATTTCTCTGCCCTGTGTGCAAAGAAGAAATCAAAGACTGTGGGCACACGTACACTTGTCACTTGCTTTCAGGAATTTGGTGAGACCTAACATGGGACATCACTTCTGTACTCAAGTTCTAAATGTGGACAAGTGCAGTACCGTGTCTGATTGCCCCAGTTCCTGGACTGTTTGTACTGTTTCTACCACCCACTTCCTTTCAGATTTTCCTTTGCTGTCCCCAGATTAACAACAGTTGTTCGTAGTGTACTTCTGTCACCCTGGCACAAATTGCAGAGGGGGAGGCAGGCTCTCCTTTCAGGTTCAGTTCCCAAGCATTAATGTTCATCCTGCTCTTTTCTCTCTCCAACAGGTACCTGATTAACGTCACCTTCGAAGGCAGGAATTTGTCATTCAGTGAGGACGGATACCAGATGCATCCCAAGCTGGTGATCATCCTTCTGACCAAGGAGAGGAAGTGGGAGAGGGTAGGACATGTTTGGTAATTCTCTAGCTTTGTCAGGCAGGAGGAGGATGGAAGAAGGCTCTGAGCAAGTTATCCCCCTACCTTTTCTTACTTATGAAGAGTTGGCAATCTCATTCTTTCATCCTGGGCCACTGGTATCTCCAGTACCCAAGCTGCTGTCATCTCCATGCAGGATGCCATTACATTCTTCCATTAGCATGCATAAAAAATTCATCAACTTCCTTTCTTTCACCTCTGGACATAAATTTTCCTGTCTTTCAGAGAAGAGATCTCCTTTGTGCCATGAGTTTCAGTGGCACAGATGGAAAATACTTATCTGCATGGCTTGGAGGCTGTGGAGTTCTCTATGATAACTAGCTGTTGATTGAACCACAGTCTCACTTAGTAATATGCCACTGTTAACTGTACTTGATATATCTGGCCACTGTCACTTGCTTGTATATGAGGTAGGATGTGTACATGAGATCATATGAAGTTGCTCAAATATCTAAACTTGTGTATTTCTGAATAATTTGTATGTGACCCAAAGCACCATTTTAGAAATGGTGTGGATTTTTGTGTTAGTGCAAAGCTTTAGTTTGTTTCACCTCCCACATAAATGTCGGTGGTCCAGGCTGGGAAGAAGTGTTCCCGAATGGTTTGAATCAGCTGCTCAGAGGGGTTAGCTGGAGGTAGTTGTAAGACACAGAAAAATGATGGGGATGAGAAGTTGTTGTAAAAGCAAGGAGAATTCAGTAGAGCACTCAACAGACATGAAGCAGATCGCAGGCTGGATCGTTGTGATCATGTGTATGGCCTAGAAAAATGCTCCCTTGTTCTGCTAGCCAGAAAAAGCCTTCTCTCCATGGCTGCTTGGCAAAAGTCAGAAACAGTTTAGTTCTCTGTACTTCCTGAGCACAAATGTTTCACCTTGAAGGGGGATCTCAGTGTGAAGATCAGATTGTTATAATCACACTCTGAGCTGTTTAAATGTTTTCTTCCTGGAAGACATTGAAATCATCTCCAGTATGCTCTGATCACAAAAAACACATTTCATAGCTGGAATCACAATGTCCTGTTATTAATTTTCTCCATTCAGCTGAAATGCAAACGTTAAAACATAAGAGTGAAACGGCTCTCTGTGGCAAAGATCATAATTTTGTTCCATGTTTGCAGAGGCACACTGAGTGGAATGCTGTCCCTTAACAGCAGCTCCCAGGCAATGCCACAATATAAACTATAAATTATTCATATATTATTAGCACACAATCCAAATATATTTGTAAGTGAACTGCTTTGCAATGTAAAATCATCCAAACTCTCACTAATTTCTGTGAAATTAGCAAGATGTTTCATCCTAGCAACATCTGGATAATACACAGAAGAAACTGTGAAGAATAAGAGAGTTTCCCAGTCAAACACACAGGCAGTAGGAGATGAGAGGTGAAAGTAGCTGCATAGCAAACACTGATTCAGTCCACTTGTGTGCACTCACGATTGCTCAGTCTTTAATTACAGCACTGCACACTTTTATCCATTATCAGATGTTGTGCCTGGAAGGAGCATCAAGAGGTCATTTAGTTCCCCCTCTGCCCAAGGGAAGGATCAACTAGACTGAAATGATTTCTGACAGATGTTTGTTTCACCTGTTCTGAGAGTCCTTCAATGCTAGAAACTCCATGAAATCCTGAGGCAATCTCTTCCATGCCTTCTTTCTCCTTACTCTGGAAAGTTTTTCTAATGTCTAACCTAGATTTCCCTGACTGCAGTTTAAGCCCATTACTACTTGGCATCTCCCTTGTGGACACAGAGAATTGTTTATTCTCTTCCTCTTTTTTATCTTCTCTACCTATGTTTGAAGGCTTCTATCATGCTGTCTCCCAGTCTCTGCTGCAGATTAAACAAGAGTTTTTTCAGTCTCTCCTGTTAGGTCATGTTTTCTAGTCTTACAATCGTTTTTATTAGTCTCCTCTGGATTTAGTGGTACAGAAAGATAGATCTTAAAACACGCATGAAGCCTTCCATTTTCTTGGCAGCAAAGATGCAGGCAGTCCCTGAACCTATTCCACATTTGTGAAATTTGCTGAGATTTTGATTTTTCAGCCCGTTATGGAAAGAAAAACATTGAAAAATGCACCAGCTATTTCAGAACAGGATTTCATTTTCCAGAAGAGCTACAGCTGTCTCCAGACCCCAATAATGACAAACCTCCTCCTGTGTCCTTCAGACAAATGGAAGCCTTGCAGGGCTGACAGTCACGAAAAAAACACAGATAGTTGCCACTTGCTGGAAAGGGGCAGTATCCTGAGCCTTTCTGCTACTGTGGGTATGAGTAACAATTCCTCTCTTCATAACAAACGTTCTGCGCTTCATTCACTTCTCAGCATGACTGTTCCTCAGAGGCAGAAGGCTACATGCCTTCCCTCACTAGCTCTTAATTAGCTGTTTAGTAGAGCTCTTGCTTCACTAGCCAACATAAACTAGGTGTGTTTTTGAGTGCCTGTGTGCCTCTGTTGTATTGACTGTAGAGGAGCAGACATGCAGGTGGAGGTGCTCCAGAAGGGTTCTGCCTCAGTGTAGCAATAGGCTGAGGTCAGAGGTGTTGTAAGGCCTGCCAGGGGCTAGGTACTATCCTCATTACTGTGTCTGTGTCTTGTATTGGAAAAATTTTCACTTGGGCTTTATTTTACTGATTGTCCTCTCCCTCTGCTCCTCTATAATCTCACATATGGTGAGGACTTGTGGGTCTGTGAACAGTTTGTGAGAGCTGGCAAGCACTGCTTTCCAGCTCCTGCTAACATCCACCTTCTCTGCTGAGGCAGGGCACAGCAATCGTCCCATCAGCTCCCAGCCCCTCTTGTGTGCTGCCTTCCTTTCCTCTAGTGACACTGGGGATGCCAGACCTCACTATGTCTGTGGTTCCCTCCCGAGCATGGCTTTTAACAAAGGAGAGCTGTGAGTATTGCATCACCTGTATCACTCAATTGTCCTCAGCCTCCCCCCTGGCTAAAACTTTTCCACCTTTTCTCTCTGTGGATTCAGAGCACCTTGCCATCTGGCTTGCAACCTCTTGTGCTGCCTAGCAGCACCCTCTGATTCACAAGTGTCCTAGGGCATGTCTTACCTCAGATGCTCTCATAACTCCTGCTCCTGGCTGGGCTTGCAAAGCCCCAGGTGATGTGTTTGGCTGGGGTGCCACATTAAGCCATTTTAGACAGGAAGCTCATGCCATAAGCTTCATTCTGCCTGATCTTCTGACTCTACAAACACCCACCTCCTCTGCAGATTAAATGTTTGCCTGCTGCTCCTGTAATTATCAGTACCTGGTTTTTGACCTCCTAAAAATCAATTATTAGCATCTGTTTTGCTTCTTTTAGCCATGGGTGTAGCCATGATTAGAAGACCACAGGGTGCTTCTACCTTGTTCCCCTACTCCATTGCAGATGTTGGTGCTCCCCAGGAATTGAGTCATTTTCTGTGTGACATTCTGTCAGAAGTCTGAATGGCATCACAATAGGATAGAAAGTGATCCCACCACTTGCTGCTGCATGGGCTTTTCAGAGATGTGCTCAGCCTGGGTCATGGTCCACAGAATCATAGAATCATAGAATGACTTGCGTTGGAAAGGACCTCAAAGATCATCAACTTCCCTGCACTGGCAGGATTGCCAGCTGCTAGATCGAGCACCAGCTGAGGCTGCCCAGGGCCCCATCCAACCTGGCCTTCAACCCCTCTGGGGACAGGGCATCCACAAGCTCTCTGAGCAGCCTGTGCCAGCACCCCATCACCCTCTCTGAGGAATATTTCCCTGATATCTAATCTAAATCTCCCCTCCTTTAGTTTAAAACCTTTTCCCCTTGTCCTATCACAGAAAGAAGGTGGGTTTCTGAATTAGTGAACTCATGCAACCTTGTTCCCTGCTTACCACAGAGGTGTTATGCACATCTGTGCTCAGGAAAGTTTCCCTTGGAGTGTAGGATGGAGCTGCAGAGAAGAAGGACTGATGAAATAAAACGGAAAAATAAGGTTTGTTTTATCTAAAAAAAGAGGAAGGAGAAAAGAACTTTGGACATCTGAAACGTTGTTGAAAAAGGACATCATGGCCTGTTGCTTTTTATGTCCACAGTGAATAGGATGAAGAAGAAATCTTGCTAAATTTTCAAGCAGAAAGATTTCAGTTAGGGATGTAGGGAGCCATCTAATTGTTAGTATGGTGAGACATGGCAAGGCTCATTTGCTAGTGAGGCTCGTTTGCTGGAGGACACGAAAAAATATCCAGCAGTGCAGGGTCTGTCTCTCTCCTGTCCTGTATCAGAGCAGAAGGATACAATAAGTGATGTCATGATTCTCTGCCAGCCTACATTTTTGTATTGGGTGAGCAAGATGAACCTGCAGATTGTCTCACAAGAGCCTTCATTATACAGGAAAGAAAAAATGGGTCACGGGTAGGCTGATCAGCAAAATCTTCAATCCTGAACTAGTGAGGACATAGTTTCTGCAACCTTCTACCATGTACATTTCATGTTGGCAGTTGGTGCAAGAAGCCAATTGTTGATGGCTGCAAACAACAGCCCTTATGGATGTACATGTCACCTCCCAGAGTCTGCAGCTTTTAAGGGCTGGTGAACACCACAGAAATGCCAAAGAGGCTGTACCTTTTGATAGTGAGGCAGACTTCAGAGTAATGGGAAACTAACTAGCACCTGCTTCTACAGGAGCGGAAGACACTAACGACCCTGATTCTTGTTGTTTGCAAGCATCTCTGTGTGGACCACAAGCTCAAAGGGAGATTTATCCTCTCTGTTAAGGAAGAAGACATATGGAGCTGGTCTGAAGTCTTTCTGTGCATTAAAACAAGTATTTACAGTCGTCATTTCCTTCTGCAATTCAGTGTTCCCATTGCAGAAATAACAGGGAAGGGGAGAAGAGGACTGAATATGTGATCAGTATTTTTGGTTTTCAGTAAGGACCTGTGTGGCACTGGCTATTTCTTGAAGAACCAGTGTAAATCATGTGCACGTTACATTGTTCAGCAGAAGGAAGGATTTAGATTTATTTATTTATTTCCTTTGCTGAAGAAGGCTCTTTAGGAGAGAGACAAGAATGCAAAATTGTGAGGTGAAACTTGCAGCCTTGCAATTCCGAGCATCTTCTCTCACGACCTTCCCCTCTCTGCCTTTGGAAAGATAACTAGATCATTTGAGACAATTTCCTTCTTGTGCTGTCTGGTGCCCACCTGAGCAAGCCTTTCTGATCACTTACATATGCTTGCACAGGTATGCTTGTCTCACTAGAAGAAGTTATTTCTTCAGGTCAGGTTCTGCTCTGTGTGCAGAGCTTTGGCATCTTGTCAGCATGTCCAGGGACTTCACAGAGGAAATGTTTTTTATCCCACCAACTCCTTTTATGGGGAGACAAGATTAAATTGTTTTTGCCAATCCGTCTTGTTTTGCTAATTTCCCTGTGTACATGGGGATTTATGACTCATTGTCCCCAAAGAGAAATAGCACAGGAGTTTTTTAAACCTACTCAGATTTAGTGACTGATTCTGTTCCCATAGAACCAGCTTTTAGACGGATGTAGCTTCTCTTAGGGCAGATGCACCTCTCTGGATTTAAGCACAAATAGCTGAAATTAGAATGGGAGTTTGTACATGTATTTGTAGAGTGCTCTTTCTGAACATTTCTCTAAGAGATCATAATTTGCTGAATCACTTGCTTCTCATTAGACAGCAGGCTTGCATCAAAGAATACATATTTTAAGGATACCCTACTCCCAAGCTTGTGCCCCTCAGATGCCTGATCTAGGTCACACTGATATCTCTACTGATGACCCTGATTCAATCAGACAACCAGATGGCTTTATTTGTGCACCTATGCTGCACCCACTGCCAGGAGTTGGCCTAGCTTCTCACAGTTGCCCAGGGTGTAGCTGTATGGATTTATGGCTAATTTTGGCCATGCTAATCTTACACTGATGCCTAAGGAAAAGGGCAGCTGCAAGTGCAACACAAAGCTTTCCTTATCAGGTGATAAATGGAATAATGTTTCTGAAAACGCCTCAAATTTAAATCTTGTGGACATTCTTATCACATGGTATCTTTGCTGACTGATTGTATCAAAGCGTTAGATTAGATTACCACATCCTGCTGTAACAAGCTAGTCCACCTCTTTGACCAAAGAGGACATATACTGGATGCATCCTCCTAACCACTGTATATTGCAACACTATAAGCTGTTTTCTCTCTTTGCCTCTTGTTGAAGCAGTTGCTGACTTTGTTTGCTTGAATTTTGGAGTATATTTGTATGATTCATGAGCCTGCAGAAAAATATTCTGGCTCTCCTCCACCAGGCCCTACATCTTGGCTACCAGAGAGAATTCTTACATTGAAACAATGACAGCTTCTTGGAGAGACCTTGTCCTCTAATGCAAATCAGATATTGGAAAATCTGGAGATGTTTATTATGTGTGGTCAGTATTGGAGTGCCTCCACTTCCATTCTGGTGTAACTGATTTGGGTGATAGTAGCTATCTGATCTGCACTGGGGTTGCCGGCCTGACTTCTTGGACTTCTCAGACTGAAGTCTGTGCCTGTTGTACTGATGTGGTAATGCTGTCCAGCCACAGAATCATAGAATCATTAAGGTTGGAAAAGTCCATTAAGATCACGTGGTCCACAGGAGAAGACTGCTCTTGTTTCATTTGCATTCTGGATGGGAATTCTGGTCTGGGGCTTTCTTCCAGTCCACTCTCCCGTGCCATGTGGTGATACTCCTTGTGTGTTGTCACTGCTATCCCCAGCATCCAGTGATGAACCTGAGACTGCTCTGCAGAGAGATGTATGATAGATAACCAAAAAGGTGGCTCCTACCCCAAAGTGGTTAGTTACACTTTAATTAGAAAACAAAAGGCAACAGATGGGTACAGATGGACCAACGGGGGAGTACAAGGGAACAATTAGACAACATTAGTCAGCTTGGTAGGCAGCAAGCTTTACATACCAACTGCCTAACTCTTTGAAGGCAGCAGAGAATTGTAACTGGCTTTGTGCAGGCTTACTGGGCCTCATTGACAATGTGAGGGGCAGATGTGAAAAAGCAATAAAAGTACTTTTTTTTGTACTTCAAACACAATAATGCTGAGAAAGCGCAATAACTCAAAAATACCCAATGCTGCTGGAAAGTTTCAATTCTTAACATCTCAGTAGAGTTGGTGAGCTGGTGTGCTGGTGCCAGACCCATATTGCTTATGGTCAAAACTACTCCCGTTTACCACTGGCTTGGAGGGTTTTGTGGCATGTACCATGCTGCTCTGTACCCATGTCCATTCATTGTGATCATTTCACTGATTGCGGAAATATGTACTCCCAAGATGCTGACAGTAAATATCCATATCTTAATTCAGGTGATAGCTGAAATCCTGTAGGAAGATGAGCATTAAAGTATGGCTACAGTAATTAAATATTCTTCTCACAACGCTTTATCAAGGATCCATCCCGTCATTCCAGATCAATCAATGACATCCTCAAAAAGCTGGAAAGGAAGGTGTGATTTGGTTACCAATGAAAGGAAGAAGCTTAATTTCTGCATTGAGTTTTTTGGTGGAGGAAAATAAAATCAGATTTCTTTTTGAGTTAACACAAAATATTTTTAGACCTGAAAAATATTTTCTCAGTTAATTTAAAGGTAGTAAAATCATTTTGCAACATAGACCATTTCTGATAGAAAAAAATGTCATCTAAATATGAAAATTTCTAAAGCTTTCATGTTGCATATTGCCATTTTTAAGCAAATATTTCACTGCGAAAAAACTAAGTGATATTTGCTGACATTTTAAGAATCCTCTCCCTTCCGCTCTCTTTAGGACCAAACTCTTTGCAAATATGCAAAGAAAAAGAACAGTTGGGAGAAAAACACGAGAATTTTGTTGGCTTTAAGATTTGAATTTCATGGATATGTGAGGGTAGAGAGGAAGCAACCAACCAAATGGTGCCCAGAGAAAGCGCTGCTGAAAGAGCCTCACAGGGGGTGGCAATGCCCCTACTGCCCGAGGGAGTGTTTGCATCTGTTCAGTTGCATTTGCTTGAGACTTTGTCTCATGTTGATGTCTTTGCTTGGCCTGTGATTCCTTTGCTTATTTCTATTTTTATATTTCTTGAATATTATTAACTGGAGGCTCTGTTTTCTTTCCATTGGGCTTGAGAGGAAGGAGGTGATGCTGTGCCCTCATTTGTATATTCATAAGGCTTTGCATTTTTCTTTCTCTTTCTTTTAATTTTATTTTTCTTTCTCTTCCTCTCCCCCCATTTTTTGCTTTGGGGTTTGGCAGTTTGCTTTTCCTGACCAATGCAACTGAATTAAAACTCAGACTTTTGTTCAGTAAGGAGTAGCTGTTTGTAGTGTCTTTGGCTTGGTTTTGGTCCTCTGGTGTTGTTTCTGGCCAGTGCTTGGTTCTCACATGCCCCTTGCTTGGATTTTATCCCTGAATTTGCTTACTGGGTTGGCTTAGAGCTGACCTCCGGAAGTCCCTTCCACCCCTACAATTCCGTAGATTTTTTCCAAAATCAAGACAGTCTTTTCCTCTGTGGTTTTCTTTGCACTTTTACGTGTTAACTTCTCTGCTGCTCCGCAAAGATATCTACTGTTAAAGCTTGTTATCGCTGCAGCTGCTGCGTGCTTGAGTTTCTCTTGCTGCACATGAACTCTGACATGCACTTAGTGCCATTGATTTGAGCGCACAATATGCTAAGCATCGTTTGTTTTCCCTCTGCCTGAACTGTGTTTTCCCTGAGTCTGTATTTTTTCAGTCTGCCTTCGGTAACGTTAGACGCCAGTGCTCACTTGTTCCTTGCTTTGTTGCAGCGTGTGAGTTTCAGTCACTGTCCCTTGGCCTTTCTTCCTCGGAAGAGGGGTTGGCGTTACAGACCTGGGTTTATTTCAGAGATGTGCTGGGGGCTGTGCTGTCATGTGCTGAGTCAGGAGTTTGCCATGCCTATTTAATTTCTTTCTGCTGAGCATTCTGCAATGTCTCCCACCATGTCAAGCCCGGAAGGTTGTTTGACAGCCTTTTTCTTGCTCCTGTTTAAGCCTTCGACTTGGTCTGCATTTTGTGTGACAGTTTCTGGCACTTATATCCCTTAGGTTTATTTCCTCAGTTCCTATACTGATAATGACTTATAATTCTATTGTTCCTTCCTTCTAGAAGGATCCTGAGCACTTTACAAAATTAACATACAGGCAGCATTTCACTATGAGTAACATTCAGCCGCTCCTTGGTGGAACGAGGTTAGGCTGTTTAATGATGCAGAGCAGCACTGTGGAATGGTCTTGTACAAGAAAGAGCAGTTTCAAGCAGAAGGAGGTGAGGAGTTTTTAAGTGGACTCTGGCCATTGTGTCCCCAGTCTTCAGGAAAAGTGATATGAATTGAGACCAGGAAAGATAAAGCCTTTGTCATTTCTTTCCTCTGGTATAGGAAGGATGCAAAGCTGTTCAAGCAGGTCCAGAGGAGGTCACAAAGATGCTCAGAGGGCTGGAGGACCTGTCTTAGAAAGAAAGGTTGAGGGAGTTAGGCTTCTTTAGCTTGGAGAAAATAAGGCTCTGAGGAGACCTCATTGTGGCCTTCCAGTACCTGAAAGGAGTTTACATGCAGGAAGCAGAACAACTTTCCTGGACTGATAGTAATAGGACAAGGGTGGATGCCTTTAAACTAAAAGAGGGGAGATTTCAGTTGGATATTAGGACAAAATTATTTACTAAGAGGATGGTGAGGCAGTGGCAGATTGCTGGGGGTGTCCCATCCCTGGAAGCTCAAGGCTGGGTTGGATGGGGCTCTAGGCAGCTGAGCTGGTGGGTGGCAGCCCTGCCCTTGGCAGGGGTTGCAATTGAGTGGGCTTTGAGGTCCCCTCCAGCCTAAGCCATTCCATAAGTCTACAGCTCTAAAATATTCAGATGATAACACTTAAGCCTCAGAAATACAGAAAGAGGAACAGATGATTCTGTGAAAAAGCGGTTATCAATGAGAACATTCATTAATTTTGGTCAGATCCGAAAGATTTCTTTTGGAAGTTTTTCTGCTGTAAATGGAAACAGATATTTTTGCGTAAACTCTTAAAAGCCTTTTAGATACTGTGCAGACAGGTGACATGGAGGAGAGAATGGCAGCATCTCCCCTAGATCCTGGTGCCTTGTTAGTCAGATGGTGAGGACAGGCTCCCAGGCAGTGGGAAAATGGAGCTCAGATACCTCTAGTCTGATTCAGAACCAAAGCTGAAACTGATGGTTCTGCTATCTCTGAGGACGGAGGTGGAACTGTTGGAACTTTTATTTCAGAGTTTTATTTCTTCTGAAAGATGTTATTTCTTTCCCAGTGAGCAGTTGAAGTTTTTGCAATCATTTGTTTAGGTCCAAATTTCCATCACTTTTATTAATAACATCTGATAACAACACAACTTTTGTGTGCATGCAGAATGGAAGAGTTTGGAAGATTAATGGAAAATTCAAAAAAGCAAGCAAACCTGGCTTTATGCCGAAGAAAAACCTTCGATATTTTTTTCAGTATTTTCAGACCTCACTTTAAAAAGCTCATGCTTTTGCACAGCCTGATCAGGACACCATTTGGGTTGGTGTTGGAGCACGCAGGGCTGGCACTCGCAGGCTGGGGGAAGCTTGCTCCCCACTGCCTAACACAAGGTGCACACTGCAGCAGCTCTGCTAATAGATGTTGTACATCCCTTCATACACCACTAAATCCACCTTGATATTATGTAATACTGTGGTACTTCGTTTTTTGTTCTTTTTCCAAAAGAAATAGTGATTGCTGGTAAATCAACTTACATTGGGTGCAGCGTGGGCAACAGAGATGCGCTTGAAGTTCACCATCAGCTTGAAGTCTAAGCAGCCTCATATGACAGTCTCACTGTCCAGGCTGGGACACTGGGAATAACAGAAAAAGACCTTTTCTCTGCAGTCTACTGTCTGAGATCAGCTCTTGAACACCGAACTTAACTGCTTGCTCGGAGCATCATCTGGGTGTTTTCAGATTTTGGGATAGTTCAGGTCACTCCTTAGAGGCCAGTGTTTTACTTTTGTTCTATTTTAGAAGTGGGAGATATTTGCCTTCCTTCTTAGATGTGTGCTCATTTTCACCAAGGCCAGAATTCTTTGTATCACTGCATTTAATTGCGTTTGCTTTGTAGACTGCTGGGATTATGGCAGCATTGCATTCCTGTAGCTTCTCAGCCTTTGAGATAGGCTTTCTGTGGACAGCAGCTTCCCTTGAGTTCCTCCTGTGCATAGATCAACCCGCATCTGTAGGTTTCTCCAGCTCCATTCCTCATCCCTTTTCCTACAGTGGCTTGTTATTTGCGGTCCTGGCTTTTGCAATGACCAGGGAACAAACCAATGGTGTATTTGAATAGTTCTCCTCTGTGCTTTGGTCTGAGAATAAGCCTTGCATGTGTATGCATTTTCCTGCTCATTGCTCAGACACCTTGCTTCAGCCTGGGACTAATGGAGACACTGTCTTACAAGTAAAGGTTAAAAAGGTACAATCTGGTGAAATCTGCACTGAGGACTCTGTCCATTAAGAAGTCCCTTATCTCAGATAAACACTCTAAAGTATTCCCAGGGTCTTCTGTGGGATATTACTTGAACTGTAGTTAGAACCTGCTTTTTCTTGATAGCCTGTGTCTTACTGAATCCTAACCTGGTTGCAGAGGACAGATCTTCCTCAGGCTTTATTGTTGCCAGATTGGGAGTATGATAATTTCCTGCAAACGTTTGAAGGGTTTAATCAATACAAAAAGGAAGGACTTCTTTAGGACAATCCAAGTGGGTGTAATTAAAGAGTAACGAGGAGGCAGGAGTTAAAGCAGAAGTGCTTTTATGCTGAAGATCAGGGGGTTCTTTTAGACAACCAGTTGTCTGAGGAGCATGGTGGGAGTCTTGTAGCTGCAGCTATTGAATGTGAAATGGGAAATAGAGAGGAACTGACTGGAGGGGCATCTACCACATTTGTTATCCTCAGTGCTGCAAGCCTTTCTGTGTTTAGTTCTGCAGCCCTCCCGGGGAAATCCTCCAGTTCCCAGACATGCTCATCCATCAGCCAGCCCTTCTGCCCTCCTCTGAGTGGTGGGGGCACCAAAGAAATTTCCCTCCCCTTCTGTTCAAGGGAGGCAGCCCGGTTTGTGCTGAAACACAGAGAGGACTGAGAAGCACTCCAGTTCCCCGATAAGAGTGGTAGGGCTCTGCACTACCAATGCTCTGCTTGTGCGGGTGGAATTTTCCAGGAGCATCCCCATCCACCACCACCACCCCTTTGCAAACTTTCAGAAACGCAACTCATGAAAATGCATTCTTAGCACACAGCTGACTTGGTCAACATCTGGTTTCCAAAGAAAGTGCTGCGAGAGATTTGAAATTGCTGTACTATGGAAAAAATGACTTGGGGTAATTATAGATACCTAACAATACAATTTAATTTCTTCTGCCTTATCTTTCCTATATAGTGTATCTGGTAATGCTTCAAAGAGATAAATGCTTCACATAGAGGGCAGTGAGGGGGGTAGGTAAGGGAGAGAAAAAGCCCCCCACAATTTCAGTTAAGATTTGAAATGAAAGTAAATGTAAGCAAAGAAATAGATGTTATGCAGTCCTGCTTCAGAAAGCAAGTCTTACTGAGTGAGGACCTTTGCCTTTATTGTGCGTTGGCTGTGGGAAGAGAAGGGGAATGTGGAAGGTGATGAGAGAAGCTGAAGAAGATGGGACCTCTAAGCACAAATTTGGAGGACAGAGAGAGTTTAGCAGAAAGCCCCTGTAGCAGCTGGGGTGCCAGTACTACTGAGCAGGCTCAGAGCTTGGGACTGGAGGAGAAAGGGAAACGATGCATATAAAGTCAGATCAGCATTGAGACTGATTTTTCTGGAAGACAATTCAGAGTGGCTGGCTCACACCCTTGCTCGAAAGCACCTTTGCTTCCTTTGATAAAGGGGGAACCTGCAGAGACCAGCCTCAGCTAGTTGAAATGAGAACATACCTGTATCCCAACATAGCCTCCTCTCTGCCTTAGAAGTACAGTTACTGCTGGCACCATGGTCCATAGTTCCTGTGGAGGCTATGTGTCTGCAGCCAAGGCTCTTGCTGGCATTGCAGAGCAGCTGCAGCAATGGCCTCTCCCCAGGAAGCAGTCACTGTCCTTAGGGGTGCTACAGTGTAAACTGCATGGGGAACCGTTGGAACTTTCTGTAGAGTCCAACAGCAAGAGGAGGACGCTATAGGATATTACTGGGTTTTTTTTGGCCAGAAGTGCAGCCAGGGTCGCTGTGGATGGGTGGGGGTAGAAGGTGAAGAAGTCCTTCATACTCCTGGGATGCTGCAAACTTTCTGTCTGCCCCTGTGATGGATGCTGTGTCCCACCTTAGTTGCAGGCCTAAAACGATTACAGCTGTACAAAGGTGAAGTGAAAGGCAGAGGAGGCTTCCTAAATGGATTATGGAAGGTCAGCAAGAGACTTCAAGCTGAGGACTTGTCAATTGGTATAGATTCTACTGGTAAATTGTCCCCTGCAGGCAAGCTCCTACTAACATTTAATTTAGAGAAATGCACCAAATGGGATATAATGAAAATATTAATATTATGAAAGTGTGACTGTTATCTGGAAGACGCGCTGGTTAAGATTCATTTATCTATCATGCTCATTGGGGCTTGTCTCAGTGATATAATCCTAAGATCTGTTGATGCTGATGTGTTACAATACTTAAGGGTAGTCCTTGGGGGAGGGAGAGGGACATACCTGAGTGACTCTGTCCAAATATGGCTCACACTGAGTTTACTTGCAGAAAATCCTCTGAATTTTTTTTTTTTTTTTTTTTTTGAGGGGGGAAAAAGATGTGTTTTAGTTGAAATATTTTTTCATATGAGGTACTTATTTTTCTTAAGACATTCCAACTTTTTGTGAGAAAACTCACAAATTTGAAAACAGACACTCCAGAATCTTTTGTTGCCACAACCTGTACAAATTGATTTATTTTTTTTTATCTTAAATTTTTGAATACTGTTTTGAAATTTTCAGCAAAAGAAATAGTGTCAGGGACCTCCTCTCATTTATATTCAAATGGATATTTCTGTGTGTATCAGGAAGCCAGAATATGAACCAGATGATTCTGGTGTTAAAAAAAGAACATTCTCTTAGCCAGTGTACCTCCTTCAGAGGAAATTACCATCTCTGCTCCAGAAAATTCTGAAATGATAAATGCAAAACCATGCAGACTCTGACAGGAATAACTGAACCTTGATTTCTGAAGAAACAGCTAGCGAAGAATAGCAGTGCAAGGTCAAGGTCCTGAAGCTGCAATCTCTTTCCCTGTTGAGGGCTGATGAAGGGTATGGTGAGCATGGGCACAACTGAGCGGCAGGAAAAGCCTAGAAATGGTTGGAATGGGGTATAAAAACTTAATGGAAAATATTTATGCAGCCTCACAGCTTTGCAAGATGGTTTCTAGACCTTAAAGCAAAACCAAGCTGCTTTGTGTTTGAAGGACCTCTCACAGGCCATCTAGACGTGATCCTCTTAGAGATCGTCATGCAAAGCCTGTATCTTTTCTTTAATGCCTTTCCCTCTCTTCCTCTTCCCTTTCCTTCTCTAGAAGTTGCTCTGTTGCTGCAAACTGGACTGGTCTGTGTTATACTAGTACTGCAGTTCCCCACTCAACTGCTCTTTGCAGGGCACAGCAGCACCTTTGTCCCCTAGTGAGCTGGCACCATAGTCCTTGTCATGTTCTTCATCTGAAATGTGCAGGCCAAGGGAGCCATTTCAGGTTTTCCTTCCAAATAGCTCTGCTAGGGTACTGGTGTAAAACTCAGCAAAGCCAGAACATTAGGACAGACAAAGAAAGGGAGAAGGGATGAGAAAGGGAAAGGTTAAAATAAATGACTCTCAGGACTTCAGTGTTGAAAAGAGATTGATTATGTCATTGTTTAAAAAGCCATACTTTGGGGAAGAGACTAAAAAATGGTTATTTTTGCTTAGATTTGTGCTGTTACAGGTCATTCATTTCTAAAAGAGTTTGTAGAGCAATGAGTTGCGCATATGTACGTTGTCATGTGCACAGTCAGCTACCTACCTGCAGCATAACATGGACCTTGGTAGTAACTGTAACTAGCTCCAAGGATTTTCTGACATCATGTTTGTAGAAAGAGGAGCCAGGTCACCAGCCCTCTGCGAGCAACTCCAAGAGACAGTGGAAGGAGCTATCTTTTAAAGTAGGTGAGCTCTCTTTTTGCCTGCCTGGCAGAGGCTTCCTTGAATGGGAAGATGATTTCTGAGATGTCTGTGTAGAAGACCTCAGATTTTCTTCACCTGTTTCAGGCCAAGTTTGAGGATGGTGAAGCCGTTAAGGTTGTGATAATCACACACATACTTTCTATAGGCATATCTGTTTTGCTCCCTTCAGCTACAGGGTAGTTTGAGGTAATTACTTATCTACACAAGGACTCTTGGTCTGGGGGGATGAGGCTTCCATATGAGTGCTAGTGCATATTTTTGATAGTCTTGAGTCTTGGCTGGAAGAGGGCATGGAGTCTCAGAAGCATTAGGCAGTATTCCAATTTGCCTATGAAAGAAGCCTGAATGGCTGACCTGCAGATACCAGGGTCTTCCATCTATTTGCTGTTGGACGTGCAGACAAACAATAGCACCAGAGCTATTAAAAAAATGTTTTGATTTTACTTGTTGTGCTTTGTGCCCTTCCTAGAGAGGTCATTAGCTCTCTTGCTAGTGCATGGCACACAGTGCTGTAAAAGAACCTGTGCTGAACTCATAGTAAGGTTAATCCATTTCATTGAATAATGCCCATGCACTGACCCTAGAGTTCATCTCTTTTTTCAGAGATGGGTCTTCTTTCTTTTGTATCTCCTCGTGCATCTGAAGGTGCTGAATTTGCTCTCTGGATCCCTCTCTGGATTTATATCCTGAGTATTTTCTAGCACTGTGCTTCAGCCTGCATTGAAATTAGCTGGATTAATTGAGCTAAAAATCTGTAGATTTGTTTCTTACCAGTAGTATGGTCTTTGTGCAGTGTACTAGATACTGATACTTTCTTCTACGCCCTTGGTAAAATGCATATGACTATTGTTGACCTTTAAGACAAGTTGCATTGCCTGCTCTCTCAGGCTGTTCCTGAGGAGAACGGTAGTGTAGGGGAGGTGTTGGATGTATTTCTTCTTTATGGGCTGTGGAGATCCCTAGTGTCATTTTCTGACCTTGTGTTAATTGGAAGTGTTTTCATGGATGTTTTATAATTTTATTGCTATTGCACATGGAGAGATTGAAATAATACACAGTACTGAATAAGAAATAAATAAAAACAATGATCTGAGGAAGTTTAGCAAATCTTATGCCTGTGATGCCTGGAACCTCCTTGTTGATTAATAAACTATTTGTCCTTTTACTGTTTTCTCTTCTGGAGAAATGTTTCTCACAGCTTCTCTCTTACACACAGTGAACACAAGAGATGCTGCTAAGGACTGAGAGACAGTGAAAAGGTGAAGCAGATTCTGAGCGGAAGAGATGCAGGGAGGTAGGAAATGAAAGTATGGCCCTGCCTGTGGTGAGGGGATTGGAGATTCATGATTCTTGAGGTTTCTTCCAAACCGGGCCATTGTGTGATTCTGTGAAAGTATGCAATATAAAGTGATAGAACAAAGATGAGGTATATGTTGGCTCCTTTGTTAATCAAGAGGACAAAAGTGAGGGGCTGATCAGACAATGTATCTTTCTGGGTTAGGATAATGCCTCTAATTTCCCTAGCAAGATGACTGATCAGCTGTACACAAGTCACATCAGAAGTCCCTGAGAATGTGACTTGATTGATAAATGAGGAGCAACACAGCAGCCCATGGATATCCTCAAGCCCTGGTGCTATAGCAGTCTATAGTGGTGTTTGCTTGGTTCTGCTGGTGCAATAGCAGCAAAACTCACATCAGGTTGGAACTTCTGGCTTGTGGATGGATTGATCTATACCGGCCTCCTTTATTACCACTTATCACTGAAAAGAGTGGTTCATGCAGTGGAGACAACACTTTTCTTCCCATTTTATAACAGTTATTTGGAGATACTTGAAGTTGTATAACCACGGCTATGGAAGAAGAATTTGGTAGAAAACTTATAAGGATGTCCCTTGTCTCTTGTAGTATGCCATATCCAGATAAAATCCCTAAACTCTTTTGATGCAGTTCACTAAAACTGTCTTTGATAAACCCTTTTCTAAATCCACTTGAGGGAGACAGAATTTTATTTACTTTGATTTCCATCCTCAGTCTTTGACAATAAAGTTTGAAAAAGGACCTATTTCTGAAATAAATCAAGTCAAGAATGAAAATTTTCTGCTTACTCCCTTTTTCAACACATTAATTTGTCTGAAGAGAAAGGAAGGTCTTGGCGTTTTGTAATTCTCTGTCCTAATGCTGTTCTGAGTGTCAGTGGTTTTCTGGCCTGTGGCCTTGGACAAGCCAGTAGTAATATTTAGTGCTACATTATAAAGGCCAGCTTCCTCTTCAAAGGTGATGCTCGATCACTCTTGTTCTTTCTGGTAATACCTCTGGTTTCTGTGATGGATGGCATGTGCTATAAACCAACTCATTTCTCCTTCCTCTCTTATCTGTGTATGGACTCTCCATGAGAGAGCTACGAGATATGGTTTAGTAGCTTGTGGTAGCAGTGGTAATGGGAGGATGGTTGGACTAGGTGATCTTGTAGGTCCTTCCCAACCTTGTGATTGTATGATTCTACGAGGAGCTATGGAAGGACAAGTGAAAATGTCCTTATCTCTTCTTAACACTGGGCCAGAAATCAACTTTCCAGGCTGCTGAGAAAGTAGAACATGAAGAAATGGCAGCTGAAATTAAAGAGAAAGGTGACAGAGAGAAGTATTATTTGACAGAGCACATCAAATCTAGAAGTTGTCCTTCAGCGCAAGGCCTCTGTCATTTAGCTTCATGGTGAACATGACCCATGGGGAAATAACATTATTTTCTTCAGCTGCTAAGAAAGCTCTGCTCTGTGTTACAGGCTTTTCTGTCCATGGCTATGAATGTAGCATCTCCACAGATGGTTATGACTTCATTGTGCTTTAATGTTGTAAGGAAATGATGTGGGAGACTTCAGAGTGGTTCAGGATGTCCCATTTGCTCAGTAACAAGACTTTGTCTTTGTTTGGTCTGTCTTTGTTTTTGCTCTCTGGAGGGCAAAGTGAATGTGATCTCTGGTCTGTTGTTCCAGGCTCTTCCACAGATTTCAGAACAGTTAAAAATGCTGG
Organism: Tetrao urogallus; assembly: GCF_951394365.1. Lineage (NCBI taxonomy): Eukaryota > Metazoa > Chordata > Aves > Galliformes > Phasianidae > Tetrao > Tetrao urogallus. The sequence goes on from NC_136813.1 coordinate 145,970,137, forward strand.
TGGAGTTATTTAAATGTCCAGTAATTTGGACTCAGAGGATTAGGCCTTGTATTTTGAGTGTATAGTCCCCATGGGCTCAGGAAAATAAAGAAAATTTTGTGTTAGAGACAAGCACTTTTCTGGCAGAATTTTGTGTTGAAAGATTCATCCCTCAGAGCTTCCCTTAGGCGAGGACAATCAATTGATTTACTCATGGCATAGTTTATACATCATTATATGAACTGCATCATGGTCTAACCTCCCCAACAGTAGTACAGCTTGAGGAAAAATAGCCCATATTTTTAGTTTTGGGGGTGATGCCTTTTTCCATCCTATATCATCTTGTTCTGGCTGTTATTTGGGACTTCTGTTCAATGGCCAAAGATATCAGGCAGATGAAATGCCAGCTGTGAAGTTCTGGTGCACCAGTGTTGTGTCCTACTTGACACTTCCCAACATCCAGCTCTAACCTCTGGCTCTTTCCTACAGCTGCACCCAGTATACCAAATGTAAACCCAGAAGTAAGCTTCAACATAGGTATGAAAAGACAGTTGGTACTGGCTGGGGATCTAGACGTGTTGCCTTGATGTTTACAGTAGGTGTGTGCTTCAGTGCCTTGACTGCAGTTCAGGCAAAACTTTGCACATGATACTCTGTGAATGGGATAGGTTGAGTGGTGTTTGGCAACTACAGAAAGCTGTAGATATGCATATAGGTAGTTGTGCTTAACTCAGTGGCTGTGGAAGTGTCTTGGTCATGCTTTTATCTCTGTATTTGAATTTGAGATACTGGTCCTGGCAGTTTGTGTGGAGTACTACTGAATTCTCTCTCTCATGCAGTGCTGATTGCAACTTCATTTCTTTCAGACTTGATTTGTAGCCTATATCACAAGAATTTTTACTGCTTCCATAACCCCAAATTTCTCCATCTTTGTTTCTTTCTAATCACTAACATTGTAACTTTTGGCATTGTTCTTGATGCTGTCCTTTCCTCATCTGCATTACTCTGTGTCCCTCACTGTTGTACTATGACACCAAGTTCCACAACCTGAAGCTCCGGCATGTAAAAGTATTTCTCAAGACAGAATCACAGAATCATTAAGGTTGAAAAAGACTTCAAAGATCACCTAGTCTTATCATCAGCCCATCCCTACCGTGCCCACTGACCATGTCCTCAGTGCCACATCCACACGGTTCTGGAACACCTGCAGGGATGGTGACTGCACCACCTCCCTGGGCAGCCTGTGCCACTGCAGCACCTCTATTTCTGAGAATAAATTTTCCATAATTTCCAACCCGAACTTCCTCTGAATGCCCCTGAATGGCAACTTAAAGCTATTCCCTCTCATCACTGTTACCTGTGAGAAGAGGCTGATCCCCACCTCATTACAACATCGTTTTCGGTAGTTGACCTTTGTTCATATAACTAGCTCATTTTTTAATTAAAATACACTTTGTAGTGAGAGGATAAATGGGGTTCATTTTTAACCTTGTGCTTGTTCAATGGATATACGGCTGCTTGCAGCTGGGGAAATCTTGTTCACAAGTAGAAAAGTTCTGAGCGATTGTGAGTGAATGTTCCTTGAGATTGCAGCTGTTCTTTGAGATTTGTTCTCACTTTCTCATTTCAAATGCTCATCAGCTGTGGATCTCCAGAGAGAGCTACACCTGGACATCTGACTTTCTGGAGTTGTATTTGGTCTCCAAAGCAAAACACTAAGTGTAATCTGTGTCCAACATACATAGCAGTTTGAGGGGCAACGGATGCATGAGCTTGTTCTACTCAGGCCACAGTCTTCTGTTGCAGATCCATGTAAAGATATGTTTGAATGTTGGTGGCTAGTTTAGGGTAAGAGCTGTCTTTTTTTCCCTGAGTTGATATAAGAGCTGAGGATATTTCATAGCCCATTGAATTGGATAGACATGGCAGCTCTTAACACTGCAAATTGCATAGAGGTCAGGGACAGCAGAGCAGTAGGAATATAGGAACAATGCTGCTGGGACAACAGTGTGCCCTGGCCTTCACCTGACTTCAATTTATGATCTTCTCTGCAGCGTAGGAGCTGGCCTCTGAGAGTGCGGGCTGCACCCTATGAAAGAGAGGAGATGCTGCTCTCATCTCAGACTAAGAAGTAAGGGGGTGGTAGTACAGGAATGTTACTACCAGATGCCCCACATCTTTTGGCAGAAGAAGCTCTTTACTTGGATCCTTTCTTTTTCTCTTTGCAAATCTACTTCCTTCTTTTCTTTTTTTTCTTCGCTTCTCACTGACTGGGTTTGTAAGAGCAGCCCAGCTGGGACTGAGGTAGAGCAGAAGACCAGCCTCTTGTGCTCTCTTCTAAATGCCTTTTCCAGCAAGCTCAATAATTGATGAGCACCTGCGTCCTTATCTGCACTAAAGAGTGCACGTGGTATTTAGTACATGAAAATGCTATTTTGTCCATTGGAGCTCATTCCTGGAACAACACCATTTCCCCAGGATACCAGTTAATTGTTCTCTCAGTTGATACAGAGGGACTTCCTTCCTTCAATGCTCTCAGCTACTTGACTTCTTGCAGCTTAGATCTTGTGCCTGATCCCAGCACATGGCAGTTAACTTCTATCTGGCATCACAGCGCACAGTTCAGACTCCTTCCCTCCAGTGGGTTTCTTCTTGACCACTGCTGCCCAGTCTGTCCTCATTCCTAAGTGAAACAAGCACAGCAGGCCTCAGACCACCTCCTGGTTTTCCATGCCTCAGATTATCATCCTGAGTCATTGCATGATTTTTTGCTTGCTTGAGATTAGCTGTTTTTGGTCAGCATGGAGGATGCACTGACATAGTTGTGGATGCAGGAGGGAGCAGGAAGTCAGGACTGAAATGTCTTAGAGGAGCTGGTGAAGGATGATGTAGAAGAGTGATTGAGAAGTGTCACATAAGGGAAGCTGTAAGCCATCAGCTTAACTTTGGTCCCTGCACAAGGGTGGGATGGGGTGAGCAAAACTGAGCAGCTCGAGGTGTGGTTGAGCAGGACACAGGCATGTCGACAAGAAACGTGGAGGGTGAGGAAGGACTAAAATAGTTGAAGTGTCATAGATGGGGTCTAAGATGCACTGGCCAAACTGCTTATTGCTGTCAAGGACTGAAATAGCAGGATGAGCAGCAGGCCAGTACTGTAGGACAGGAGGTCTGGTGCATGTTAATATCAGTCTCTATTCTGCTGTCATCGCAATGAGGGAGACTTGCTCAAGGGCAAGGGTGCATGTTTCCCAAGACAGGGTAACCACATCCTTACTTCTTTTGCAGCAGCGCATTACAGACATAACCTGCCCTTTTTTTTTTTTTTTTCCAAAGGAAATTTACAGAAAGAGTGCTCTGTAAATGCACACTGCAATGGATCTGCACCTGTAAAGCTGTTACCAGCTAGTATCTACCAGATATTGGAGAAACCTGAATGCTTGTCTTTAAAAAAGAGCTGGAGCAGTGAGTGGGGGGAGGGATAAGTAGAGGTGGAAGGAGTTTGGGAATTGCAGATTTCTGGAATCATTGTTGCTTAACTCTCATCTTCAGAAAAAATATGAATTATCAACCAAACTCCTTGTCAGCACCTGAACAATAACAAGGGGACATGTAAAAGTCCACTAGGATTTGCTGAGAACACTTCATGTCAGATCAATCTAATATCTTTCTGTAACAGGGTAACAGGCATTGTGGACAGAGGTGAAACTGAAGGTTTCATCTGCTTTGACTCCAGTAAGGTTTTTACCATCTCTCTCATCACATTTTGTGAGCAATCTAGGAGAACGAGGTCTCAAGGAGAGCTAATAACAAATGCATGCAGGATGAATAAGAATGTCAAAATGCAAGGGAGCACTGGCTGGGTTCTGTGAGGGTCTGTCCCATGCTCAGTTCAGTTCAATGTTTTCTTTAACAGCCTTGGTGATGGATGAAGAATTTGCATATCAAATTTGAAGATGACAGCAAGCTGAGGGGAACTGTGAATTTGTTGGAGAACAGGATTAGAATTTGTAATAATCTTGGCAAATTGGAGATACGCACTGGAAAAGTGAGATGTAATTCAATAGAGACAAGTGCAAACTATTGTACTTTGGCAGCAATAATCAGCGACATAAATACAGTGCAGAGAAAGATCAACTAGATCACAGTTCTGCAGAAAAGGATTGGGGGGCATAAAAGAGGATCACGAGCTGAACATGGTTGTTTGTTGTTGAGAAAGAAGCAAATGCTGTACTTGGATGTATAAATAGGAGTTCAGCCTGAGAGGCACATGATGTAATCACTGAGCTCTGCTCAGCAATGGTAAGGCTGGAAAGCTGGGTGCAATTTTGTGGATAGCTCTTTGTGAAAGATTTGACAAATTGGAACAAGTCTGGAAAAGCTGGAACAAGGGGAAGCAGTGCAAACAATAATGGATGTAGAAAATAAGACAAAAAAGCAATAATTTAATGAATTGGAATTGTGTAGTCCTGAGTTGAGGGGGAGTGGGGAGAAAGGGAATGAGACTGGACAACATGCAACAAATTCTCAATTTCAGAGCTTCCCTGTTTGCAGCAATGGCTTTAACAGCACTGTGTGATAATACTAGTGACTGTATCAGGACTCTTACCTGGTCCCCAATGGAGGGGTTTGTGTGGATAGAAGTCCAGATGGTTTCTGTCTGTTTGAACCATTCTTTTGAACTGTGGTCAGCATGATGGCACAGAGGCTCTTGCGCTAAAGCAAAGGAGCAAATGAGCAGGCTCATGAGGAACTCTCACTCAGAATACATGGGTGCACTGAAACCAGTGGGCCGCTTGAACCCAAGAGTCATTTGAGAAATTCATTATATGTGCTACACAACAATTGAGGTCTTCAAGATGAGGGCGAAAGGCTGGTGAGGGAGGCCGTCTTCTGCACAGCATCTGTAACTGTGGCAGAGGGATAAAGGCTTTATATTAACTCTTCTATTTCAAGCCAGGGTTCACTCTTGAATGCCTTACTTGGACTTATCATTGACCTTGTCTTTTTCTTTAATCTGCATTTTATGTATGCATATATCTGTTCGCTGTTTATGTGCCTGTCAAAACTATGTATTCACAGTGATTTCAGTTGTCTGTCTTCCACTCTCCAGGACTTCTTGTATGTGCCTTCGATCCTCTTCCATCTGAGCTACTGTAATTCCCTTGGACTTACAGATCCCAACTCCCTCATCTTTCACTTGTCGCTAAAAGCAAGAGATGATTCTCGCAAGATGTTGTGCACTACTAGAAGTTAAACTAAAAATGGATATGGAGAAAGTGAGAGATCTTGAGAGCAATAAGGAAGTCAAATAACTGTACTATAGCATAAAGAATAATGCTTGCAACTTGCTATCTGACTAGGTGTTATAATCTGGGCTAGCAATTCTTGTAGACATCATGGTTGAAAAGATTTTGAAGGCTGAATCTCATGGTTTGTAACATGATGTCTAGATTTCAGGTGGATGCCAGAGTGGCAGAGTTAGTATCTGCCTTCTCAAAGAAAGTGGGAAACAAATAGATGCCTCCATGCCCAAAATCATATCCAATTCACTCCTAATTTTCAAATTCAAAATATATTCACTACATAATGTCTCAACATCCATATTTTTATTGAGTATATTCATAGCCTTTTGTCATGTGCAGTACTTCAAAAATGCTATGAGTCTGTGACCCTGTGAACTCTTTGACTAGCCTTGTCTGATAAAACTTAGGAGCTATATAAAACAGCCCTGAAGTGTGGAGGCAATATTTTGGCGTAGAGGGGCAGGTGTTTGTTCTTACTCTTTTCAGAAGATGTGAAGTCTGTAGCTGGCGATAAAGAGGGCATGCAGGAAAGCTCCTAAGAAGGCAGAAAACAGAAACGCAGCATTTTTATGGATGAATGAGCTTTTATGCAGTTGCTTTTAAAAGGCGAAATTATATGGCCATTTGCACTGCCTCTTGATTGCTCAGTGCACCAGCTATTCTTTATGCTGCATGCCATTTGCTGTCTTGTATTTAACTTTGCAAAATATTCTGGGATGCAGTTTGCATGAACACTCGTATATTAACACTCTGTGCAGTTTCATAATCTTAGATGGGAGTAAGATTTCCTCCAGGAGGGCCTGTTAAATTCTAGTATTTCTTGCCCTTATTTTGTGTCATCCTGAGTTAGCTGAGCTCTAGATTTGGGTATGACAGATGGCTATTCTGTTGTAGCCTTTTTGGCCCTTTTTCTCCCACTGTCATGCTATAGCAGCAACATAAGCTTTGAAGGGTCATTATCTAAATGATTGCATAGAAAAGTCCATTGGGAGCCAAATTCACCTCTGGCATAAGTGTCTGCAATTCCATTGACTTCAGAGTAGTTTCACTGCTTGACGTCAACAGTAAATTTTTGGAATGTAGACATCAAAATGAGCAGTACTAAGGAATATGGAGTGATTTCTGTCCCCAGAATGACCCTTTCTTGGGCATGGTTTGGCTTACTGATGGTGTTGCACTTCATTTTTCTGTTTGCTTCTGTCCTGAGACCTCCTCTTCTCTTCTCTTGCCTCTTCTTTCTCCATCCTTTTTGTCTCCAATCTCAAACACCCTGCACATTCCCCACCCTGTTTCCCCTTGGCAGCCAGCAGCCGCAGCAGGTGTTGGGACAGTGCTAGAATTGCCATTCCATGATGATCACCACTAGGTCTTATGAGACTGCAGAAGACGGGTGTAGACTGAAACTTGCAAATGCTGTCTCACAGATGTTGCAGTCCAGGACTCTCATTTTGTCCCTTACACCAGGGAGCGAAGACAGGGAAGATTTGTAGAAGACTATTTTACATTAATGTTACAAACCTGAAGTATTCTCAGCAACCAATACACAATTATTGGCTACATTTAGAGACTTACAACTCTTCTGTAGGGGACAAGTTGTGTCATCAGCCTCTGGGATGGGGGGACAGTAGAAGTGCAGGTTGGCAAAGCCAGGACCAATTGACTCTTATTGGCAAGGAACTATTTTTGGGAGCCAATGATAAGAACGCCCTGTACTGCTGCAAGTTTGGCTCTACCTTGCAAGGTTATTATCTGAGAGTTTAATCAGAGTCTGGCAAATGCATGAAATGAGCAGCAGCTAGTGTTTTAAAGTGTGCATTTTATCTGGTGGCAGGGGGAAGGAGGGACAGTAGGGAGGCTTTTGAAATATGAAATATGAATGGAATAAAACAGGAATTCATTTTTTGAGTTTCTGCCATTTTTTCATTTACAATTAAAAATATAAAAATGATATATATATGTCTATAATTTTTATATATTGTATGTAACTCCAGGACAGACTTTTCATATGTCTGTAATCTCGTGGTTTTCAAGCAGAGGAAGATCTGTAACACTGCAAACCTTTCACTTTCCCCTGTTGCTCTGTGGATTAGCACTGTTTGTAGAGATCACTTTGCCCTCTGTAGAGATGCAGCCGTAGCTCCTTGGGATGAGATGTGGCAGCTGTTTGTCAATGCAGAGCCATTCTAACTGGCAGTTAGGAAAGAGGTAAAAATGGAGGAGTAATTAGAGAGAGAAAGCCTGTAATAAATAGCATGCAGTTTGCAATATGTCTGTCATTCACCTTCTTGCAAAAGCAGCTCTGGTTAGATTGATTCATGAACAGTGCAGAAGAACAAGCTTATGGTTGATTATTTGTATTACTGCAGTCTCTGAAAATCCCTGCCGTTAACCAGTGTTTCATTGTGCTGGAAGCAGCACAGAGAGACCAAGATGATTGCTGTAACCACTAAATACTTACTTGTGTAAGTATCAGCAGAGAAAACATGGGCACACAGACAGATGAGGGGGTCAAAGCAGAAGGACATAGGCCGATTAAGAACAGTAGTAAATATCCAAGACTTTTTTGCTGTGAATATTTCAGAAAGACTCTGTAAAGATCTGGTGTATTTTATTCACTGATAGCAGTGAATGTTTTTGCACTGATCTGCTAGGGAAATACGAGAGGGAATCAGCAAGTATTTGTAAATTTTGTGGTGTTGTCAGCAACTTGACTATTGTCAATTACCTGCAGCCATTTGTGCAAAGTAAGGACAGAATATGAGGAAAAGCAACACCATAACTTCACTGGTATTCATGGGACCTCTCTCATGAAGGGGTTCAACACTGAAGAAAGATACATGAGTCTCTAAAAATCTATAGTAGGTGAAATGATTCACATCTTCATTCTGACAGAGAGATGAGAGACATCAAGCATCTTGAAAAAAGGCACTTGATGTAGCTAAGCACAGAGGAAAGGGAAAGGGGAAAGATGGCATCTAGGCAAATGATCTCTGAAACAGCCTTTTGAATGGATTTGCTGGGGGTCTCATGGGTATTTGTCAAGACCAGAGGAAAAAAGATGTTGGAGTAAGGGAGAGGGCAGTCTGGGAAGGTCAGCAGACCTGGATCCTAATACTGTGCCTCAGACCTGCATCACTGACGTCAGGAACTTGGTTACATTCACCTCCTGCACGGTGGCCTCTTTCCTACACTGAGGATTTGGAGCACAGAGCTCTCCTTTATTCAGTCCCACTGATCTGCTTTCTGTATTTCCTCAGACTTCTGTTTTTGGAGATACTTTGTCCAACCCTGATTATGAGACCTGATTTTTCTTCACTTATGAGCATAGGCACCTATAAAAGAACTTTAAGAAGTTACCATGGCAGAAGTGCAATAAGCTGTTGCAAGAAATAGAAAGGAGTTCCTAGTTAGGTGCAGGTACTTTCATACACAGTGAATGGAGCAGGTGAGCCTTTCAGAATTCCCTGTTTGTTCTATATTTTAGCGTAAGCTGTGATGGGAAAGTGTTTTTAAGTGAGAGAATTCTGTAAAGTGAGAAATGAGAGACCCGGAAACACACACATGTTTACTGCAGTGCTGACAGGCAGGGGTAATCACAGACAGGGAGAAGGCGAGAGGTGGAAGGGGCTGGGTGCCATAGAAAGCAATCTTCAAGGAGCCTGGCAATTCAGCAGCCACTCTGGGGAATCATCAGCTGTGATAGCTGTGTGGGGTGAAACTCCCAAGGGATCCCAACCGTGCAAATGCAGTTATGCTTTGACATCTCAACAGCTGTTTGTGGGAAGGGTGTCTTCATTTTCCACTCTGCTTACAGAGAAGTGGGAATGGTTGGGAGGAATGAGCTGGTCTTGTGTGTTTTGCTATATGTGCCACACTGAGAAAGCACCTTCATCTCCTGCTGTGATGGACACTGCCCACTGTTCAAATTTCTGAGACAAGGGGTGCAAGAAGGCTGCCTAGGGGATGAGGTACTTTTCTGACTATGCAGAGTTCAGGTAAGAAACCATCTTTTCTGCCATTCCTGTAGAGTGTACTTATTGGCATATGTGCCGTGGCTGTTCTTTTGATGCCTATAAACAGAGTGGGTATGTTATTTTCTCACCAATAGAGAGCTTTTTCCCCAAAGTGTCTCCATTCCCCAAAAGGCTCTAACTTGAATCACGGTAAAATGATAATACAAACATTCTGCTGGGACAGAAATTACTGAAGCAGAGTGAAGCAGTGGCTGCCATACGATCATTCTAGTTGTAAAGATCACTCAGATGACTTGATACAACCATCAGCCCATCCCTACCGTGCCCACTGACCATGTCCTCAGTGCCACATCCACACAGTTCTGGAACACCTCCAGGGACGGTGACTCCACCACCTCCCCAGGCAGCCTGTGCCACTGCAGCACCACTCTTTTGGAGAAGAAATTCTTCCTTATATCCAACCTGAACATCCTTGGTGCAATTTAAAGCCATCACCTCTTGTCCTATTGGCTGGTTGCATTTACTTTGAATCCCAAGCTCTCAGTGGTGGCTTGCCTCCTACCAAAACTCAAATAGCAGCCAGTATCTTTGTATCCAGAGCAGAAAATAAAACTTGTGAGCCTCCAAGGGGGCCTTGACCTTCCTTGACCTTTTCAACTCTCTGGGGAAGTGAAAAATCTGGGACAGCCTCTTGAAGAAAAGATCTCCAAATCTCTCTGAAGCATCATGAGAGCTGCATGCCAGCACACAGAAAATGGCCTCTGACCATTCAAGTTGTGCGTCAAGCCTGGTGGTGCTTGCTACAGGCTCTGCGTGAATGCCACACTATGTTCCCACAGCTCTGCATGAAACTGACTCTTGACTGGATTTTCTGAGGGATTTTTAGCTCTTCTGGTTATGCTGGGGAGCATACAAGTAGTGTGTGGCTTCCTGGGGTATGGCACATTTCATGTGATTATTACCTTTCAAACTACCATCTTACATGGGTGATATAAGTGGCCAACTTTACACCCTGTTCCCTATAATACCCACTTTCAAAACAGCATTTCTCAAATCATTTAGAAAGGATGCAAACTTTTTTCTTTATTGTCTCAGAGTGACTTGTGAAATCTGCAGTGCTGTGGGTGTAGGCACACATAATTTTACAGGTGTATAGGATCCACAAGCTGCTACACTTGAAGGAGTCATTAATACTCTAATAGCCTCTGCTGAGGTTTGTAGCAGGGATGAGAGTGGGCAGCCCGCTGTCCCTCCTGGTACCCAGTCCAAAGGGTACAGCTGGTACTTGTGTGCAGCCTCTGTCTGCACCACATCCAGCCATACCACAGAAGAGGCTCTGAGCTGCTCCTGGGTATTCACAGCCTCCACCTGGAGTGTGACAGCAACTGGGGGAACAACAGAGCTGATGAAGCAAAAAAGACTCAACATTAGAAGCTCAGTTTTTTAGCCATGTCTTTGGCGTCTCCCTTCAAGGCTCTTTCCTCTGTTAGATTCCCCATAGGGTATGTTCATAGTTTTTAGATTTGTGTGGCAGCACCAACTCAGACTTATCTGAAATCAGTTAGCTCAGGTCACAGGGTAAGAGCTAGCACAGGGTCAGGGGAGAGAAGGGGATGCTTGTGTTTCCAGTTCACATCAGCAACACTCCTCCCAACCCTCCCAGCCATGCCTCTCTTCATTTCCCCTTGTGCCCTGAGTTCTGCAGCCAAGTCTCCTGCGTGCTTTTCTGCGTCTTCTGTGGTTTAGTGGCTACTTAAATATTTATTTATGTAGAACTCTCCCCGCAGGGAATGCCTTATGAATGCAAAGAAGGAGTATTGTGAGAGATGGAGGGAATGAGCAGTCCCTAAAGGGTTCGGTACTGTCTGTTGCTGAGAGGCAGAAGCTGCATGAAAAAAAAAAAACAAAAACTTGTCCTGGAGAAAGACTACCATACAAAAGAATGCCGACACATGTACGTATGCACAGACACACGTATGCACTTACACAAACTGAAACAAAAAATAGCAGCTGAACGCAAGGAGAAGGAGTACTTGCATCAGTGAAGTAGTTAAGAGTGCCAGCTCTGGTCAGTTATGGAATTTGATTTCTTTTAACCCATAGAACACTGGCATTTTACAGACCTCCCATCCAGAAAGATAAAGGCACAGGAATATCTAAAGAGCTGCATGCAGGGTCAGCTGGACTTGAATTTCTCTTAGGCTACAATTAATTGAAGGGCAGGCTGTACGTGACTAGTGCAAACACACCTGAATTTGCCTCTTGATTTAGGTGCTAATAATTTCCTTGTAGACAGCACATAGGAGAATCTGAGGTCTTTTATTGTTGTGGCTGATACTGTGAGCTTTAATTGTATGCAAGAGACAGCTCAGCTTGTTGAATTCATTAATTGCTAAGGCGTAACATATTCAGTTAATTGGATTCTCTGCTAGATGGAGACGTATTTATATGTATTTGTATATGTGCTTAGTGTATATATTTAGCTTCACAAAGGCCGATATTAATGGAACGTTAAGGTTGCCTGGTGAAATAATCAGAAGATGAGAAGTGATGGCTGTTCAGTCATAAGCACAATCTTGTCTGTCAAGAGGAGTAAGACCTGGCTTACTGGATGTTCTTGGCACAGCAGACCAACAGCCAGGGCTGAAGTTGGCGCTGGGGCACATTTGTGCTTGTATGTCACCATGAGGCTGTTCTGCACCTGATGGACCACTCCATCACAGTGCTCATCACCAGGGACAGATGCTCACCCTGTCCTTCTCCAAGGCTGTTCTTCCTGCACAGGTCCTGGATGCTGCTTCTGTTTTCAAGTCAGCACCACACCGTGAGCCACAGCTCTCAGCTGCAACTGGGAACAGAATTGGAGGAACTCAGAGGAGAGCAGACAGGAGAATCAATCCTACCCTCCAAGGAGGTTGCACCCACATCCACCCTGTGTTGCACTGACCAACTGCATGGGGTCCCTGGTTGGGCACTAAGGTAGTATGGAGCCCTCTCCAGGGAGAGCTGTGGCCTGGAGTGTGCACTGGCTGAGTGTTACACTGAGCGTGGGAATGATGTAGGACTGCTTCCCAGAGGCTGGAAGGGGCTGGGCTGAGTGTTGCTGTGCCAGCTCAAGCATCACTGTGCTCCTTCTTCCAGGAAAGGTGTCTCTAGAGAGCCAGGAAAGACAGCTGCCTGCTCACTTGTTTCACTCAACTCCCAGAGCAGCTGGAGGTGACCCAAGAATGTGCTCATGAGCTTTAGTTAATCTCCTGATTCCAAACTAGTTCTCAGCAAGTACTGTATAAAATCCCGCTGTTTCTTTTACAGCTGTTGGTCCGCATGCTGACCTGCTGCATGGCTGCTCTCTTATCAGCCAGCGCCATTTCTACTGCTGAGTGACGATGCACACAGCTGCTCTGCAGCAGGCAGCACCCTTCCATGACAAAGACCTTCTTCGTATGAGGGGTGTGAGGTGCTGTAGGGCAGCCCTAAGCTGCATGATTTCCTCTGAGGTGGGGGAATTGAGGCATCTGCTTGTACTGACTTATGCTGCTGCTCCCAACTCTTATATCCCTGTTCACATGCAACCCCTTTGCAGTGCAGGGTGGATTATTCAGAGCCTTTCATAGAGGGAAAAACAGCGCCAGAAAGCTTAGATGGCATGCTTAAAGTCACACAGCAAGCACAGGACAGGATCACAGCCAGCACTTGGGTCCCTTCCCCCCAGGGTGCCTGGGGAGAAAGCATCTGCACTCTGTGCAGCTGCTGCAGCTGCTCAGGGCAAGTCTGCGCTGTGAAATCCAGCATGGAGCTGTCTGTGCTGGCGTGGGCTAGTAATGGTAAGTCCACACTGTGCAGAGTAATGCCACAGGGACTTAGCAGCATGGTGGGGTGCAAGGCAGCTGCTTGAGCCTGGCGAGCTGCCTCAGCTTGCAGCTTATCTCTGCTGGGCTAGCATGGCTAGACAGCATCTGGACCGTAACTGGCTTGTGTCCAGCCCTCCTGGTGTCCCTGTGTCATGTACCTCTTCCCTGATGCTTCTGCTCCAGGGTAACGCAGACCAGGCCAGCTTGGTTCCATCTATACCTTCCATGCAGATCGGGTCTCCCACTCCCTTAGCCAGTTACAAAACTATTGCTGCAAAGCGAGAAACCTTCCAGCATATTCTGCAGCCTTGGTGCCTTCCTTTCCTCTTCTGGGCACTATGGCCACAAGACACTTGCCAGCTTCACCCTCTTCCACGTCCTTCTGTGCTCCCTTACAGTTTGGCCTCTACTTTATTTGTCCCTTCAAACCCCTTGGCAAGGTCAGGGATGCTGCTCCCATAATAAAGTGGGTCTGAATAATCTCTGCATTGTTTCATTGGTTTGCTGTCCATTGCTGTTTCTTTATTTCACTCGCCTCTGCCAGTGCCTGGTGATTCAGTACCTCATGGGCAGCTTTTTCTCCTTCTTTACTGATACTTTATTGGCCCGTTTATTGGTTTTGTAAGGGCTCGAGCACATTCATAGAGTTTTATAAGCAATTACATACAGCAAAATAAATGAACAGTGATTTCATTTTTAGTTTGTGTAGTCAAGCTAGGAGCTGCCAGTCTTGTTTCCTGGGCTGCTTTAATTCTTTTGCTTCAAGTGTCTTTCCAATTCAGGGATTGAGGCAGGGACCCCATGGAGAAAGTTGTATGCACTTATTAATTATAACTTGAATCAAAATGTCCACACACAAGTGGGAAGAAAGAAAGGTTGAAGAGGAAATCATAAACCTCCTATTTCCTAATAATTCAATATAAGTAAGTTCCCTTCCGTGCAGTTTGCTTTATGGTTTTTTTTTTTTCTTCTTTTCATTTCTTAATTTTTTTAATTTTTTTCCCACGGGGAAACCTCAAAATCTTTTCTGTAGAAACGTATTGTTCATTCTCATATACACCGAGCCTTCAATACTGAGTCTGACTCTTTAACCCGGTAACTAACCTGCATGTGTTCCACAGTGGTTTGCCTTTCTTCTGCCTCCTAAATGGCAAAGTGCAAGTGATGGTTTCACAGTGAGGTGCATTTAAAAGGTAGAGGAGAACATAGGTGGCTTGTCTCCTAATATGGCTTTCTCTCCTTTGCCCCGCTAAAGCTAGAACATTCTTTGTTATGACTGTCCTACTGGTAGGGGCATCCCCACTGGTTTACTGGGTTGATGGCTTAGCTCTTGAAACATTTGTGCTCAGATTCCATTTGGGCTGTCTCCTAGGATTTCTGCAAGAAAGTGATGGAAAAGAAATGATGATTATTTAACAGTTTATAATGCAATTAAGACTGAATGAAATTTGATGGGCCAAAGTAAGAATCACGTCCTTAGCCAATCAGGGTAGCCTCCCCCTTGACTTTCAAGTGCCTGTTGCAAAACCTGGAGATGTTGGCTTTTCTCAGAGAACCAGCCTGAAGATTCTTGTAATGGAAGTGTCAGAGAAACTAATTACAGGCCTTCTACTAACTCTCCGTGTAATAGAGGTAACTATATAGTACACACGCATTTCAATATGTATATGAAGTCATCTAGCTAATTCTAGACTTTGAGAAGTCATTTCATACGTGGACTTATATGTGCCTCAGAAGACCTTTTGCAACCTGCTGAGAGCCTCAGCTTCGTCTTGTATCTCCAAGACTGCTGCTGTGTGCCTGTTCCTCTACTTTCAGGCTGTAGAAAGGGAATTGCATGATACCTGCTTTGTTGTTGACATGTTTGGGGACAAAATGACATACGACTCTTTGAAAAATAGGTGTGCCTATTTTTGTGTGTCCATCTGTGCTCAGAGAATGGCAGAATTTTATCTCCCTTCGGCTATGCTCGCAGGAGCAGTCCGTGGCTTAACCCTGCTTTGCTAGCTAGGACTGACAAATCAGATAGCTTCTTCTCTCCTTCCCAAGACGCGGATTTCAAGGTTACCTTTCTCTCTAACCGTACTCAAGTCTGATCATACTCCTTTTGCGCAGCCCAGATGGCCTCAGCTGGGCCCTTGGCAGCGCTGGATTCCAAGCCCAGATCAGCTTAGGATCATTGCTGCTGGGGGTACCTGTGTGTGTATTTGTCTGCACTTGTGTATGGATGAGAAAGGAGTGAAATCTTTCGGCAGAGCAGCTCCCTGCTGCTCACAATGTTTCCTGGCTCCAGGCAGCATGGCAGCAATGCATATGTGTGTGGTGAACCAGCTGTCCCACTGGTGGATCCTATCCAAGGGTCAGGTTTTGTCTGTAGGGTGCAGGTAGAGCTGCCAGGTCTCGTCTACTGTTTGGGCAGAGCACCATGGTTTTCAAACAAAGCCCAGTGCTTGTCTGAATCAGTGGGTTCTGCAGCTTGTGAGCTGTCTTTCTGGAGTCTTCATCTCCTGGTGTCATTGCAGCAGGGACTGTGCATGGTGATAGGGTGCAGGACCGCTGGCATGCAGGTGTTAGGTGCTGAGTGGTGATGGGACAGGGAATCATAGAATTACAGAATCATTAAGGTTGGAAAAGATCATTAAGATCATCTAGTCCATCCGTATGCCCATCCCCACCATGCCCACTAACCATGTCCCTCAGTGCCACATCCACACAGTTCTGGAACACCTCCAGGGAGGGTGACTGCACCACCTCCCTGGGCAGCCTGTGCCACTGCAGCACTGTTCTTCCTGAGAAGAAATTTTTCCTTATATCCAACTTGGGAAGGAGCAGGGGCATGCAGACCTTCACTGAAATCTTGCTTCCAATGCAGGCAGTAATTCCTCTGGAGGTGTGTTCCCCTCTTGTCCCCAGTGAGAGAAGAGTTGAATGTGTTGCATCTCTCTGCTGAAGGTGTTCATGCAGCAATGCCTACCTGCATGCATAATGCATGTGCGGCTGTTGCATTGAGGGCAGGGTCTGTGGCTCATGTGTGCAGGATGCTGTGCCTGCCATGGCACCCCCCCAACGCAAGTTCAGGGATCTCTCTGATATTTTCATAGATGTTTTTCAAAGCAGTGCCTTCTATCTTGCTTTCACAGCTTAGAGAACAGCAGGGTTTAGGCAGCTCACTACCTCCTTCTTTGTGCTGCCACTTTTCCTACCCCAGTGGGGGCCTGCTTTGACACAGAGCCTTCCTCAGCACAGAGAGATGTCTTTGGCTTTCCTCTGGACCTGTGTTTTTAAGCATACTCTCAGCCTCAGTTCCAAAGAGATGCTGGGATAAGATGTTTGTGCTGTGTATGAAGTAAGTGTTGCTGGATAGAGGAGCAGACATTAGGGGTTCACACATCACTTGTACAGGACCCACTTATCAGCCAGAGCTCTAAATAGTCTCCCAGACTGTAACATGAATTGGCAAGTCCATCCCTCCCTCTGTGTAACATGTTTTAAGGGAAGAAAAAAGCCTGAGTGAAAGAAATGAAAGCTCAGCAAAATGCAAACTCAAGCCCAGCACTCAACAGGAAAAGCCAAGGGGAAAAATCATTAGGTAAGGCATTACATGCATGGACACGTACTGGATGCAGACGCACACCTGCACAATGCAGATGCCCTGCTGTAGACCTGAAAATGCTTTCAGAAGGCATTTAGATGCCTATACATGCACATAAAAATACACTTATTTGTAAATCTTTGTCACTCCTGAACCCCCTGTCACACAAAACATGCAGTCCTACCAATATGCCAGCTACATTTTTCCCCAGCTCACGATTCTGCAGAGGAGAGCGGCACATATGCTCAAGGTGAACTGTTCTTTCATCTTAGATGAGCAAGGATAGGAGTAATATAAGCTCCCTGGCTTTCTCCAGATCAGAATCAGAATAGCCTGGTGTTGCTGGTTTTTAGGACGTTGTATTAAACTCCCCTGTCCTCACCCAGAATCGTTTCAGAAGGGCATGATGGCTCCAAAGGGTGCAAACTTTACTGAAGAGCCTAAACCAGGGGTGTTACTACTCGTTAACTGGAGGTGAGTTGTGTTGGATGATACATTCACTCTGTAGTGCTTTTTGTATACATTTTTTTCTCTAATTCTTGCAAAATCCTAACTCCTGGTTCTGCCCTCTAGAAGCTATTGCTTTGCTGAGTTACATCCTTCAGCCTACTCAGATCATAGGCCACACAACCACAAACAGCTCCCTCTAACCTCTTCCCTTGTGTCTCTCTGTTATGCCTGTGCTGATTATAGCATGCACTTCTGTAAATCTTAGTCACCCATACATCATGGAGTATTGAGGACCTTGAGTTCATACGTATCTCTGGAAGCCATACAGCTCCTGTGTGCATCAGCCTTGTCTGGATGAACCACTTTCTTCACTGCCGAGTTAATGCTACCACCAGAAACAACACCATCACCTAGAGGAAGCTATAATTTCAGGCTGTTTTTATGCCTGCAGTGCTCTCATGATACCCTCTGGTTTGGAGGAATGATTTACCAAGGCAAACATCTTGGCATTCATGCTGTCCTGACCTTTTTGTGACACCAGTGGAGCTCCATAGTTCATTGACTTTGCAGAAGACAGAAGCACTCAAAGTATATCTCATTAACCTTCTCATACTAATCGTGGCAGAGGACGGGACCTTAGCAATTGCAAAAAGCATATAAATGCACCTAGAAAGAAATGTTTCAGCAGAAATAGCAAAAGCTGTGTAAATGCCAGACCTTAGTGAGCTGGGGAACTGTGCTTCTGCGAAGTGCTTTTATTCCCAGAATTGCAGAAATGAGTTGTAGAGCCAGGGCTGATACTTCACCCTGTCTGCATTATGCACTAAGCCTCTCTCTGTTATATGTTAGGTGCTCTACAAAGATAAAGAAAAATCCACCATCTCTTGTAATCTAGATGCTTAACTGAAGGGCTGTTAGAAACAATTCCTGCTTCTGAAGGTGCAGTGAAAAAAGTAGCTGGCTGTGGAAGGTGAACTTGAGGTTCACAAAAAAGGGCTGTTTTTATGTTAATTAATTTCACTTGTGGAGAATTCACAGCCACTTCTTGTCTGCATTGGTTGATGTGGCTAATTAATCACCCTAAGTGTCTGTAAACAGGAGATTTTTTTGCTCTCTGTGGCATCTCTACCTGCCTATGTGAGGATGGAGACCTGTAGCTTCACAGCAATTGGCAATAGCTGTGAACTCAGCAGTGTGAGAGTGAGAGTCACAGCTTAACCAGTCTGGGTGAAGGCTAAGAGGGATGTTCTATTCTCAGAGCCCTGGAGAAAATTTTGCTGCTGAATGAGGAAAGTATGAGTTCGAAGAGGTGGAGACATTAATAATAAGAGCCTTTGTGTTCACGTGGGATAGCTGGAGGACAGAGATACAATGATTAAGTTTTGACATCTGCAGACTGTAAAGGCAAAGACAAAAGGCTTTTCACAGAGGAATTACTGCTCCTGTTTTTGCTTCCTAAGGCCAGTGGACTGGAAAGGCTCATCTGGTTCCTTCTCTGCTGCTCTAGACAGCAACATCATATAGACCTACACAAACCCCATTTTTGTTATCTTCACTGCTTATTCTGGCTGGCTGTTCTAGAACTTCTCTCCTCTGGTGGTTAAAAGCCATCTTGTTTTCAAGGCAAATTTTCTCATAACCAGTTGCTCTTGAGCCAACACTGTTTTTCTACATAAAACAAAACAACTTTCCTTCCTCCTTGACTATCTGTCTCCCCTTTCTTTATACAGAGCAATCATATCCTCTTCTGGCTTTCATTTATCTAGGTTAAACAAGCCTTTTAATCTCCTCCATTAAGGTAGGCTCTCTGTTCCCTTAATCAAGCATCAAGCCAAGGTTATTTTTGATAACTTGCTTTTCTGTAAGGTTCTTTGCTGCTTGCCCAAACCAAGTGTAAAACAGCATGACCTATTGTCTGTTGAGTAATTCTGAGGTGAAGAAAAGTGTCACCAATCAAATCTAGAAAAATGAGGCATCCAGGTGCTACTGTTAAAATTTGCATTTGTTTCCTACCTTATCTAGTGACACTCAAGCCTTTTAAAATGACTTAGTTTCTGATATAATTCCTCTTTAATAATGGTAAGAACATCTCTGTCCATGAAAGCTAAGCCTGTGAATCTCCAGCACGTTTCTGTATGTCATAGTTTCAGTGGGGATGGAATTGTTTTCTTTAGTGTGCCTAATATAATGCTATGTTTTGGTCCTAGGACACAAACAATGTTGGTAACACAGATGTTTATAGTTGCTGCTCAGCAGTATGGTATGGAGCCCAGGATATTTGCAGTGAAGGGCTCAAGGAGCTGGGTGGGAACAGAATTAGGAAAGCTGACTTGAACTGGCCAAAGGCATATTCCATGTCCTATGACATCATGAGGAACAAGTTTTGGAGGGGGTGCGAAGGCATCTGTCTCTCTTCTGCTGCGTGGGGGGCTAGCTGGGCATTGGTGGTGGGGGGTGCATCACTTGTTATATACATTTGTTATATACATTTATACATTTATATATATATACACACACACACACACACATATATATAGTCATAATTATTATTCTTTTATCTGACTTAATACATAGTTTTATCTCAACCCATGAGTTCTACTTTGTTTTCTGTGATTCTCTCTCCCATCCCACTGGGAAGCAGAAAGTGAGCAAACAACTGTGTGGTGCTCAGTCACCTGCTGGGTTAAACCATAAAGCTATTACAACCCCTGTAAAATACCTTAAATTGGGCTTCTGAAAACTGTTTTAATCCCAAGTGATTTTATTTTATTTATGCATGATTTATTTCATTTCAGGCTACTGCAGCACAAATGTTCCAACCCCTCAGGTTTGCATTTACTATTATGTACTCCGAGCAGGACATACCTTTGGCAGTGTCCCAGTTAAAACTATTATTTCTATGGTATTTCTATTATTCCTACAGTAGCCCTTTTCAATCCTGCCTACTTGTTCTGGTTTCTGTATGTCCTCATTTAGAATCTACATGAATTGTACCAACAAAGCTCTTACTTCTCCCTAGACTCTCCCACCTTTCTAGAGGGGTAAGGTATGCTTTTGCATCAGCTATGTTGCCAATAATATTACTGTTTTCTGCCAGATATTCTACCTATATATTTTCTATATTTGATTTTCCCTTTTTTGTGTATTAAAATCATATGTAAAAGTTACATAAGATCTTTCCATTTAATTGACAAAAGAATAAGAAGCAGAAAGCTTTCCGTACTTACTGTAAGAATTCCCACATCTAGCTACATGTGTATATCTCCCAATTTCCATAGTATTTCTGAACCTCATGACTATTTCTGTGTTTATTCACTCCATGCACCCCAGAAGCGAGAACATACAATTATCTCCGTTTTACACAATGTGAAGCAGAGACACAAGGGTGTCTTTGCAGATCAGGTCCCAGAGGTCCTTGGCAAAATAGGGAATTGGTGCCTTCCAGTTCCTGCCCTGTGCTGTTGCCTTTATGTTCCCCACTGGAATGAAAAAGCCCCTCAGCTCCTGGAAAAGAAAATGTAATATAAAGGAGAAAAAATGTTTTGGGAAAAGCAGAAAGCGTTTGAGTCCTAAATGAGTTTGGAATGATCTTTTGTTCTTTAAAAGGAACCAAATACCTTTCGTTCCTTTTCTTGCGTCTCTTCGATACAATGAGTGTCAGGAAGCTAGAGAAGATTTTAATAGAGTAGTGCAAGGCATTGTGCAAATAGGAGCCTGGATGAAACAAAAACTATAAAAGACTTTACCCAGGCATAGTTCTCCTGGCATCTCTTCAAAATCGGAAACCTAAACCCAAATCAAATGCAGTATGTCTGAGTATCTTGCACAAGAATTGTGTCTGAAGCCCTCATTTCTTTATACCCTGAATCTTTCACTCCAGTTTAGTCCTTGAAGGGCCACATTTTGATGCGGTTTTGTTTCTCGGTCAGTTGACACTGAAAGTTGGAAGTTTCTCCAAATGCTTTTGTGGTCCTTCACAGACATACTAAGAGGAACTGAGAGGTTGGCTTCTCTTGTGGCTGCAACAAACAGTCCTGGAGGTTTATGGGAGAAACTCTTATTTGTCTGCACTATAAATCTGAAGGAGGGCTTTGTAAATGGTTAGTTTGAGTGCTGGTCACTTGAACAGGCAGTTGCTTTAGCTAATGCAGCACTTAAGGTATCTACTGAATGAGACTACCCAGCTGTTGTGTTATAAATATCTTACTGACCTGATAACACTGAAAAGGGCAAATGCAGAAGAATAAGGAAATATACTGTCCTGGTATAAACTGCAGCAAGAAGATTTAGGTCAGACATTGGGGCAAAAAAAAACCCACACTTTTTTAATGGCAAGGATAGTTAGACTGCCCAAAGAGACCACAGTCTCTCTGCCAGTGAAGGGACAGGTTGGGCAAACATCTGTCACAAATGACTGTTACAAGCCTTAGCTTCTCTTGGGAGGGGAGCAAAGCTCTGTTAAGAATTAGTTTTGGGGAGCTAATATGCTACAGCACCTTTCATTAAAGATACGCATTAACATACTGCAGAACGCTTTTGTTCTGGCTGCATCATACCGCGGTTAAGGCAATTTGCCAGCCTGCTGGAAGGCTTTTGGAAGGCTCTGACTTATTATAGGCAATTGTACCTTTTGTCTGCCTGTTATAGCTTATACACGTAGGCAAACCGATAGCATCGTGATTGACTTTTTGTTCTACAGTCGCTCTCACTTTCTTGTTTTGTAAATGTGTTGGACTTCCTCTCCCAACAGCTTGTTAATCTGAAGTAGGATTCTGTATTTTAAGATGAGAGTTGGCTTCTCCCCTCCCTCAATACCTCCTGATTAATCCCCAGTCCAAGTGACCTCCCTTTCTTGATAAGATCTGGTGTGGTATGGACAGAGAATGGGAAATTAAGGTGAAAATTTGGCTCTAGGAGCCCTCCCCTGGCATATACTTATGTTTTGGACAATATTTATAAGGGGCTGTTAATGGTCTCTGGCATCCTTATTTTTGCTGATTCTGTGACCCTGCAGTAATCCTGGTGGGAGTTTGGATGACTGGACTCTGATCAGAGAACACCCAGTGAGTCTAGAAACTGCAGGTTGACAAATATGTAGGATGCCTGGGATGGTTTATTTTTCCTCTTTTTGCTGAGGCAAGCACTGAGCAAAACCTAAGTAATAACAGTTTACAGGCTGTTAATACCAAATATCCTGAGAGTTCAGAAGTGCCTTATTCTGCTCTGCACAGCTTGGCAGGTTATATTCTTTAAGAGCAGGCATCATTATCTGGACAAATCTGTGACATTTAATTCTTTTGAGGCTAACCTCTGTCCCCAGAGTGAATTGCTCCTTCTCTCTCATGGCAGATTATCTAGCATAAAATGCACATTTTATTTTTCTTTCTCTTGCATTGTCTCTGTCCTGTGCATGAGATGCTTCTTAGTATCTTTACTATCATTGTCCACACGTGGCTTAAAGCCTGTCTTTAACTACAGGTGTACACATTTGGTCCTTACATGCGTGAGCATGTGAAGAAGTTTGCCCTCCCTCACTTCACAAATCTTTTCTGATTTTCTCTGTGTCACTTGTTCATACGCAGTACATGTCTCCAGGTGTAAAAATAATTATACGTTATGCTTGATTGTACGGGTTAGCAATGAGGTACAGTATTTGCATAGATACTTGAGACAGTCCATAGTTAAACAGGCCAGACCATTTCCTTACATTCTGTTTTTCCTCCTTTTCAGACAATTTACGAGGACTTCACTAGTATAATAATGAAGGAGCACGTACAGCTGTATTTGCAGATTAGGTACTCCGGTGCACAGGAGGCCATGACTGTTGCTGTCATTCTAATTTCATAACATTGGCCCATGTAGTACAGTGCTGTGAAATGTGCCTAGCATGCAGCCTTATGAAGTCCTCTTTCTGTACCAGAGAACTTCTGGGTAATTACGAGTTGGGTTTGCCTATCTGATCTAATTTATCACTTAGGGGTTTATATCATGCCTATTACTGTGATATCTAAGTGCTGCTGAGATACTGCAGGATGTCTCTTTCATCAAGTGCTTATTTCTATGATAAGTTAATGTTATTGAGCTGAAGTCTGTGCTGTTCTGTGCAGCATCTTAATCGCTGCTCCCCCCTGAGCCCTGTGTGTATAGTTATTCTACTTGTGTGGTGGCTTTGCTGAACTGGTTTTAGGGATTTGAGATCAGTTACTTGAAGGCCAAAGTTGTGCTGCAGAAATCATGGCTCAGCTGATGATAAATTGACCTGCTCAATCGATGAGAGGGAAGTCCAAGGCTGAGCAGACTGTGGGTGAGCATATGGATATATGCACTCTGTCCCCTTAGAAATGCACTTTCCACATGCAGACTTACATAGTGGTGTGAGTAGAGACTGTCTGCTATGTTCAAAATAATCTCTCATTTGTGGGTAAAAGGGGCCACCACTTCCCTGGGCTCCCACTCTGCCGACTTCCACTTATTGATTAAAGCATATTTAAAAATTAAAACAACATCTCCGTGCCCACTCAGCAACCTACTGCCTGGCCACTTCACCTGCTTCTGGTAGAAACCACAGTCCTGCTCTCCGTGGGGTGTCGTGTTTGCACTGCAGGGTAGATGGGGAGGTTGCTGTCTCTGGGTGATTTCTTCTGCCTTTCTTCTCCTTCCACCAGCCCTCAGAGTGGGTTTTTCTTTCATGACCAGATGAAGCGGTTGTTTGTTTGTTTTGAAGGTGACAAGTGTTTTATGTGAATTCTGGCTGCTCCAAAATGCCAAACCCCAGCTGGGCTTTGAGTTTCACAGAATAACCGCTGACACCTAATGAGCCTCTAATAAGTGCTTCTCCCTCCCTTCTTGTCGTTTAAATAAATAAATGACTGAAATTTGGGGGTGGTGGGAGGTGGTGTTGGATTGCAGTGGAATGAAGCTTTTCTGTTTACCCACCAAGCAGGTACACTGCTAAAAGCAGTCACACAAGCTTCCCACATACACATGCAGCCTCTCCCCCGCAATGGCCTGGACGGCTTCTTTTGAGGATGGAGCAGGAAAGTTCTTTCTCAAGCCCAGTTAGTTTCTTGCCCACTCAGCTTGAGCTGCGAGCCAAGGTGCTAATTAGTGTCAACTGTGATGGGGGGAAATAAGAACAAAGGCAAGACTTTGATAGTTCAAAGTGTAGTTGATGTTCAGGTGCTTGCTTTTCCTGGAATTTTTGCAAGAAGCAGTCTACCATTGGCAGTGGGCATGCTACACGTATCTTCTCTTAAGGGAATGGATTCGCTTCAAAACAACTCTTATTTGTGGCAGTAGGTATAAAACTAAGGAGTCCCCACCCCTCCTTTTCTGCTTTCGGAAGGTGTGATCTCTGCTTAAGAAATGGAGAATGATAAGATGTAAAATTTCAATACATCTTTACGGAAAAATTCTGAGAATAAAGATCTTAGATGCTGCTTGAATTTCTTTGCCAGAAACAGAATAATTCATTGTTTCCAGCTCGGATATGTAAACACATCATTGTGAAAGGACAAGAGTAGGTATATTAGTGAGCCCTTAGCAGGGAATAGGCAGAGTACTGTTAAACAGGCTTCTCTGTGTATGTTTATCTCCTGTGAAGACACTCCTAAAACTGCAGAACATCCACCTCGTCAGTCGCCTCTCCTCTGCCATTTGGAATAACTTAGTCCTGACTAAGAATGGGCAACCTATTTCCAGATGGAGTTATTTCTGGATAAAGCTAACTTTGGTTAAGGTGAATTAATGTGATTAATGTCACTGAAAACAAATGAAAACAAAATTTTGAAAAAGAAAATAAGATTTGTTTTGACTTTTTCAAGTGAGGTTTTAAAAATTACATTTTATTTCACTTTAGTTCTGTAGGTATTTCTCGTCTCTTTTATCAGGAAGATAATCATTTTTATTGTGGTTAGCAGGCTGAACTTTTCAGGAGACAACAAGATATCTGGTTGTTGCTTGGCTGAGAAAGCTGAAAGATGTCATGTCTGTTTGGCTGTACTGATGGTACCCCTCTGGTCATCCGTTCACTCTCCAGAGGATTAAACCATCAGAGAGATGAGACACTCACAGATGTATTTCTTAATCTCTTCTCTCTCTTGGTTTCAATGCATTTCCTCAGAGCCTTCTTCCCTAAAACATCTCTGTCTCATACAGGCTTGGGCACTCCAGAGTGGTTCTCCTGCCTGGCCCTGGGGATGTGCTTAATGCAGAGTGGTGGAGCAGCTAGAAGTCTATCTTATGTTTTGTATTTCTCCACAGGTGGGGAAATGGAAGGAAAAGAAATTGCAGATGAAGTACTACGTGTGGCCCCGCTTTGAGCTTTATCCTGACTCTGAGGAGCGTGAGGATGATCATCTGAGTATAGTGACTCTGGAAGAGGCACCGTTTGTCATTGTGGAGAATGTGGACCCTCTAAGTGGCACCTGCATGAGGAACACAGTCCCTTGCCAAAAACGCATTGTGACTGAGTATGTACCCCTAAGTTTGTCTCCTCCTATTGTCCACTCTCTTCTCAGCAAGAAGTAGGATACTGGGCCAATACTGGCACATCCTAATAATCCTTTTTAGAAAAATCACCTCAGCTTGCTCAGCCTAGCCTGTGCCCATCCATGATTAGCCCCTCTCCTGCAAAGGTATCACAAGTTAAATTCTCCACATTGTGGAGGGGAATTGTGGGAGGGGAAGCTCATACTGATCATAGAGAGGAATTAAGGGAATTTTCTCTTGTCTTTTTTAACTCATTTTTTGTTGTGATGGTTCAGGAATAAAACTGATGAGGAGCCGGATTATATGAAGAAGTGTTGTAAGGGGTTCTGCATCGACATCCTCAAGAAAATCTCGAAGTCTGTCAAGTTCACCTATGACCTGTACTTGGTGACTAATGGCAAGCATGGGAAAAAGATCAATGGGACGTGGAATGGAATGATTGGAGAGGTCAGCAGCAAAAGGAGGGTGTGGTGGTCTTCATTCCTGGGCTGGGTGCCATAGGTCAGGTCTGACCTCCAGTCATTATTCTGTTCCCTTTCAGGGAGGGGACAGAAGTGACTCCGTAGAAATGATTGACTCCTTTCTGGGCACTGTGTGAATTAAACTGCTCTGACTCTCTGACCGTGACCACCTTTCCTGCTCAGAGATTAATTATTATTCCTTGTGGTGTCACAAATTTGGCCTTTATAGTCAAAGAAAGAATGTGATATCCATGCACCAAAGAGGCTGCAGCCTAGATTAAGCTTCGATCATATATAAGATGTATAAAGAATGAAATAAGACTTTGCAGTATTAGAAGGAGGAGAAAGCAAGGACAGAAAAATGAGATAAGACATCTTCTCAGTGGATGATGTGTTTATCCTAAGACCTCTGCGGATTTATTTTTTATACACATAGCAGCTTTGAGGGGAAGATAAATGTCTATAGATTCCCTGAAAGAAGAAGGTGTCCTGATGAAAGATTAGAAAGGAGAAATGATAGAAACAATATAGGGAATGGGATTAGAGGAGTGAAAGAACTGCATGGAAAGGCAGAATGGTGAGAAGGGACACGCTCATGATGCTTGAGTAGGGCTGGCCCTGGGTCTGTGTGTGTGAAATTTTCTTTTCTTTTCTCTAGGTCGTCACCAAGCGGGCCTATATGGCTGTGGGATCCCTCACAATTAACGAGGAAAGATCAGAAGTAGTGGATTTCTCTGTGCCCTTCATTGAGACGGGAATCAGCGTCATGGTGTCACGTAGCAATGGAACTGTCTCACCTTCTGCCTTCTTAGGTATCATTTTAATCTAAAATTAAAATTTAGTCCAGTGTTCATCAAAAATTAGGTGAAGGTTACTTGTGATTCTGAGCCTGAAAGTTCCTTTTTAGGAATACCTGTGGGACTGGTATGTAAAAATAAACTGTGATGTTTTAGTTCTTAATCCCAAGCAAGCAAAATCCAGGCAAATGCAAATAGGCACTGCCTAGAAGTTCCAAGGCATTTCTCAGTAATTCTAGCAAAGAATGGGCGTCTCGGGGTTGCCATCTACCCTACAGCATGTGGTATCCCAGTGACTCAGCTAATGGCATGTTCAAGGAGTGTAGGCCAGAAAAAAAAAAATGATTCAAACATTATAGCTGGTAAGCCAGCATATACTTCTTAGTGATGACAATTAGCAATAAATGGCTGTACTTTCAGGGACATTATTTGTAAAGATTTTAACTCAGTCCTCACTTGTCAGAGACACTGGAGGAAGTTAGATATCTAACAGAACTTGAAAGGTCGAGCCATCAGTTCTTTGCTGACACTGCATCCCAATAAAACGGTTTCTATTGTTCTTCAGTGCAGGAGGGTAGTTGGAGAATGCAGAAATATTACTGCATGTCCCAGTGTCTTCCTAGTATCTACTATTTGGCTTTACAAAATGCTTTATGATGCAGCGAACATGCTACATGAGTTACATAATTACTATCTCCTCTCTGCCAGGAACCTGAGAACACTTATAAACAGAAGTAATTTTATATGGATAATTTTTTTTCCCCAAACTTCTTCAAGAAGTTGTTTCATTACTACTCACTCTTCATCAGTTTTTGCCATTAGCCAAGGAAAATTGGCTTCCAACTTTCCACCAGTATTACCTGGGGTGTGTAAAAAAAACCAAGAAAATAAACACAACATTTTTAAATTGCAATTAAATTGAGATTGGAAAATTGACTGTAATGTGGGCCAGAGTTCTAGGTTTCCTTAATCTGGTACAGTCCCATCTTTATCTCTTCAGGCTTGGAGGTGGAGAAAACTGGCAAAGATCAAACAATTGCAGAATGGAAACACTTAACAATTCTAGAATGAGCCAGTGTTTCAATTGCTGCAAGAATAGAATAGCTGAGAAACTATTATCAGTAGGGCTGAACCTCAGAAATTTGGAGATGCTCTTTGGCTCAGTAGCATCTTGAAAGTTAGATGCTCATCTGAAACTCTGCCAGTTCTGTTTCATTTTCCCCACTCTCTCCAGATGGTGCTGGAGGACTTCCTGGGAACAGTCTTTTATCAATGCATTTTATTTTATCAATGCGTGTCACAGTGGCTGCGTGTGGTTCCAAATGGAGCTGTGTGTCACAGATGTGGCTGTAAGAATGAATGTAGTCATTACAGAAAAAGAAACAATGCTTCTACCAATTCAGGATGTTGTTCAGATTAGGGTTGAAGGCTTTACCATGACTTCTGTTTCTCCCAAGCCCATTTTGCCACACACTCTCATTGGGGTGCTCCAGAAGGCAAAGAAAGGAAGGGTAAGGTGGCTGCTGTGTATCAAGCCTTTCAGCATGGGTTTCTTTTCCTCTCCAGAGCCATTCAGTGCTGACGTATGGGTGATGATGTTTGTGATGCTGCTTATCATCTCTGCAGTGGCCGTCTTTGTCTTCGAGTACTTCAGCCCTGTGGGCTATAATCGGTGCCTTGCTGATGGCAGAGGTAAGGGAAGCCACTCCTTGCCACAGTCCTCTCTTGCTTTCAATCCTGGGTCCTTCATTACTGGCATTTCCTTCGCTTAAATGTGATACAGATCTAGTCCACTCTAAAAGGTGCTTAGAGAGGGCAGGGAGGGAGGCGGAAAACATCTCTGTAGCAAACAGATGTGGATAATGGATAATTTGCTTGGCTCAGGAGACTGAGCTGTGATGCTTTCATCTCTAAAGCAAACGCTAGCTCCAATCATTTCTTATGAAGGGGATAGGGATCCTGGTAGCTGGTGCTGGCAGTGCCTACAGAGCTGCTCTCTCTGAGGCAATCAGAGGGCTCTCCATTTTCAATCTGCCCTTCAGTGCTACATCTCTTAGGAGAGCAAGCAGCACTGCTGGCCTCCCAATGTAGTGCCGTACTCCAGAGCCCACATCTGTCAGCTGGGCATCATCCTCTCCAGATTGGCTCTCTGGCTTGCCAAAGCCAGCTGTGAAAATGAGAAGCTCATTTTTTCTGGGACTGGGCAAGCAATTATATTGTAAAGGCAGTAGGAAAGATAGGAATGAGTGACTTAACTCTCTGGTTCTGATCTTTAGGAGACAGTTAAAGAGAGGATGGACAAAACAACTTGAGAGGCAGAATTTTTTCGTTTATTGGTATAAGGACAATTAGCAAGTTGAGCCTGTTGTCACCTCTTTATTTCATGCCCTAACAAATCGGCACTTTAAACCTTTCCGGAACTTATTGGTCAGTGGAGAGTGGTAGGATTGGGAGTTTTTAGTAAATGCATTCGTTTGCTCCCAGTTTATTACTTGGAGTGAATGTAAGGGACATTAAAATAATCCAGTTCCAATACACTGCCATGGGCGAGGATACCTTCCATAGATCAGGTTGGAAAAAAAAAAGTGTTTATAGAAATGCAGGCAGAACCACATATATGGGGAAGTGAAGAACTTTTTTTTCTTGTGATGGAACCATGGGGTACCTTCATGGCAGCACAGATCTTTGGATTCAAGTAAATACTGATAAACCTGTGAGTCTCCTGGGAGGTATTAATACAGATGTGGAACTGGAAGCAGTTTTTAATATAGGTATGCAGTTGTACAGTTATTAAGTTAGGTGAACTGTAGCTGGAGTATCAACATTTCTGAGTAATCATGAATGGTACTGCACCATCAGGAAGATATTATCCCTGACATACATAACACAGAGATGTAGAAAGCAGCCTGTGGAGGCTGAAATGCCTCTTTGGTAATAAATACTGTTGCTAATGTTATTTTGGCTGCATTCAAATAGTCTACAGTAGTATTAATCTGCTCCTAGATCTGGATTTTCTCTATAAGGATACCTTTCTCCAAGCTAGGTGAGCATGTCCTGATCTAGCCTCCAACTACACTGATTTGTTGTTCTTGGGTCACTCCAAGTTTGAAATGTCATTCCTGGTATGGATTAGAGACTCCCATTGCTGTCTTGATTTGTGGCTCAAAGCAAATGGGGTGACTGGTGAACAGAAGAAGATAATAGCAAAGAACTTCTTGAGATTTCCTTATAGATTACAGTTCCCACTGATGTTTTACACGGCTTGCACCTGTGTCTTAGGGCAAGTCCATACCTGTACCTTGAAGTACCGTATCTTACAGAGACACATGATTCAGGCATCTCACTCATTTAGTAAAGAGGAATTAAAAGTTACCACTCCAACATGTAAGATGCAAGGAGTGTCAAACCAATTTCTTACACCAAGTTTGTCTCCTTGCATCTAAAGGCTCCAGTTTTGCCAGATGATGATTCTACTTAGAATTTAATGTGCAATTCCCAGATTACACAATGAGCCCCTTGCATTTTTCAGCTGCATTAAGGGCACGCACAGTTTGTGCCTTCAGATGATCCATACTTTTCCCTGTTCAGTGCTTTGAAGAGAAGTCATCAATTGACTTTCTTCCCTTCTGTTTCTCTGCTGGAGCCAACCTTAATCATAGGCGGCAGCACCCGGCTCCCACCTTCCCAAGGGAGGACATGAAGCATGGGATGCTAAACCAAATGGTTGCAGAGCCAGGGTAGCACCATCAGAAAAGTGACAGGCAGTACTTGAATTGTGCCAGAGAATCTTCTCCCAGGAGAATCTTCTCAGTGCCTGAAGTACGATCTTTTGAGTAATTCCAGCTGCAGTCTCAACGACAGTTCCTCTTGTGCTCAATTTGAGCATATGTTTTGGTTCCCACTAATGGAACCTACATATGCCAGGGATGTGGGACTGCTGAGAGCCAGACAGGATTTCACAAGGTTTCAAGCATAGTGTTTCATGAGCATGCGTGGCTTTTGGGCTATGTGTGAACTTTTACTCTGAAAAGTGAATAAGGGGAAAATATCAGCTTTGTAAACATTGGATTTGTTCTTGAGGCTGCTGATCTTCCTGAGAGAGACCAAAGTATATGTTATGTAGCTTAGATGCAGTACATGGAGACGGACTGGGTCCTTCTCTGGCTCATGTAACATCAGCAGACTCAGTAAGAAAACACTCTTGCAGATGCATTTGTAGACTCTTGTTATTTCAGATGATGCTCTTTCTTGCACCTATACAAGTGCAGTGAAGGCCGTATTTTGCACAGATGTATGGTAGGAGTTTAGGAACAAAACCACTGTTAAACAACTAGAAATGAGGGTAGAGTTCTTCTGAGAAAACTATTTCTGGTGACTACACTTGAACTGAAATGGAGTGTTCTACATTTTCTAATCAGGTACAAAAAAGCCCTTATATAAACTGGAATAAAAATAATAAAAACCCTTATATACACTGGAAATCTTTGGGACAGAATGAATACAGAAGGCTGAGGACATTTTAGAAAATCACTTTTCAGGGTCATGCTTTGCTTAGATATAGTGTCATGAATACAGGGGAGCATAGCTATGGACATTCATCTCACAGGAATAGATACTAACCTTAACTCTGAAGTCATGTATGTAAAGAGAAATGCAGACTGCTTGCTCTGAGGTGCTCACTGTGGAATCTTGTTTCTCAATCACTCTAGAGCCAGGAGGTCCCTCTTTCACCATTGGCAAAGCTATCTGGTTGCTGTGGGGGCTGGTGTTCAACAACTCTGTGCCAGTGCAGAATCCCAAAGGTACCACTAGCAAGATCATGGTGTCAGTGTGGGCCTTCTTTGCTGTCATCTTCCTGGCCAGCTACACTGCCAATCTGGCTGCCTTCATGATCCAAGAGGAATATGTTGACCAGGTGTCCGGCTTGAGCGACAAAAAGGTAATGGATCCCTCCAGAGCAGCCTTCTTCACAGAAGAGGTTGTATTGCTCTTTCTTCTCTTACTGCTAAAATACTAAGACTTTTTCAGTTGCGACATTACTGTAGTACCTGGTTTAAATAGCACAACTGTTCTTCACTGGTATTCAGTTCAAATTTTACACATTTTAAGCATTTCAGGAGTGAATTATGGAAACAAAACTGATCTGTGCTTGCTTGCATGATTCCAAACTACACCTTGATTGGCAGCAAGAAATGAATTAATGCTGCTTTGAAGGTGATATGTATAATGGCTGCAACCCATTTTTTCAGGATGAAGTAATTTGTCTGTGTGGGAACTGTGACTACTCTGCTAGCAAATATGATCTGTTAGTTTATTCTGGGGACAACTTCTGCCTATGGGGGTAAATCAGCTTGGCTTTGATGATTTACTATTGCTTGCATTTTAAGTTAGACTGTCATTTTTTCAAGGCCTTTGGAGGCTTAGCACAAAAAATCATTCCCTGTTTCACTGTGTTTCACTGCCTTGTTTACATGCGGTGCGTTTTGTACTCACAGAGCATTTGCTTTTGCTAGGCTTTGCGCACTGAGGATTTTGAGGAGATTGCTCATGCATGCAGGTTAGCGCTGTCTGGCTCATGAGGGTCTGAAGCTGTGTGCACTGCTTTATTTTTGTTTTGTTGCGAGGTTACTCACAAATAATTGAATTCTGTGAGTCTCGACTGCCCGTACTGTATTTGTTACTCAGTCACTGGGTCTTCTTTAGGGGTCATGTCATTGTCAGGCAGCCATGTAGCAACAGGTCACATACGCTGCTATTGGAGATAACAGCAAAAAGAGGAATGTGTGTGTTGATTTGCTACTACTGGTCTGGTTATAGTTACTGTCTCTTTAGTGCCCCTTGACAGTCTAGAAATAAATTGTGGTCGGTCCCCCTGTGTATACAGTGTCATGTGCATCAGGCTAGGAATTCTGTGGTGGATTTGTTTCTAAGAGGTTTTTTCATTGGCCTTTTTTTCCTTTCTAGATGTTTCTGTTTTCTCCCTGGAAAGAAATATGACAGAATAATACAACCCATGCAGAGGTGCTCCTGTTATTTGTTTTCATTCCAACCTCAATTTGTTCCACAGTGTCTCACATTTGCAGTATTCTGTGTTGAGGAGGGGGTGAGGAGGATGCTCTTCTGTTAGGTGGAGGTTGTTGCACAGGCTCCTGAGAAGCTGTGGATTCTCTCAGGTTGAAAGGCACTGTTCAAAACCAGCCAGCCCTACCAGAGTTAACATTAGTTTGTCACCATTAAGTTTTCAACTGTCTGAACTAAATGGGGTAGTTCATACCTCTGATCTATTGTTTCAGACTGTGCTCATGGAGAGAGCTATGCTTAGGCTCATAGAGATAGCTATGCTTTCTTTCTCATGTTTTTCAAAACACTCTCCATACCTGCAGAGATATGTGTGTGAAATATCAATTGAAGTGGTAGTTCCTGGAGCTTCATAGAGCCTTTGGATGTAGGTTTCTAGCCTTATTTTGGTCGATATCACTGTAGGGCTGCTCATGTGTATTGGATTAAGGTCATTTTCTTCTGCTTTTCTTTGCTTACTTACCTGTGTTTGCTTTTGATATCCTAAAGCATGCGCTGTTTTTCTTGGGGAAGAGAAAGGCCATAGTACATACTGAAGTGGCTGTGATACGCCTCAAACACAGCTGCTAGTGCAAGTGCAGCATATGGGCAAAATTATGATATACCAGAGCATCTGGAACCAGATGAAAATTGGCTGTTAAAAATGAAGGCCAACTGCTGTGTCTTGAGAATAGACAAGTGGGAAAAACTCCATCCAAAAGGGTGAGTAAGAGATTGATCTGCTGGACTCATGGACTTCCACTCTGTGTATGCAGAAGCTCTGCAGAATTTGAGACCAGCCACCCAGATACCCAAGCCCTGCTTCAGGATGACCTGGTTTGGGAGGAATTCTCTCTTCTGAATTTCTTCTTTTCTCCTTCTTCTGAAGTCTGCACAGTGCTTGCAACCCCCTCAGTACACATACCCTGGAGATGGAGTTGTGCTGTGCTCTTCCTCCCTTCTCCTGCCAGCTTAAATTAGTCAGTTCAGATTTACAAAGGAGGCAGTTGCTGACCTGTGCTGGTTGGCCAAGAGGGATGGCTTAAGTTTTTAGGCTCTTATCTCCATTGTGACTGCTGATATCATCCACAGCAGAACTGAAGCAGATCAGCTCCTGGCCTTCTGTAGCCGATATGGGCAGCTGTGTCCAGCACAAGGAGTCACACAGAATGGAATCCAAGCTGATGAATGAAGATCTAGATACTTAAAGGATATCATTCCTCCTTATCTAGAAACAGAATCTGCTTGCATGACAGTACCTGAGGAAAACAGAACTCCAGAGCAGCCAAAATGCCAGATGCACTCCCATAATCCATTACTATGCCTGGTGGGGGAATGCTCATCAAAGTCAAGCTGGCTCCTGCCTGCAACACCCACCCAGAGATCTCTAGATCAGTAGACAGTAGACAGTGTGGTCCTTGCTTAGGAAGAGCTGAGAGGGACCTATGGCTGTTGACCTGCTACGTCCCTACAAGTGCGGGCTGAATCATTCCAGCTGTCTGAGGACTTGGAAGGTGTCTTGGCTGTTTCCCAGCATTTCTGTACAAGTGACTTGCAGGACAGGGACTAATGTCATGTCCTTGCTGTGCTGCAGGGATGCTTGAGCAGACCTGCTCGAGCAGGGACCTCTATGATAGGGTGGTAGGTAGTACGGTGGGTGACTGTGCTGAGCTTCGTGGCCTTTGCTGCTCTGTCTCCTGGCCCTGAGGGTGTGTTTGGGTGATGCTCACCATGCACAGTGCTGCCTGTTTGTTGTCAGCTGGCTTAAAATTGGTGCCAGAGCTGAGCCAGGAATCCACAGTTAGCACGTTAATCCTCATGGCTGCTTAAATCACATGTCAAACTGGCTCCTACAGCTGTTGTAGACATGGGCAGAGTCAGGGAGGAGAAACTTGCTCCTCCTGGAGAGCAGCTCTGATCCTGCAAGACCTGGCCAAGAGCTGATCTGAGGCCTGCCCTCATCACCCTCCCCGTGCAGCAGTGAAGCTGGTTATGAGCCTGGCTGCCACTGGGGACCACCACGACCCTCCTGCAAATGGCTGGCCAGCAAGATGGCCTGTCACAGGTTGCTGCAGCCAGCGCACGCGCCTGGTTTCATCTGACTGCAATCAGGAGATATAACCCAATTTCCTATAATGGGAGAGCTTCAGACTCGTTAGAGAAACAAGTGCCTGCGGTATTTCAGTCTAACGAAGGCAATAAATACAGGAAAGATTATATAAATGAGCTAATGTGTGAAATAATCTAATAGCTATACATAATTTCCATTCATATACAGTAATAATAGAATAAAAGCAAATGTGGACAGCCAGCAGGGCATTTAAATAAAATAATTTAGAATGCAGTAGGTTAATAATAATAAAAAAAAAAAAACAGTACCCGTGCCTATAAATTAGTTGGAAATGCCAAAGAGGCTAATAAAGTATCAGAATGGTAATTTTGTAATTGACATAAAAAGGAGAGAAATGGATTTCTGTATGCCTGCAAATTAATATAGATTGCTGCAATTTCACATGTATTTAACTTATTTGCTTCTTAAGATATTAATGAAACGTTGAGACAAAGAACTTATTTCTATGAAGCCTAGGTCAGCTATTTTTTTGTTGTGTTTTTTTTTTGTTGTTGTTGTTGTTTGTTTTTTTTTTTTCCCAATGAATATCCATTATTTCCAGAAAAAAATGAAGTTTTAGAGTTGAAACTGGCCAAAATCTGGTATTTGCCAAAGTAGATCATTTTAGTGTACTTGAAACGAAGTATTTTGATTGGTAACTCTGATGTGTATTTTTGATTTATTTTCTACAGGCTTTAATCATAAAATAGACCTACATTTAAGAAAAGGAATTTTTTTATTTTTTTTTATTTTTTATTTTTTTTTCTGTAATGAAGGAAAGAGTTAATTGAAAGATAAGGCAACACGTTATCCTGAAGTGAATGAAACATTTCAGGTGGACACAAAGCAAAAATCTCACTAAAAAAAAACAAAACAAAAAACAAAACAAAAAACAAAACTAGTACCCTGCAAAGATGAATCTGCTTTATGTCTGCAGTAATAGGTGCTTGGCCATGAAACTGAAAAATGAATTATTTTCTACATTCTGCTGTGCAGCACATTAAATGTAAATTATACAAGGATCCCAATATGCAGAACACTTAAGCATGTGCTTAACTTTGCGCTCATGAGTGGGGACATTAAAGTCAATGGGCTATTATTCACATGATTGAAGTTAAGTGTCTTTCTGAGCTTTTTTACAACAAATACTTGCTCTGGAGAAGGCTAGGATAAATTCAGAGCAGGTACCTTTGTCTGAAATTTTCCAAGGAGACCATAAGTGGGGCTCAGTGTAGCACCCTGAAAGGTGTGCTAGAGGAGTGGGTGTCTAATTAGTTGGCTTGGAGGCAGCACAAACTTTCCTCAGGATTAAGCAGTTACTGTCAGTGAATATTTGTGGTTTCACGGATTTCTTGCATGACACAAAGGAAGTTTTATGTGGCAATGTCCAAAAGGACAAAATATTTAACCCTCTCAACAGCAGTATTATTTTTGTTATGTGGAGACCTATATGGAGATTACAAACTAGCTAGATGCAAGCAAGGCCATGCCACTTCCAACCTTGTTATTTTGTGATAAATCAGAAATGATCTTCAATGTGGGTAGGGTCCTGGCCTGGAGCACACCTTATATAGACAAAAATTAAAGAAATCATGCCCCCATAGAGTTGATTCTCTTTCCGCAGCGCTTCTCTGGTGGGGACATCTTCCTGTAAATGAGCTGAACTGCATTCAGTTCTTTGTTTCGAGATGACCTTTATATATAACATTAACAGTACTGACTAGTGCGTGATGTAACAAACACTGGTTCACAGTGAAGTGCGGAAAATTCAGACCTCTGAAAGTCTGAAGTTTTATGCCTTGGAATCTGATTACTTCTCTGTATTTGTTCACAGTCATCAGTTCCTAAAGAATGATATTTATATAGAAATAGTATATAATGCGGTATATTTCTGTATAATTACATATTATTTGAATATCTTCATATTAATAAACAGGAACAACTTATTGTGTCATAATGCATCTTTATAATCAATGACATTTATTGTGTACATAAATTTGAACTCAGATTTTTTTTACAATCATAGATGGGTCCATTTATTACAGATTTAATCATCCTGCCTTGTTCAGCTTGGCATGATCTTTACGCTCTGTGAGATCCTTTCAACAAACCTCCATGCCCATGTACTGAAAAGTGATTCAGTAGTTTTATGGCTATAAATGTTTAAAGTCAGTGGGTTTTCAAGTGTGTTTTTTCTCTCCCCCCTCTTCAGTCCTACTTTCTTTGTCATTCTCCCTCTTGCTCAAGCTCAGCACTGTATAGTGCTGAGCAGCGAGAAGGCTGTGCTATGCCTTAGCCTTGGCTCAGCCTCTCAGGATTCTCAGTTTTCTGTCGATCTGGAGGGATTTAGCAGCAGTAAAACTTGTAATGGGACTCTTAAGGATTAGTGGCACTTAAAATAACATTTAGTTGGGAACTTGAGTGAGGTACAATGCAAGAGAAGTGGATACACAAAGGAAGTCCATAGGCCAAATCCATCCTTGCTGGGAAGGGAGGAATGCAACACAACACTGTTGGCTTTGCCCTCATTTCAAGTGGGAGTTTCTGCAGGGGAGAGGGTGGTCAGCTACAGAGCTCCTGCACTGTCCTTAGCTTCCAGCTTTTGCATTTCTCCTTGCATTTCCATGGTCTCAGCCACCGACAGCTTTTCTTTTTCATCTTCCTCCTCACCAGCTCCCACAGCTGGCCCTTTGGAGGCACTGGGCAAACTTGGTTGCTTCTGTGCTAATTGCTTGGCAGCCTGGAAAATGTCGTCTTCAGAGAATTGCGTAACAGGGGGAGGGAGGAGGGAAGCAAAGGATTGTCCTGCTTCTCGCTTCGGTGTAAGTCAGCAGAGAGAGAAGCGATGAATATTTTTATTTATTATTTATATAGTGCCATAAATGTACTTGGCCCTCTGCAGTCAAATAAAACACAGTGGCCCTGCCGCCACGATTTGGCAGCCTGAGTGGGGAGAGCTGGCTTCCTTCATTTGAATGATCAGGGATGAAATGCTGGTAGGGTAAGAATGGGAAGATGAGATCTACAGGATTAAAAATACACAACAGCCGCCTACCTCCCTCTGCATTCCCACAAGTTTCATTGCTTTCGCCTAGCGACTGAAATGTTTGAAATTATATGTACATACTTGGAAAATATTTGGCACTCTGTATCTTGCATTTACCTGGTGGAAAGGAGCCTTGGTTCCCCCACAGCCTTTGGCTATTCAAGGTCAAATCTCCCCTGGTCTCAGTAGCCCAGCAGGCTTATTTCAGGTTCTCCAGCTCCAGGAGCCCAAGACACACAAGGACATGATGTGGCTTTCGTTTCTCTGCTGTTGTCCACTCATTAGTAGGAAACAGCTTTCTGTAGCAAGCTAAAGGGAAGCATTATCTCCCACCTCTGGGTTGGGGCTAGGATGCTTCTATTGCCCTGCCTCGAGTGCCATGCTTTTTGCTTTACCTCCTTGACTATAAAGGTTCTTAAGAAACTACACTAATGTGATTGTTTTTTTTGTTTTGTTTTGTTTTGTTTTCTAATTATTTGGCCCCAGTGAAGTCTTCAAGAAGTTTGCCACATGTGGGCAGGGTTCCATTGTCCTGACCAGGGGTTGTTACCTGTACAAGTTGCTAAAACCGATTGGCTACTATTTGTACTTGCCAGATAGGAGCTCTGACTTGCCTGAAGGGAGATGAAAAATGGGATTCCTCTCTCACCAAACTACAGCCTCTGAATTTCTCAGAAAGCTTCATAAACTGTTAACCAGCTGTCTCATATGCAAACAAAGCAGATTTCGAACTCTTCTACGTATGTAGCTGCCATTTCTCTTAAAGCCTTTTTTATCAGTCAATTTTCTCCTCTCAGTGAACATCTACACTTCAGTGGTATTAACATGAGCATACTAACCAGCACCTTCTGCCTCACTCATTTCTGTTTTGTGCTTGCCTGGAATTATTCAGAATATGCATTTTGACCTGTTGTGTTTGACTTCCAAGGAAGCTGACTTCCAACAACATAACATGATTTGATTTGGGATAAAAGGCTATCTATCTCCAGTCTCTACATACATGCAAGCAAAATTGTGCTGTAGCTAATATCACATAGCCGACTTAATTGCAACAGATAAGACTGTGTTCACATAATACCACACCTATTAGTGTTATGGCTATGCAAGGAGATGTGTGGTAGTGGTTCCACTATGGATGGTGCTCTCTGGTCAGACTTTATAGACACCTAACAGTGTAACAGATGTGAAACCTATAGCCTTCCAAATGTGTACCAAGGAATTTTTAAAGCCTTAGTGTTATCTTTCATGCTGCACAGGTTCCGCATAATGGTCACACGCTGGGCAGCTGCATAGAACAGTCCCTAGTGATGGCTGTTTTTTGTGGTAGAAGGTGGTCTGATCCTAGAATGGCCCCTTGGCCTGCTGTGCCTGTAAGGCCTGGGTCAGCAGTAGGACGTGCACATGTAGGTCTGGCTGTGGAGGAAGTAGGACCCCTGAAATACCATCTGTTAGGGATAAGGCTGCACTGTCTGAGGTTTGCAATCTTTGCTCTGTGCTGAACCACAGGGCAGGTCTGCACAGAGCAATCCAGCTTGCAAAGAGTCTGCACAGTCCTACTGTGTGCATTGCTCTGGCAATAACTGCATGTGATGGCGGCTTCTTCCACCAATTGGGTCCTTGCTTTCATCTCAGTTATTTTACAAGGACAACTATTTTTAAAGTTGCTATATCTGTACTCCTTTCTTTTGCTTTCACCTACCCCCACCCCTCACACCTCTGCATTGTCCCTAGGTTGCTCTGTTTCCTTCCCTGGCCCACAGTTTCACCACCAGACATTTGTAGACATTTTTTTCTTTTCTTTTCTTTTTTTTTTTCAGTGGTTCTGACCCACCCTACCTCTTCCTTTAAAACTGGCTTTAATTTAATTCTTTTCCAACTTTGCTGCCGTCAGCTGCAATAACTGATAACTCCTTTCTCAGACTTATCTAGAGGAATTCATGGGTGAAAGTGCTATGCAAAACAAGACCAGAGAATTTAAAACATCACAGGATATTTAACAATAAGATAAACCACAAAATCAAGGTCTGAGGGCACTCAAGGATTTTTTGTGCCCTTCCAAAACTGAGTTACTGAGTTGAACTGGATTTTATACTGTTCATTCTTCTTCTTTTTTTTTTTTTTTAATTTTTCCAATTGTTTATAAATCAAGATGTGCTGTTTGACTTGTGGAGACAAGAAAGTGGTGTTTTGCCACTGCAGTCCTAGGGTTGATTTCTTCCATGGGGCCTGACAGTTGAGGATTGCTGATGAGGTTATAGGATTCTGAGCTGTGAGGAGTCTCAGCTACTGCTGAGACAGTGGAGGGTCATGTTATGAGGGGATGCAGAAGAAGAGGAGAAATTGGAGCTAGGAGAAAAGGAAGGTCTGAAAAGTTGTGGTCAGTTGAGAGAGGCTGTAAGTTATACGTTGGTAGTAAAAGCAATGTCAGTAATGTCAAAGCTAGGTGACTGCAGAGGGAAGAAGGATGCTTTAGGAGTGAAGCTAGAGAAGCATCTGTCCAAGAGATTCATGAGTAATAGAAGAAAGAGCAGCACAGTCTCTTTAGTCTGCTGTCCTCACAGATTATTGTACCATTGCTATGACTTAGGTTTGAAGTATGCCTCTGCAGTTGTGCTGGCACAATCCTAGCTGGGAAGCTGTTGTAGCAGTGTAAAAGTACCCTGTACCAACATACCAATAGACCACATGCCACACTGTGAATCTATAAATCACCTTCTCTACCAGGACAGGTGACTGAGCACAATTATGTGGAAGTGCCTATGTGTGTCGTCAAGCTGGTCAAAGAAAGAATACAGAAGCCCTGCAGGTGGTGCTGGGAATTCTGATTGACATTCTAGAAACAAACTGATCACTGCCTATGTGTGAATTGGGACACAGTTACAGCTTTGAAAACCTTGCAAACTGCAAATGATAAGAGTAAAGAACAGAGGGGAAAAGTTATAATATAGAGGAGCACTGAGGAGGGTGATAATGAGCATTGCCTCTTACTAGCAACGCCTTTATTTCCTTGGCTTTTTGTTGCTGTGAGCTTTTAGAATGTAATGTCCTCTCAACATCTTGGGGTCCTGATCAAATTGTTTTTGGTGCAGCGGAGGCTGGGAGCATGTCCACCAACCAAAGGCAAGTCAAGAAAAGATCTACCAGATGCAATCAAAAGACAGCACTAAGAACATCTGGAAGTGTAGATAACATAGTTAACAAAGAAAGATTGAGAAATTGGGAGAACTGGGCTTCTTTATCCTCAACATGGGGAAGAAACAGCTCAAGAGTCTTCAAAAGCATAAAAGTCCCCTTCAAAGAGGAAAAGACTGTTCTGATTTCTCTGTCTATGGTGAAGATAACAGAAAATACTACTAGTCTTGCAGCAGAAGGGCTTCAGTTCAGACAATTGGAAGAGCTTCCCAGGAGCAAAGCCCTGGGGTAGATAGCTCAGGGAATGGCAAGTGTCCAGTGGTGGCCATCGTCCTCTGAAGGCTGGATGAAGAGCTGTCAGGAATGGTGATATTTAAGAGAGCCTTACCAGAGAAAAAAAGACATCTTCTCAAGGCCAGATACAGCTCTGTTATTTTGAGGCTTTGTTCATGGCATGGTTTGGAGGACAGCACTGATGTATTTGGGGGACATGAAAAGGACAAGACTCCTCTCTTTGAGAGTCACTGATTAGCTATAAAGGTTTGTTTCTTGGCTGAAACAAAAGAAACATGGCAGGTGAGGCAAGACATGCTGCTGTCCACAAGTGGTCTGTCAGGATTTAAATGAGTGAAAATCACTGGCCTAGCCTTAACAAGTTCTGACTGAAACTCC
This sequence comes from Tetrao urogallus, assembly GCF_951394365.1. Taxonomy (NCBI): domain Eukaryota; kingdom Metazoa; phylum Chordata; class Aves; order Galliformes; family Phasianidae; genus Tetrao; species Tetrao urogallus. The sequence continues at coordinate 146,012,051 of NC_136813.1, forward strand.
TGTGCAAACATTCCGACTGGACTCTCAGGCAGTGAAGAAAGTTGCAAGCTGATTGAAGTGATGTGCAGCTGAACCAGAGGGGACAGTCAAGGATGTTTGGGCAATGCAGAAAAATTGTGCTAAAATTATTCACTCAGGCATGGACTATGCTTTTCTAGCCTTATGTCACTAAATCTTACGTTACAGTTCACTAATAAATGCCATATTTTAAAGAGATATTTGGCTTGTGTTGCAACAGATATCTGCTGGTTGTAAGGATGCCAAAATAGCAAGTAGATTGCTGCTTAGAGGTGCCTGTGCAAAAAGTTTTGACTGATGCCCCAATGGACAAATTCAAGAGAGTAGTGGGCACTTCAGACCATATGCTACCCACAGCTTCTGTCTACGTATGCTTTTCGTGGGCAGAACTGTCCTGGGGACCAGATGGTTTAGTGGCTGGATTCACTTGTGCAGATGTAGATGTCTAGAGCCAATATAGCTGCACTAGAGTATCCAGAATCCCCTCAGGTGGTTGGTCCTGGTACAGGGGTATGGGGGACCTGCTTGCAGGTTGAAATTCTGTAGGGCATTTCAAATGGTTAGGCAGCGTGTAATGTGGGTCCAAGGTCTTTTAGGCTAGCAGGCAACAGAGAACTGAACCTGGGGACCTTATTCTAGAGAGTTGGAGCTTCAAGCAGTAGAAAACTGAGGTTTGGGCCTTAGAAAATGAAAGGAATTCTCACAAAGAAGCTGTGTATATCTAAGATACTACACATAAACTCACTTATACAACATTTTAGACGCTCATATATTATGCAGCATGAAATTATTTTTGTTAAAAAGTATAAAAGTAGATCAAGTGATAAAAAAGCCTTTTTGCTGTAAGACCTGCTGAGTTTGGGAATCTGCATTCAATGCTACTGGCAAACACTCTACAGCGTAAACAGAGCCTACATTAGGCAGATAAATAAGTGCAGATGTGCTTTTCTGTAGGAGCCATTTGGTGATAGACAAAATCTTTAAAAAAAATTCTCATCAAATTAATTGTGGTCAATTAGACATAACCCCTTCCCCTCATTCCTGAATGCTCTCCAATCCCGGCTGCCTGAATGGGAAGAGCTCCTATCACCTGTTTCATTATGCAGATTGATATTCGAACATCTGAGAACAATGCTGCTTTCTGCACGGCACGGCTCCAAATTGCTAATGAAACAGCTCTGCCAGACAAGTCACTTAAACCCACTCTCACTGCTGCTGCTGACAGCTCTCGTGGAGAGATGCGGGGGGAGCAGGAAAGGGGCTATCCACTCAGGATGTGCTAATAGCCCCCAGCCTGTGTGTTTATTGCTCTCCAGAGCAGTAAGATCTCTGCTTTCTGACTCTGAGAGGTAACTTCTTCAAAGCTGTCGTCCGATTTGGGCTTAATCCTGCTTGATTTCAATTTATTGACTGAGGGGTTGAAGAGGTGGGCAGCCTCCAAGGACACTCCCAAAGCTGCCTTCTGGCTTGCCCTTCAGGCATGCTTGGTGTCTGCTTCCCACCCCCAGGTCAGACAGGGAAAGGACCCATCTGCAGCTTCCACCTCCCTGCTAAATTTGATGTGAAGCCAGCTGTCTCAGGGATCTTCTTTCACGGTTGAGAGACTGTCACGTCACCTTGTGTATAAGGGGAGCATCTCACAACTGAGATCCCATGGTGAGCAAATGGGAGGCTGCAGCTGGGGTGCACCTCCAGCCAGCATTCCTTGGGTACAGGGCTGCAGCCAAGCTCCTCAGGTTTCCTTGCAAGCAAGGTGCCCTCGAGGGAGGTAGAAACAGGTAGAGGTGAGGTAGGGCTTCTAGGTGTGCAGACCCTGCTTACCCCTCCCTGTGACTCTCTGCAGCTATGTTTGCTTAGCAATCAGTGCAGTTGCTTGTCTTCCCTTCCTCTGTCTGTTTTGTTTTTATTTATTTATTTATTTTTTTGGCCAGAGCCTCACGTGGCTCCTGTTTGCAGATGCCTAGGGCAAAGCAGTTGTGACTTATGGCTCTGGCAGGGGTAATGATTACATGAAATGATGTGAGAGCTCTCTCATTAATCTAAATTCAGACCATTTCTGTCAATATCTCCAGTTAATTCCTTTATCAATATTTACTGAAGCCTTCAGATTACTTCTGCATTGACTGTCTCCATGTAATAGCACCTGCATTGTGCCTCTGCTTCTGTCTCACATCTCTCAGACTCCTCCTAGGCCAGTCTGCCAAAGCGTCCTTGCTTCCTGAGGCTGACATCTTTGGGCTGGACCCACTCTCCCAGCCCTTTGGAAAAGCCGTATGAATGTCTTTCATTACTAAACTCTTTGACAGCAGTGCCAATTAACCTTATTCATTATGCGTCTTCTATAGTTCTTCCACAGAAATTCCTCCACTTCATTGCAATGAGAGAACACCTTCCCCGTCAATCCCTATATTTTCCCATTCATGGGCATGTTTACAGCTTTTCTTGCTCCTTTGCTATGAGTTGTGTGGGGCATAAGAAAGCTCAGAAAGACACAGCCATTTCTGGCTCTGGAGAGTTCTTCCATCTCTAGTCTGAGCTGTGCCCATGTGCTGCCAAGCAGTAAGTACAAGGAATTTTCAGCTACTATTTCCTGATAGACAGTTGTATGCCAGTACCAGTATTAGTCCTTAAATGTGGAGAAACAGCTGCTTATCTCTGGCTTCATGGACTGTGGAGTCATTTAGGCATCAATTTTTTTAAACTCTGCAAACACAAACCCAGGAGGCTGGAGATGAGTATGTGTGCTCCTCTTAGACATGCAAGCTAAAGATCTCCGTTGCGAGTCCCATGTGGATCCTCTCCAACTGTTCCCTGTCTTGTTGTCCACCACTCTGTGGTTAAAGTATATGCACATATGGGTGTGTGAAGAAGAATTTGCATTTGCAGATCTGTTCTGACTGAGGAATTAACAGGGAGTGAGGAATGATAAGCTAACATGCAGTGCACTATAGTGCATGGATTTGCAGAAGCCATCAACCTGCTTTTTTTTCTCTGGAAGCATGCTTTTCCAGTTGCTAGAAACAGTCCTTTTCCTCAAAGGAATGTTTTCATTCATTTATTGTTTGCCCAGAATGTTAAAAATTAAATACAGAACATTTTACCCCTGGCTGGCTGGTGCTAATGGGGGGACCTGGAAGTTGGGGAAAATGAAGGGTTGTTCAGGGAGGGGTTATTTTCCTTGTCACAGGTCTGCCTGACTCTATAGTCCTTTTTTGCTCCAGTTCATGGCCAGTGTTGGAAGCAGACAAATCTAGAGATTTCATCACTAGGGATGGAGGGAGGAGGCATAAAATGATTGTTGGATGTAGCCTCTCCTTCCCTTAGTATTTTGTGAGCCCCGAGAGAAGCTCTCCTAGCTGATGCCTTTCCAAAGGGCTTGCTGAAGTTGAGTATTTATCAGGCCTGCCTGCTGCTTGCCCTGCTGGCTTTCCTGTGTTGGAGGGCTCTTTGTGGATGGGGGCTTCCTATTCTGCCCAAAAGTTTGGGTTCTGCAGCCTCTAAAGAAACAAGCTGCCCACTTTGGAAGCTCCGGTTTCAGCATGTCAGGAGAGAAACTGTATTCCTTTAGCCTGGAATGGCTTGTGATGGGTCTCCTAAACTGCTGCTATAACCAGCTTGGTGAGAAAGAAATTTTTTTTTAATGCTGCAGTGATTTTTCTCCCATCAAAATTTGCTTTCAGTACAGGTTTTGATAGCTTTGAATTTGTCTTCATCCCTTGAGAGTGTGACAAGTTTCTAAGAGGCACCTTACTGCCTATTTTGTGCGATATGAAACCTCTCTTTTTTTTGGTGATATGCCAATCTGTGTTTCAAAAAACATATCTGATATTTCCTACCAGCTTGAAGCAGCAGGGCATGTACTCTATCTCACACGCATATATGTACATATGAACCAGTCCATTCTCTCCACCTGAATATGAGGTGTGATTCCCTGCATAGCTGATGAGTTGATTTAGAGAAATAGATGCAATAAATTCCTTTTGGTGATGTGAAATGTGCTGTCAGCCTACCCACAGGTACAAGTCCTTGTTGACCTTGTTCCTGAAATGCTCCGAATGAGTACTCTGCTTTAGTAGCTTTGGACTCCCCAGCGGGGTCCTCAGCTGCTCCTCAGCAGGTTTCAGACTAGCTTTGAGCAGAACTTAATAGCTAGACCTGACAGCATGCTTTTGAAGGTATAGCTATAGACGGTAGCCACATTTCCACCACAGAAGACAGCAGTGCATGATAGATGTGGCAGGAGAACTGTTACTGTTAAATGGGTTTGGCTTGATATCATGTTCTTAGCATGCTTCTTAAGATTATCCAAATATACGGTCACATTTGAGAGCCCCAGACTAGCACTGTTTGATGTATTAAGAGGTGAGGGAGCCTTCCATCCAGCTGATCTTTGCATCTTTTCTTTTACTGCCTATTCAGTTCTTGGCTTACAATTCTGTGCCGCTTTCCATCTACTGGTTTTAGGGGTTTTAAGCAGTCTTGATAATTGACAGTCTAAATTTTACTGCTCATAAAACTCCAGAGAGCATTGATTATGACTTGAGTTAAGCAAGTGGCATATAAAATCTCACAGCCTTGCAGCTGCAGGAGAATGTTATAATGAATGTATTTCTTGGGAGCAGCAAAAGGTTTTGAGCATTCTGCCAGCTCTGTTCTGGGCATCAAATGTTACTAGTGACTTGTAACCACTAATAGAATTTCATTTGGGACGTTTGCCCAAAAGTTTGAAAGCTGATCCTTTATTTGGTGAAGTGGGTGGGAGCTGTTTGGAGTGGCATCTCTCCTCATTAATTGCTTTTTTACTTTAGTCAGAATCAGGAAATGCAAAGGCGTCAATAAAATGGAAATAGATACTTCTTAGAAACTAAATCACACTATGTGGGTAAAATTCACATTGATTTTATTGAAAAGCTTTATTTGACCGTGTTGCAAAGATGTTGTTACCCTTTTTTTTTTCCTTTTTGTTTTTACTTATATCTAAACTCCTTTTAGTTTTTGATCATGTATGTACTTTATCCACAGTGGACAAAAGACCAGATTGCTCATTTTACTTCTTGGACAATAACAGGAAATGTTTGTCTTTGAAAACAGTGAAATACGGTATCTTTTCAATAATGTGTTCCATCTGATAGTAAAATAAAATCAGAATTACATTCTGTGTTGCAATGGGCACAGGGTCTCTAAAGAGAGTGTGTTCTCCCATGCAGATGACTGTTTCTTGATGGATGATTGTGAGAAATGTTTTTTTTCTGTTTCTGCAGTTCCAGAAACCCAATGATTTCTCACCCCCTTTCCGCTTTGGGACAGTTCCCAATGGCAGCACAGAAAGGAACATTCGCAACAACTATCCTGAAATGCACAGCTACATGGTGAAGTTCAATCAGAGGGGAGTGGATGATGCCCTATTCTCATTGAAGACTGGGTGAGGATTTCTTCTTCCAAACTTACTAGCTGACTTCTTTGAGTGATTGGGAAATCTTTCTGGGGTTTGGAAAATGAGCATCCATTATCATTGCATGATTAAAAGTATACCTAGACCACATACAACACAGGAGAATATTTCTGTGAGTCTCTTAGCCTTTTTTCTTATTATTCACTTCTGTATAAGTGTTTCTGGTTTTGCAATACTTATAAAACTATTTGGGGGAAAGAAAAAAACCCAAAAACCAACAGGATCGCCTGTACCTTTATGTATGTTAGCATTATGTGTATTAGTCCCACACACCTTGCTTCAGCAAGCTGTTTCATGCTTATGCATCCTTACGTATGCACAATAAAAGCTCACTGTCCTCTATGGGCAAAGATTTTTTGAGAACATTTGCATTGTCATCTGGAAATTCCTTTATTTTCTTTCTTTCTGTGTATAAAAGATTATGTTAATCAGGAAGCTGAAGGAATCCTTGTCAGACTAATCCCACTCCAGTGTATCACTAGCTAATACAGTGTAATGGAAGGTGTGCTTGAAGCAAATAGTTTGCAAGTAGTCCTTCTCTCTGGAATATTTTAGTGTCAAGAGCTGACAAAGCTGCTGTTTGAATATTAAGAAAGTGTATTAAATAGGAGCGTCTTCTTGGGTAATTTGGGAAATGTGGGAAAAATCATTAGCAGAAAGTATCTTTGAACATCTCACTCTATTTTAATAGCAATGAATTTGTAGAGGAGCTAACTTAAAACCTCTATTAGTCTTTGTAAGCCTTTGTCCCTTATAATTAAAGGTCTCCTCCCAGAAATGCCCACTGTGGTTGTCAGAACCCAGCCCTAGTGAAATGAAACAACACCTTCTCACTTACAACGTCACACTGTCATGAGAAACTTCATTCCAAACCACGAGCAAAGATGTTCAGCCAATTTAATTACTAGATTGACTGACTATTCCTAAACCTGTTTGCCAGGTTCGGAGGCACATAGCCCATTGTAAATTATTGGACCGTTGTTGGATGCCATCCTGGGGAGGTACATTTGCCAGTAGTCATCATCCAGGAAATAAATATGCTTTCTTCTGGAAATATATAGATGAAACAGAGCTCATTGCTTGTGGTGTATGTCATCCTGGCTTTGTATCAACCCTTGGATGGCCGTCCCCATGGATATGCACTTAAACTGAGATAATCACTATACTGGCAGTATATGTTCAGGAGGCGTACTGAAAAGGTAGTGTGGGTGTGAGAATTTGTAAGGTAGAAGGTCTTCAGTCTTTTATTGGAAAGAGCTTCATTTCAGATCTAGTGGGAGGATTTACTCATTGGCTGTCTCTGGTTGTATAGAAGATGCAGCCCCCTGAGACTACACCTAAGCCCAAAATCAATTTGTTGAGGTAAGAAGGTTCTCATCAGTCTGTTGTGCTGTCTGCCCATTCCAGCCTATAATGGGCATTTCACTGTGTTGAAACAGACCCTTTTTTGTGGTTTTCAGCTAAGTAGTCTTTACCGAAGAGCTACTTAGCACAGTAAGCCATAAAGCTGTTATCATGGCCACTTGACATTGGTAAAGATCTGGTAGCACTTTTCACAATAACTAAGGAGTTACAGTGGCCTGGCTACATTTAATTTGAAATTAATATATATTTTACTCCAGCACTTTGAATTAGTGAAAATCTTTTCTTTACTGCAAGCCTTGCTACGCTGTCTAATATTGATATATTTTATGAAGTATTTTAGGTTCTTTTCAGATGAAAGGTAGTGCAGTAACATAAGCTATTCTTAGGACTATAGATCTCCTGGACTTTTTCTTCATTCATCTTTATCTTGCACTATGTTTTTCTTCCAGATTTCCTTTCAGTACAAAAACGACAACTATGAAAGAGTCAGAGAGAAATAGACAGATCTCATTTATAATCTAGTTTCACCTGTAAACAGATTCTAGGATCAGATTTTAGTTAACTCTGAAGGAAGTGAAGATGCAACCTATTGAACTCTATCTGGAAGAGGTTAATTTCTGCCTTAATTATCAGAGAACACCTTTGCACTCATACAGATTGTATCTTCTCTGTGCTATACACTTCTTGTTTCTTGCACCTGTGCAGGAAGTTGGATGCTTTCATTTATGATGCAGCAGTGCTGAATTACATGGCTGGCAGAGATGAAGGCTGCAAACTGGTGACAATTGGGAGTGGGAAAGTATTCGCCTCCACTGGCTATGGAATTGCCATACAGAAGGACTCAGGTTGGAAGCGCCAGGTTGATCTTGCTATACTACAGCTTTTTGGAGATGGTAAGTGTCAAGAAAAAGAAGAGGTGGAATTTTCCTAAGAAATAATAAGTTTTGCATGTACAGAATAATGTTCCATCTCCCTAGCTGGTGTTTCAGATCCACACTGAGAACAGGAAATTATCAAAAGGGTTTGTTCGAGATGTTGTGCCAGAAATGTGCAGAATGTCACCTGTTCTATACTGTTGATGCAGGATATCATCAAAAGCAATTTCAAAGGCATTAGTGGTTTCATACAATCAGCTCAGATGTGTGTATGAGCAGTATCTTATGAAAAGAATGTTGTGTGAAATCAAGTTTTGTTTTGTGAACTTTTCGCTACCTTAGGAGTTTTGCCATGACCAAACCCACAAACAGTGCTGGGCTTTCCATTGTTGCCTCATACTTAATTCTAGATAGGATCAACCTATGCAGAGTGTAGAGAAAAAAAAAAAGCTGATTGTATCTGGATGAAAAAAATTAATTCATATTCCCCTAAATCTCATAAACCAACCAAACAAGCAAACAAGCAAGGAAGAATTTGAGACTCGGAAGTTTTTAATCAGAACATTATAGTTACCTCATTTATCTTGTCGGTAACAGAGAAAGAGTTGTTATCAAAAAAGATACTCATGGGGCAAGAAATTCTTTTTAGAAAACATTTTCCCAGTTTTCTCTTTCTATGCTATATATTACACTTTCCTGAGTTCTTTAAAAAAAAAAAAAAAAAAAAAGTAAAATTCTCAGGCAATTTTATTTATAAGCGGTTTTTTTTTTTTGAAATCTGAAAATAACATATGACGTAGTAAATATGAAAAGAACAAAGCTCTGATATGCTTCATCAGAATATTGGCCACCTGACAGTTAGGGTGCTTTGTCTCCTGAATAGCCTAATAAGTGTTGTTTCAGAACAAAATATAAGATCTCTGTAATGCTTTTAAGAATGTGCTGTGATGCCATATAAGCATACAGATTTTTTTTCCCTGCCACCAGATTGAATGCTGAAAATATGAAATAGTAACTTCCCTAGCAGCGTGAAAAGAATTGCCAACCTGTAAAATTAGTTTGTTTCTGGATGTCTCAGTATGTGCATATGTATGTGTGTGGCTTTCTTCTCCTGAAAATACCATAATGAGAGGAAGTGGGGTATGAAATTAGACTACTGAACATTTGTTTCTAGCCAATACAAATTAGTAATATTTTTCATTGGTCAGAGGGCTTGGAATTGTCACATTTGGACAAAATTGAAAGGAAGAAAAGCAGGTAAAAATGCAAAAATATTTTAGGGAACATTGCACCTCACTTTAATGAGCTGTAGATATGATGGAAACAAATAAAAAAATCAGACATTTTGATGTAAAAAAAAATCAGCATTTTGAATTTTATGCTGGCATTGTTTTCATTTAAAAATGACTCATTTCTGTTTAACAGTATCAGTCACTAATTTTCCCTTTGTTGACTTACTATGAAAGTGCAAGTTTGTGAGCTGAGGTCTTCAGTTATGTGGTGGACAGCTTGTTGTTCAGGAAATTATAGCAAATAGCTGTAGATGGTTGTGTTGTACAGTACAGATTTTTGTGCCTAACATCTGTCTGTGCAAAAATCCTATTGCCTTCCCTGTGACTAATTGCATCTGTCCCTATTACAAGAACAGTCTGATATGCTTCTTGTTTTCAGACTACCTCAGCATGAGATCCATAGGCAGATATTAGGAACAAATTCTTTACTGTGAGGGTGGTGAGACACAGGAGCAGGTTGCCCAGCGAGGTTATGGATACCCCCTCCCTGGAGGCATTCAAGGCCAGACTGGATAGGGCTTTGAGCAACCTCATCTAGTTGGGGGGGTGTCCCTGCCTATAGCAGGGGGGTTGGAACAGGATGGTCTTAAAGATCCCTTCCAACCCAAGCCCTTCTATGATACTATGATTGCAGGGCTGGCTAACATGTTTTTTTTCTTCTCTGTCTTTAAAGGGGAGATGGAGGAGCTGGAAGCACTGTGGCTCACTGGCATTTGTCACAATGAGAAGAATGAGGTTATGAGCAGCCAGTTGGATATAGATAACATGGCAGGTGTCTTCTACATGCTGGGAGCAGCTATGGCCCTCAGTCTCATCACCTTCATCTGTGAACATCTCTTCTACTGGCAGTTCCGCCACTGCTTCATGGGTGTCTGCTCTGGCAAGCCTGGCGTGGTTTTCTCCATCAGTAGGGTAAGTGTTGTTAGCTAGCGGAGAGAAAAAAGGTCAGTCAGAATTTATTCAGGTGGTTGTAGGTACTGTCGATGGGGAAATCTACCCAGACTGTCAAACACACAGATATTACAGAGAGATGATCTGCAGTGTGAAGCCTGCTGTCTTTCCTGTGTTAATGTAGCAAGAGCATTTACTGTTCTTCTGTCATCTCTGGTCTCTGCCTCATTGTGGTCATGGAAATGGTAATTTCATATGGAACTGAAAATGCAGTATGGAAAGAAGCGATCTGTAATAGGCTCCTTCTTCTCAGTGAGTTGTAAGCAGGCAGGTCTGGGGACAATAAGTAATGTTGTTTAACACGGCTAGAAATTCAGGAGTTTCTCACTGTCTTCTGTGTTACATCTGTCCATGTGTTTACTGGATTTGTTCTATCGTGGACGTTCAGAAATCCCTAACCACAAGCCCTGCACTAAGCCATGCAGAAATCCTTCTAGAGAGGATGACCACATGAACTTAGCAATTTCTCTATGCAAATCTGCCTTAGGGGATAGTATTTACATTTCAAGAAGATTCTAGTAATGTCTGAGTCATCTTCCTGCTATTATTGTAGATAGCAGTGTCCCATTTGGAACTTCTCTTTCTTCTTTCTGTTACTGGTCTGATCTCTTGATCTCTTCTGAAGTGAGGTCAAATCTCAACATTTTTGACCTCAGTATCTCTTGTAACAGAGTTAACTTTGATTGTACAAGGACTATATAATTGCAGTATAACATACTGTTGAGAAAAAATGACAAAGCCTTTGAGTGTTGGGACACAATCTCTCTTCTTTGTCATTAGTTTTTAACCTGCTTTAGTCTGGAGATGAGGTAAGGGACTGTATTTGGTGATTGTTAACTGAATGCAAATCTTTTCAGTCTGGAGTTATCTGTTAGACCTGGCCCAGGTTGGTGGAAAGTCTGAAAAAAGTTAATCAACTGCTGGCTGCTGAGAAAACATGGTAACATGATGTGGTGGTGTCCATTTCGCTATTGACATTAATCAGCATGCTCCATTTGGTAGGAATAAATGGGAATAAATGAACCTCTTTCCTTCTGCTCCTTTGGGTAATCCTCGCAAACAGTCTTACCATGGATGAAATGAGCTAGTGGAGAATGTGGAGGAATCAGGCACTTCTGCTGTCTGATTTGAGGTTGAATAGAGGACTTTCACTTTCAGGGATGTCAATTTGGAGCCTGTTATCACTGCTAAATTCAATAGGATGCAATTAAATATTCTATTGTACCATACTCAATGAAATGCAAAAGGACTAAATACCTGTTCATCAGTCCTACACTCTCTGTTTCCTTTCTAATCTGTACTGGTGATTAATGTAGCTAAGTTTATGACAAATGAAGCTGTTCTCTTTTTACGATACTTCCTGTCATGTTGATTCACTGATGTCCAGATGAATTTCAAGGGGTAAAACAGACCTTTCTCTCATCCATGCAGAATCCTTTGTCTTGATGTTTTCGCTTCCAAGGATATTATTTTCCCCATTTGCAATTCTATGTTATACCTAGTAAATTTGAGTAACTCTTATGGATGCTACCAGTTATTTCTGCATTCCTCAGATATGATATGAAAAAAAGGAGGATAAATAGAGGGGAAAGAAAAAATGTGAGGGTAAGAAAGAGTGGCAGAAGAATTAGGGTTGGTGGGACAGGTCTGGCTTCATCTCATTTGCTTGTGTATCACATGGAAGTCTGACAGTCTTTTCTGCCTTATAGGAATGTGGTATTGCTGCATAGGGTGCTTTCCAGCCTACATTTCCTTTTGTGTATTCATTGCAAGACCACTCAACTTCATGCTTTCTCTTATTTCAGGGTATCTACAGCTGCATTCATGGTGTGGCCATTGAGGAACGCCAGTCAGCAATGAACTCCCCCACAGCGACTATGAACAACACCCATTCCAACATCCTTCGCCTGCTTCGGACAGCCAAGAACATGGCCAACCTATCAGGGGTCAATGGCTCACCACAGAGTGCCCTGGACTTCATCCGCCGCGAATCATCAGTTTATGATATTTCTGAACACCGCCGCAGCTTCACCCACTCAGACTGCAAGTCCTACAACAACCCCCCATGTGAGGAGAATCTATTTAGTGACTACATTAGTGAGGTGGAGAGGACCTTTGGCAACCTACAGTTGAAGGACAGCAATGTATATCAGGACCACTACCACCACCACCACCGTCCCCACAGCATCGGAAGCACCAGCTCCATCGATGGGCTCTACGACTGTGACAACCCACCTTTCAACGCCCAGTCACGGTCCATTGGGAAGAAGCCCTTGGATCTGGGGTTGCCCCCTGCCAAGCACAGCCAGCTGGGTGACCTCTATGGCAAGTTCTCCTTCAAGAGCGACCGCTATGGGGGCAGTGGAGCCCACGATGACCTGATCCGCTCAGACGTCTCTGACATTTCCACTCACACGGTCACCTACGGCAACATTGAAGGCAACGCAGCTAAGCGGCGGAAGCAGCAGTACAAGGACAGCCTGAAGAAGCGTCCAGCCTCTGCCAAGTCCAGGCGGGAGTTCGATGAGATAGAGTTGGCTTACCGCCGGCGCCCACCCCGCTCGCCTGACCACAAACGCTACTTCAGGGACAAGGAAGGGCTACGGGACTTCTACCTGGACCAGTTTCGGGCCAAGGAAAACTCACCACACTGGGAGCATGTGGACCTGACGGATATCTACAAAGAGCGTGGAGATGAGTTTAAGCGGGACACGGGAGGAGGAGGAAGTGGATCCTGCACAAACAGAGCCCACCATAAGCACGGTTCGGGTGAGTTTGGCGGAAGCAATGAGCACAAGCATGGTGTTGTGAGCGGGGTCCCGGCGCCCTGGGAGAAGAATCTGACCAACCTAGACTGGGAGGACCGGTCTGGGGCTAATTTCTGCCGCAGCTGCCCTTCTAAGGTGCACAACTACACTCCATCAGTGGTGGGGCAGAATTCCACTCGCCAGGCCTGCATCCGGTGTGAGGCCTGCAAGAAAGCAGGCAACCTGTATGACATCAGTGAGGACAACTCTCTCCAAGAGCTGGACCAGCCACCTGCCCCTGTGCCCGTGGCCACCAGTGCCACCTCCTCCTCCAAATATCCTCAGAGCCCTTCCAATTCTGCCTCCAAGGTGCAGAAGAAGAACCGTAACAAGCTCCGCCGGCAACACTCCTATGACACCTTTGTGGACCTGCAAAAGGATGACTCGGCCCTGGCCCCTCGCAGCGTCAGCCTCAAGGACAAGGGTCGCTTTTTGGAGGGGAGCCCCTACGCCCACATGTTTGAGATGCCAGCCAGCGAGACCACCTTTGCCAACAACAAGTCCTCAGTGCCCGCCACCAGCTACCACCACCACAACAACCCTGGCAGCAGCGGGGGATACATGCTCAGCAAGTCGCTCTACCCTGACAGGGTCACCCAAAACCCTTTCATCCCCACTTTTGGGGATGACCAATGCTTGCTCCACGGCAGCAAATCTTATTTCTTCAGGCAGCCTGTGGTGGCAGGAGGGCCCAAAGCCAGGCCAGACTTCCGAGCCATCGTCACCACCAACAAGCCGGTGGTCTCAGCCCTTCATGGGGCTGTGCCAGCCCGTTTCCAGAAGGACATCTGTATAGGGAACCAGTCCAACCCCTGTGTGCCTAACAACAAAAACCCCAGGGCTTTCAATGGCTCCAGCAACGGGCATGTTTATGAGAAACTCTCCAGTATTGAGTCTGACGTTTGAGTGAGAGGGAAGGAGCATGGGGAGGGACTGGGGGTGGATGTGGAGCATGGGAGGGTGGGGTGGGATCAATCCCATCAGCTACTCTCCCTGGTCATCCTTAGTTTGTGGGATACTGGAGTTCCGAGTAGTACAGCATTGGTGACAAGTGCCACCTCTTTGGTTTCCCCTCTTCCTCCTCCTCTTTCCCACTCCTCCCCTTTTATCTCTTTTTCCATGTTCTCTCTCCTCCCATTCTCCTTCATTCCTGGCCATTGCACTTTACAGTGACGTTGGAGTTGGATATCCTCATTCGTGATTTCACGAGGGGGAGAAGAAGGCAGGGAAGGGGTGAGTTGAGGGGGAGCAATAGTGATTCTAGCATTTCACTCTTGCTGACTCCCAGCAGAGAAAGGCATGTGCATGCACACATGTGGCGGGAGGAGACAGCAGAAGAAGTGTAATGGACATGCAGGAAAATATGCTTGTTCAGGCAACTCTTCCTAAAACTGCCTAGAAAAGAGTGATGTTTGAAGATGTGGAGAAAGTGAAGGAGGAATAACATGACTAATTTGATGATGCACTTATATGTTAGGTATACTGAGGTTCTTGTTACATTATTTTGTGAAGATTATGGGGGTTTAGGGCTGAAATATATATATATATATATTTGCGTATACGCTGAGAATTTTACGCTGACATTTTGAATTGTTTGCTGGGAGGTGTGGGGGGAGGGAGAGAAGGCTTGTTCGCAGGTCTGGTGAGTGGTTTCACTGTGGCTATTACAGCCCTTGAATCTGTGACAGACCAGTGGGAGAGTTGGAAAGGAAATGGGTTTTGGGTCTCGGAGAGCAACCCTTGAGTCAGGGGGGCTTCTGGGAGCTCTGACAGGATGCTGTTTTGCACTGAAATGAAAGGAATTTTGGAAAAGGGAAGCAGAGTTGGTTTTTTAGCAATGAATTGATCACTAATTGTGGTTTACTTTAAGGGTGGGAGCAGTATTTAGTATGGGTTAGCCTATACGCGAGTATATACAATGAATTTATACTTGAAATGTCTGTGGAGAAAGCAAAATAAACTCACAATCCTATAAGGTGTCTGGATAACACACAGTGGAAAAGAGCTAAAGAGTAGGGAAAGGTGGGGAGTTTTGTCACAGTCTCTTCAGAGGACACCAAGCCTGTTTTGGCATGTTTTTTAGCAGGGAGAGCAGGACAAGAAATATTTTCATCCTTCTGCCCTCCCCACCCTTGGCCAGCAGGATGGAAGAAAAGGAACGGGGTGTCCTCTGCCAACGGTGGCATGGTGCTGGAGAGGAAGAAAACAAACAAACAAAAAAAAACATGAAAAGGTGCATGTGGTGACAGTGGTGTTGGTGGACTGTCTTGATGCCTCCTTGGACATGTGGAAATGGAAAGAGGGTGTTTGCACCCATGGGAAATACATATGTATATTTACTATTGAATGTACAAGGGAAGTACATAGCTTGTCTTCCTGGCAATGGGTGTGCTTGAATAAATGCCAGAGAGCACAGGAACGTGTGCTGAGGGCTGAAGACAAGACGTGCAAGGCTGAGATGTGTGTGTACATGTACGTGTGCCTCAGTGTGTGACAGAGATACTAGCACAAGTGCAAAGCTGGAATAGCCTAGGGTTTCCCATCCCTGCAGTTGTAGTGACAGCTTTCCTGGTGCACATAGTATCGATAGGAGTGTTTTTTCTTTCCACTGTATCATTTTAGATGCAAGTTAAACTTAATGGAAAGGGAGCAATGGTAGGAGTGAGAAGTTGAACTCCCTCTTCATATGTCTTCTTTTTCCTGAGGTGGGGCATGGGCCAACCTCTCTCACCTTGAGAGATGTGGCAGAGTCTCTTCTGTTTCTTCTGAGTCTGTCCCAGTGTCACAATTACCATGGCTCGCCAAGGAGAGGGTTGAGAGAACCCTGTGCTGAGGGCATGGGGACACTCCTGGGGACTGACTGAATGGAGATGGCAGTCCCTTTATGAGCATCTTGGAGCTGAAAGCCACCTCGCTCGCATTCCTCACCGCACCCTGGTTGATTTTATCTTTCTCTTTTTAAGCCAACAGAAGGCCTTTTATTTATTTGCCTATTTATTTTATTTATTTTTTAGAGCTGGGGTGAGGGGAGGGTGGGATTTGCCTGTAAAGTCAAAGAGTGTGAAGAGAGGGTGGGCAAAGTTCCCAAAGTGAAGGGAACATTTTCTTAGATTTCACTGAGGAAATTGAGGAGGGAAGAGGGGGAGAGTCTTTGTAATGCCACCCCTTAGTCTTTGGGGTAAGGGAATTTCTTATTCTTTCCCTCTTCTCTCATTACAAGAACAAAAAGAAAAAAAAGAAAAGAAAAAAAAAGAAAAAAAAAAAAAGAAAGAAACCAAACAAATTAACAGAGCGATCTGCAATCCAGAATACATGGCAGCTTGTCAGATGCCTCTGACAGCAGCCACCAAGAAGGCGTTCCTTTCATTTGTAAATATTTCTTTTTTATTGCGTTTTTGTATAAATTGGTGTTTCTCTTCTCGTGAATATTCAGGTCGTGGGGTGGGAGGGAGGGGAGTTTGTTTCTGTTCTGTTTGTTTTCTACGACTTTTCAGGCTGCGTTTTTGGAAGCGGTTTACGCGGGTCGAGGCCGTGTGAATGAGGAAGAGAGAGAGAGAGAGAGAGAGAGAGAGGAAAAAAAACACGTGTGTTGTGTACCCCTAGGCCCCCCGTATCGCCCTGTCACCTTACCTTCATGAATGGAAGACGCCGGAACGTCACTTCAAGCCTTGCCAGCAGGGTTTCATGTTTTGATGGGAACACCCCCGATTCCTTTTTGCATATAAACTCTCTGTACCAGCATCTCTCTGTGGAGTTTGAGCCTCAAGGCACTACGCTGTCTTGGTAGTGGTGGGGTGAACCATCAAGTTGGCCGCTCAGGTTGGACCATCACTTGACATTAAGAGACTTCTCCAATGCTACGTTGGTTTAGAAATCTTGGACCTGGGAAAGCTCGTGAGAATTTCTGGTTATTTCCTAAGGGCTTGGGGGGGGAGCTTGACAGCTGGCAAGGGCAGCTAATCTCATTGGTGGTTATTTCAGTACTTTACGTCCCTCCCCACCTGGAACAAAGAAACCTGGAGGGTGGCTCTGCAGGGAAATTAAGCCGAAAACAAACCAAAAAGAAGTTAATGGAACTTTTTTCAAATCTCTTCTTAAAGGTTCTGATTTTTGTGTTCCAGGGTGAAAGTTGGTTCGTATTTTCTCCAAACTGGTCTGTCCCTTGTTCCACTGATCGGCAAAAGATAGTTTGCCAAAATCATTATCTAGTGTTGATACTGTGTAGCACTGTTAACACTGGGAGTGCTCTGCAAATACTAACTGTGCCACAAACCACTCAAATGAATGCTCTAGGGCAACCAGAAAAGAAGAACTGGAAATTCTGGACTGAACCACTGGTCTAACTACAGGAGTCTGGTGTTTTGCCTTCTCCCACAATAAATTAGGCCGTGTGTCCATCAGGTTATTCCTTTCTCTATAAGTGATCTTTTCTGGTTGCTTTGTTTATTTTAGTTCTGACAGGTCAACAAATTTTGGAACAGAGGTGAAGGGGAGGGGCAGGGAGGGGGGAGGGTGTAATTCATAATCCAGAAAATAAACCAATGATGTTATTAAACTCTGATTATATATTTAGAATTTTAGATTTGGTGTATTTTCATTCTAAGCATTCAAGCGAATCAATCAGGTAATATTAGCAGCAGGTGTTGTCTATACTAGAATACCACCCATGTGCTGTTTATTACCTGTCTTGAAAAGAATGGGATTTCATACCAGAGCCTGACAAAATTCCACATCTCCTCCCTTGCCATTTCCCTCTCTCTCCTGTAGAAACACTGGAATTTTTGGGGGGCAGTGGCTGAGATCATTTCCCCTTCTGAACATTTCACATGGCACACATGAATAATGATCAGAAATCACTGCATCCTCTACAGGTGTGTGACCTCTACTGTATATTTGCAGCCAGCCTCCTGGGAAAGATTAGACGCTTTTGGCAATGTTTCTGACATTTGCCTCCTCAGTCTAGTTCCAGGCATGGCTCTCTAAGAGGTATTTCATGAACCATGTTCTTCTGAAGTGGTTCCAGAATGTAGGTACTGAGCTGAAGGAAAATGTGTATGAGGGAGATGGAGGAAATATTCAAAGAAAATATCAGGAATGTGCCATGCACAGTGGAGTACATCTGACAGGTAGAATTTGCAGCCATGGATCTCCTCATCGTAAACCTTCTTGGAGAACTCACACCAGCTTTTTACTGTAGCGCAACAAAACTCATGCTGGTGTAGCAGTCCTGTCTCCCATCATGCCTTCCAGGGAGGGCACAATCAGAACTCGCCTTGTCACCTCATAAATAGGAAAGAAGAGCTGCAGTCAGGACTTGTTATCAGTGGAGGTAATGAAGCACACCAGCCCCACCTGCTTGGTAAAAAAAAACATCCTGTTCTCTCTGATATCCAGCATACGTCATCAGAACTCTCCAGGTGAGAACCCCAGTATGTTCAAAATGCTCAGCAATATGCAAGCATGAACTTTGCCCATAGGGAATTTCTATTTCAATTTCCAGTGCATGGGGGAGGAACGTTCCTTTGTGTGGTCCTGAAAGATTTGATGGAGGAATTAAGAAATGCCAAGATGGCCCTCTTTGCTTCTGACTTCTTCAGTAATGTGTACTGATGCTGAGCTACTCACTCCAAGAAGACGCTAGCATCCATCTTGAGTAAAGCCCTTTAGTACCTTCAAATCAGAGTTGTTTCTCACAGCAACATTGTCAGCAAAAGAGAGAGGGGGAGACGTAGACTATAGATGATGATGGTGAAAGGTTGGAGTGATCAGAGATACCTCAGGGATCTTTATAGGCAAGTCTTTGCTTTAGAGCTTTCTATCAAATGTGGCATATCCTCCCACCTCCATTTCTTATCAACAGATGGAAGCAAACCTGGGAACACAGCCAATGATCAGACTTAGGCCTTTCACACATCCTCCACTCCAGTCAAGCAACCTCTGATGAGCTCTTCCTGTGGAGAAGGGTGGGAGGTTGCACTTCCCCACATATTTTTGGTTGCCAAAACGAAAAGAAAAAGGGGAGGAGATAAAGAGTGTTGATGAAGGGACTTTGCGCTGACTCTTTGTGCTGCTTTTCTAAGGATTTTCACTTCATCCTTTCTGCTCAATTCAAGCTAGCAGAGGGTAGGGTCCAGTTCTGCTGCTTCTCTGTGGCGCATGCCTGGCAGAAGCCTCTGGGAGCCATGTGCGAGAAAGGAGCTGGATTGCTGGCAACGTATGGGGACAGACTCCCAGCCACAATCCCCGTCTGCACCCACTCTTTCCCATAAGTGCTTCCCTGCTGCTGAACACACCTGGCGTGTCCACCTGGAACACACCTACCATGCTGCTGGATGCTGCAGGGCACATTGAGATAGTAACTAGTGGGACTTGATTGTTGTCCCCACAAGGGCTTATTTTCAATTTGCAGCCAAATAGATTTCCAAGCCATAGACCCTCGCTGCATTCACCCACCTATATACCTGTATCTCCCTCTCTCCTCCCCCTTCAAAGGCAAACTGGGGCGCTGACTGTCTCACTGGCAATATGAATGCTATTGCTTCATCCTCATCTGGATGAAGAGCTCTCTGGACCTCCCTGGTGCTGACTGCAGACAGACCTGGGTGTCTGCCATTAGAATGGTAACAACTACAACAACAAAAAACACTTCATGATTGGCTTTGAGTTCTTTCTTCATCTCTTCTGCGTTCCTAAATTCCTCTCCTAGCCATACCATTTGAGTGAATTCTGGCACCCTTCTGTCACTGCTGACAACAAAAAGGACACAGCGTGAATCTGCCTGTGTATGAAAAAGGCAGTAAAACTGTGTATCAGAGAGCAGGACTCAGGTCTGCCGATGCCAAGGGTATAGTTTCCTGGTGCTGAGGTAAAGGAAGGCCTCTGCAGTGTGTTAGTAGCTACATATCTTTTACTCTGCTGGCCTCCTGCCATTCAAGGCTAACAGCAAGCACTGGTATGCACTCCAACGGGTCAAACAAATTCTATACTGTGGGGCAGGGGTTCGTCTGGGCATGTGCACACATATGAAATGTACTGGGGAAGTGAAACACATGTGAACAAGCCTGGCACAGCAGGAAGCTGTGAGGCTTGCGCGCTTGTACGCACATACATACACACACACACACACGGTACATTGCAGTACGCTTAATTACTCTGTCCCACAGTGCATTTTTGCCAAGTAGAAACAACGCGATCTTTCCTAAGGTTCTGCTGGTAGTTATTTAATTTATGTATTCACTTTGTGACTTTTACATCATCTGCTTTCTTGACTGCAGCATTACTGTGTAAATATATATGTATATATGTACAGAAATTAACTCAAGCAATTATATTCAGGTTGGGAAAGGGTGGTTTTTATATCTGTACAGTATTTCCTTATTAAATAATGGCATGGGGGGGGGAGGGAGGGGGGAGGGCTGGGAAAGTTAACTTCTAAGTTGTGGTTTTATTGGTCTGTGGTGTTTGAAGTTGTTTCAGTGGTTGCTTTTGCTGGTTGGAAAGTTTATCTGGATGTTATATGTATGTGCCAAGAAAGGGTCCCCAGGCAGGGGAGGTTTGGGATTGGTGAGGGGTGGTGGGTAGCAGAGGGTGTTAATAATTTCCTGTAATAAAAGCAGTGTTGATTGCTAGGGATTGTTTGTGTGAGGCACAGGGCTGTTTCCTTCTCTATGTGCTTTGCTTTTTGATTACTTTCTCTTCCCTGGTCCCTATTGTCCTCTCTTGTAGATGTCAGCAGACCACATTTGTTACTACAGGGATCTCTCTCTGGGCCTTCATTTTCTCCTGACCAACTCTTCCATCTCCCTCTTTTTATGGCCTTCTCTCTACCAATGGGAGAGGAGATGAGATAGTACCATCTTGGACCGCCTGTGCCATTCTTACCTACTTTACTTCCTCTGCTTTAGATATCCTTCCTCCAAGCAGAACCTCATTTTCAGGTGTTCTGATCACTCCAGTTTACTGCCTCATCTCCCTGGCCTCTTATCTACTTATTTCCCATCTTACACATCCTGATTCTCCAATTTCATCTCCACACCTCTTCCCTAAGAATGACTTATGCTGGCTGTTTGCCTACTCTGCTCTTCTTGTTACTGTCTTGTTGCTTTCTTGTCTTCATTGGACTGTGCAATGCAGTGCAGAAGAGTGAAGGGCAGGACCCTACTTCTCTCCTGGAAAATTCTAGCCCTCACTAGATCATTAGATTATGATATTTGGTAGCTATTTTTGACTTCTGTTTCTTTAACTGTGGTGGAGTTCTACTCTTATCCACTCAAGGAATAAAAAATGATCAGTCTGGCAAATTAATCAGTGCAAGGAAGCAGCAGAATTGTCTTTTCTGAGAAAGCCATGAGAAAGAACGGTCCTTTCTTCCTTGGTAGCAGACTGGTGAATTTAGAGCAGGGGCAGATATAGTTTTTATTCAGTTCACTTTGGCTCACATCAGGCTCAGTGGAGTGTTATCCTTTTACTCTATGTCAGTCAAGCAAGGCTGTTGGAAAGTATGCTATCTTTTAGAAGCACTAGGATCCTTTCCTTTATTGTCTAGAGGCCACTGGATTCCAAACACCTACAGGATATTCTGCTGTTGGAAACCTGGGAGTGAGTACCTAGTAGTATTTTGTCGCTTTGAGCCTGATAAGTCAATATAAGCTTGTGCTTGACACTAGATAACCAGGATTTGTATTCCAGCACCATACCTGTAAGGGAGCAGAGTAGCAGTATGACATGGTAAATATGCAGTCAGAGACAGCGTGAAACTGGTAATGGCTCTAAGGCAGATGCCAAGACACCTCCTTCTTTCCCTTATGGAAAACTTGCATTGGTCCTTATTGAACCTCCATTGGCCCACCATCCTGTGAAGGCTGAGATTACCATCCATGGCACTGGCTTCTCATCTCTGAAGACATCTGAGTCTGCTTGCTGGTCACAGTCTGAGAAAGGGTCAGTTAGTCTCTGTGTATGTGTGTGTATTACCATGTTTCTGAGGGTTTGAGCTGTACTGTACATGCATATGGACAGTGGTAAAGGTATAATCAGAGGTTGTCAAGAGCAGCAGTCTCCTCCTGGGTGCTTCTACTAACTCATAGTCACTCTAAATTTCTGACTTTTGCGTGGGAAAAACCTCTGCAGCTAAATGGAAATAGTGCTTTGCCGAGAGGAATGAGCATGGTACATGTACCTCTCATGTACCCTGGGCTGTGACCTTGACATGACTTTCCCACTGTGATCTACAGTGGCCCCTATACCTGTGGATAAATGATTGCAAATACTCATCAGTTTGGGAGGAGGTGTATATTTGAGACTCATTTGCGTGACTCTTTGCAGAACTCTAAACACAAGTGAAGTCAGAAAACAATGGCCCATCTGGTGCTACCCCAAAGATGTGCATCTATATGGCAGCCATCTACTTGGGAGTACATTTCATGAATTAGCTTCTGGCCAAAACATTGAGTTAGTTTTGTCAGTGTCACCAGGCTCCTTTCTGCTTATTCAGTGTGCCATAAGCATGACATACCGCAGCATCTGCAGGGCATCCGGAGAGAATGTATCTGTCCCATAGGACTTCTGCCTAGACCCTTAAGCAGTGGCTGGCAAGTCCCATGTCATCTGGAGAAAGATTATACCTGCCTCTGAACAAACATTAACTAAGGGAATAAGATGATAGCTTTGTGCTTTGTCCTGCTGCTTTCCTTACAGGCCTTGGAACCAGATCCATCAACACAGGCAGCTAAACTCCTGTGAAAATTGAGGAGCTTTTGGGAAGCTACCAGGCAGTTCAGATGTCTAGAATGCTCTTTGTGTATTTTTTGCTTGTGTGGGCCTCTTCCTGCAATGCATTTTGACAGGACTCATCTCCCAGGAACTCGCTTGAATATAGCTTTGAGGGGTTCCCTCTGCTTGGGATCACCATGTGTATGTTGCATGCCTGTTGCTACTTGTCTGTTTTTCTTGTATGTGTCTATTTGTTGGGGGGCAGGGGTGGGTTCATAGTGGTATGTGTATTTATGCAGCTTGTTCACGTTTGTATGTGTGGTGCCACAGCTTGTATATGTGCTTAGGTGTGTATGCGTATTTGAGCTGAATGAAAAGTGTTTGAAGCCGTATGCTGCTAAAACCAGGTGATGGGTACCCATATGTACCTTGGCAGCCCTGTTGTTGCTCTACCTTATCTGGTAAGCCCTGGCATGGCTGCTCTGTTAGGACTCTAGGGGGCCAGTCTGAATCTGTGACAAGGCTGGGACACAGGCTCATCCTGGAGATGGTTTGAATACAGTGTCAGAAACTTATTTCATGCTTTCACTCACTTATGTGCTGAATCCACTGTGCCACATTTTCAAACCATTGTGCCACACTCATTACCTCCTTAGGCCTTAACTGGTAGCTGGAGCAGGAAGACAAACCTGCATTGACTGGTAAAGTCAAAAGACATCTAGCCAATCCTACCCTGTGACTAAAACAAGGGGCTGTCTTGCCTTTCTTTTTGCTGCTTTCCAGGGCAATGCAAACAATGTAATTCCACTTGCAAGCAAGCAACTAGCCTTTTCTTGCTTGCTTTTGGATCAGATGTAGGCAGAATCCGAGTTGTGTTAGATTGGTCTCCCACACCCATTACCTGGAAGAATTTCACAGTTGCTTCTTGTAGCTGTGTAGGGATCTTGCAAATCCCAAGTTCTGGGGTAATTCAGTTTATTCAGAGGAGGCAGTATATAGGAAGGATGAGAGAGTGAATCTTCTGCAGCCATCTTCCATCCCATTCATTTCCCAGAGAGATCTCTACATTGGTAGTACCAGAGAGAAAAACTTGCTGGGAGGGCCCTACAGTACCAACCAGAACAGCACTTTAACTGGACAAAGTGCTGACAAGACACTGCTGTCTTCTGTCAGCAGCCAGAAAAGACAATCAGGACCTGATGAAGAGATGTCATGATTAATCCAACGAGGAAGGAGCAACACCTGGGGACTAGTGCCTCATCTAAAGTCTGCTTCACCAGACCGTTAGTTTTGGTGTCACCAGGCCTCTTGATGGTTTCCTTTTATTTATATATAAAAAATGTAACATAATGGTCTGTGGCCACCAGTGACTCCTTCAACTAGATTGCATCCATTCACCTGCTTTGCTTTATTCCATGTTCAGCTGCTCTTTCCTCTCCATCACATTGTATCCTGTGCTCTGCCAGGCTTGTGTTTTATGGGAGAGAAGATATATGTGTGTGTGTGTGTGTATATGTACATGTGTATTTATGTATTGTAACTATTTCCAACATGCTATACACCTAAAAGCTCCTAGCAAGCTGGAGCCTTCAAGAGGTGCTTGTAGGAAACGACTTCCCCACTAGACAGCAGTTAGTGTGGATGTTATCAAAGAAAGCTGCTAGCTTTGGAGGCCTCTTTGCCTGTCTAGATGCTTTTCTTATCTTTGGAGCAGGCTCTCTCTCACGTGTGGTCAGAAATGCAGCAAACTGCTCTTTTTAGCTTTGCATTTTTCAAAATTTCCAATGCAGAAATAATACATTCCTTGATTATCTGTTGATTTGTTTGTTTGTTTGTTTGTTTTTGCATTCCTTTTAGTGGGAGCAGGGAGGTGTTTTCAGCAATACAACTTTCCGAGACCTCAGTTCTGTGCAGTTGTTTTTTGTATGATTCAGCTGTGTTTGGGGTCTTTCCTTTGTACATGTTTTCCTGAATGGCAGGGCTATCTGAAGCATCTCTTTGCCAGTGACCAAGGCTCCATCTGTATTTGGAGACATGGGCTGGTCTATAGAGAAGGCAACAGCCTTTCAGGAAGTAGTAGCTTTTCACTGACTTCCCCGTGAAGTCACAGAAGGCAAACTAATACCGATGCACAGGTGGGTTTTGGCTTGGAGTTGTGGGTTTTCTTGGTACTCTTCCTCTTTTCCTTCCTTTTTTATTTTCTCTATTTTTCCCTTAGAAATAAGTGTTACTTCAGTGAGCTTTGGGGTGGGGAGAAGGCAAGGAGGGAGTCTGAGCCCTAGGTCCCTCCCTCCCGACTCCATTTGGAATTGCCACTGTGAGAGGGAGAGAGGCCCTTTTTGGGGGATTTCTGTGGTGACAGTCAGAACAGGGGCCTGGTGGCTGCTGAGGGGACTGGCCTAAAGAGGGTGATCACACTCTGGCTTGCACATGTCTTGAGGCAGACTGGAGAGTGGGCTGAGGAGAAACCTCACACTCACAGTTCATGGGAGGGAAGTGGGAGAAAGAAGACAAACAGGCAGAAAGGACACCAACAAATTCGGATTGGCCTGAGCCATCCTCTCAGCTCCCTGTTTTGCCTCCTCCTCACAGAGGCCTCCCCATGCAGGACTGAGGCCATGGAGACAGGCAGATGGCTGTGCCTGGGCCAGAGCCATCCAGCGTTGCCTCCAGTGGATAGGGCTGACTCTTGGCTTGGACGATGCCTTTTAGGGCCCAGCAGAGTCTCACAAGCCATGAAGTATGGGTTCAAGGTATGGCATGGATATCTGGCCAGATATCATTTCCTTGCCACTAAGAGAAAGCCCAGCACCTTCACCTTTGGCACTTGGAAGTGGCTGCGAGCAGCAGCGGAGGACTGCTGTATCTACTGGCGTTGGGGCAGGTAGTATCTTCAAAGTTGACAGAGATTAACTCTGGCTGTATTTGATTTCTAACTAATGTACATTTACTTTTGAGAGCACATTTGATTAGCTCAGTCTATCAACCAAAAGGAAAAGGAACACTCACCTCTAGTGTAAGTCTTCTACTGCCCAACACTGCTACCTCCTCTTGAGCTGTTGGTATCTTGTGATGAACCTGGCCACCCGTCAGGCTGTTGCACACAGCGGATATTTCCCTATTCACTTCTGAGACCATCTTTGCCTAAATTTTGCCTCCTCCTCATCTCTTTTGCACACGCACATGCGCGCGCACACATGCCCACCTCCAGCCACTCCACCGGTGCAAACCAGAGCCACAGAGACATGAGTGCCAAATGACTTTTTGTTTTTCAAGTAAATGATAAAAAATAAGGTTTTGTTTCTTTCTTTCTTTCTTTCTCCTTTTTTTTTTTTTTTTAACATACACAAATGTAAAAGGGAACTGACAGCAAATTGGTGGTGGCGAGAGGAAATGGGATGTTTTGTAACCCTAGCTGCAGTTAAAAAAAAAAAAAAAAAGAAATGAAAATACATTAAAAATATTTAAAAAATACAAAAAGGAAAAAAAAAAAAACAAACTTGAACTATTTTGGAAATATTGTGAATAATTTTTTGATATAAAAACTAATTTTTATGTAGCATGAAAACCACCAAAATAAAATTATCAAGAACAAAAGCTGTGCAGAGGGTGTTTTTGTTTAGTTTTTGAGGGAAAAAAGGGAGAGAGAAGCAGTGGTGTATGAGAGAGGGATGCTGCTGCTGTGGCTTTTATGGCAAGATTAACAGTATGTGATGTTTTTCTTCAGTCTTGGATACTGGAGTTTTGTGATCATGTTAAAAGGAAAAAAAAGGAAGAAAAATCACAAGTCACATTTTATATGAAAAGTATTTTTTATCTCTGACCGCTGTGGAGAGAGTCTTGAAAATAAGAACTGAATGAATCCAAAAGGCTCAAAAAAAAAAAAAAAAAAAAAAGTCAAATTAAAATAGCTACAAATTGCTTTTGAGTGTTAACAGTGTTCATGAATATTTTTCTACTTGATTTGTCTTTTTTTGAGAAGCTGAGGTTGTGGTATTGAGGAGGCAGGTGTGAAGGAGTTGAGGAATTTCCCAATTCCAAATAAAACAGTTCGTTCTCTCAGCACTCCAGCCCTTTTTAGAAATGATGGAGATTGTCTGCTCCCCTGAAGGAAGTGATTTGCTAGTGTCTTTGTCTTCTGAGAAGCTCTAATGTTAGGTACTGGAGTATTAGATGGGTAGCAGCTATCCCACATCATTGCCAAGGAATTGTCAGAAGACAGGAGATACTGGTTTCTGGACCCTCCCATGGAAGCTGGTGGGCTTCTCTGTCCATCTTTTCATCTTCCCTCCCTCATGCTCTCATCTTTCACTCAATCATTAAAATACTTTCCCATCAGCTGCCAGGGAGCCTTGTCTGTTACCTGTGTCCTTTCTGTTTGGAAGTCTTCTGTGGGATGAGGGAGAGAAGGCAGATAGCAAACACATAGCTTAAACTATGGATTCTGCACCAATTAAAAAGAGTTCAAGTCAATAAAGACTGAAAATCAGACTAAACTATTCCTTTGACAGTATAGAGGAAAAGAACCATGGGTCAAAACCCTGTCTTCTGCTCAAGCCAAGACGCTTGGGTGGAGTGGGCAGGGAGGACTTGGAGGCAGTGGTGGTGGTGAATACCAGATCTGCTGGTGGATTCTCAAATTCTTGAGCCTCAGAGATCGTCTGCTCCCCTTGAAAGAAGATGCATGGAGACATTCCCTCTTGGTGGAGGGAGTGCTGTTAGCTTAATAAAAAGACATTCAAGTTTTGAAGCAGCTTCCTATCTAGGTCTGAGTTAGCCTTTTTCTGCTTATTGCGAGTCCCCATCCAGGCACTTTCTGCTTTTGCTCTTTTACTACTACGGAGAAGAAACTAACTTTCCTATGCTTTGTGAAGCTTTTGCCATTACATATGTAACTATAAATCTAGGTAGTTCTTCCGGTGAGTATCTAGCTATTTACCCTTTGTCCTGTCCCGTAGTCCCATCCAGCTGCCATCAAATCTTGCCAGCAATTTGTCTTGCTGTAAGGAACAGTATTCCTCTGTGACCTTCTGGTCCTGCACGTAAAAGAAAGGGTGTGTTTGTTGCTTCCTTATGGGAGGAAGCTAACACTGTTCTTTGTCCTATGAACCAGCAGAGTTGAGAAGTCATTATACACAGTTTAGGGGGTATTGTTCACCTCAGTTTTCTCTACTGACTTGGATATTCCAGCTACCCGCCTTTCAATGAATATGGTATTTCACATCTTTACCCAATGTGAACTAGCAAGGTGTTTGTGTTATCGGCTAGGTGTTTGTGTTGTTTCCTCAAATACAGCAAGACAAATCACAGGCAGACTGCAGGCTTTAGCCTAGACAATCACCCTGCAACTGCTGCTCCACCAGCTGCCTCCTATTCATATGCTTACTATTCCCTTAGCAGAGTCAGATAGGGAAAGGTAGGAAGAGGATGACATGATAGTGACTATGTCATGCTATGCTACGTGCAGTATGCTCACCACCAAGAGAATGTGACATGGGGTGAGAGGGACTCCCATACTTTCTTGTCTCTATTTGAAAAGTGGTCCATCTCTCTCTCTTCCCTGGGCATCAGGATTCCCCATGGAGGGTGTAAGGCTAGGGACAAGAGCACCTGACAAGCCTCAGCTTCAGTATGGTAAGTGCATCCTGTGCACCATAGCCTGGAAATATGTATCTAGGTGGAATACATTTTGAAAGCAATGCCCTGGAAGTGAGGGAACAGACATAAAGAAAAAACTTGGGAAATGCTCTGGAAACTCAGATTGCCCACCCTGTCTTTGCACCTCACTGCTCACATTTGCTAGGTCTTCCAAGTAGACATTTAACAAGGCCGGGGGGGGCAGATATCCTTCCAGAACACACATGTATATCAAGGTCAGGAGTCTGGAATTTTTTGAGCACTCCAGCAACAAATGCTCTCCTTGAAATATCTATTTGTCTTTCTTAATGTGAGTGCTGCACTGTTTGCCCTTACAGATTATTTGCATGGTCCATTGGGAAACCAAGATTCTGCCAGTGGAAAAGAGCTTTCCTATGTGGTTTTTCTGCATCTGAACAAGGGGCCAAGAAACGTAATTAAAAAAAAAAGGATGTAAATCCCATACCTGTGGGATATTTGCTGGCGTATTTCACATACAGGAACAAACAAGTTCAGGGCTTGTCTTTGTCCTTCCACACGTAGGAACTTTTCCAAGTGGTAAATGCACTTCCATAGACTCTGGTGGTGCTTTTTTTTTGTGCAGATATTTCTTTTTTAGCTCTGTCAGCTGAATTTTGCTGTGTTAAGACATAAGTAGATGTATACCATCTGGGACCAAGGAGAACCAGTTGTAATGAACCAGCTACTTCTGCTAGTTTTGCAGCTTCATATTTCTTATGCACTAACTGTTCACATGTTCTCCTTCCTTCACATCAGAGCTCTCTGTGTGCTGCAGTGGTAGCCTGGTTTGCTGTCCTTGCTGACCCTCCCCTTCTTTATATGCAGAGAGTTAGGGCTTCATGGCCACTTTCCTATCTGAGGTATTAGATTAAAATTGGAGAAGCCTGACATTCTGGACCTGTCTCTGTGGTTCTCTGATTAGTTATCCTCACCAAGGTGAGAGACTGAGGCCTGCCAGCTGCAAGATTAAGCTCTGGGTAAGTGATTGTCCTTTGGCTGCGAGTTGCTGTTATGCTATTAGCAGAAGGGATATGTACTAGAATGCTAACGTGCTTGCTACTCATTCAAGATTTGTATGTAAATATAAGCCTAAGCAGAAGAGAGGAGGCAAGTTAACTTCTTGTCTATATCCAATGCCCCCAAAAGAAAATTTCCTGAAAAAGAGGAAAGGTAAGCTTCTGTTCTTTAGACTTTGTGTATTGATTTGCAGTGTTAGAATAAGGCAGATATTTGGCTTGTGCCTATACAGAGGCACTGACTGTGCTTCTACAGCATTTCACAATCTATTTTCTGCTACAAAGGGCAGGGCCACTTTCTGCACTATGGTCATTTTGAGGGATGAGCTACGAGTCCAGAAACCCCAAAACTTTGTGCCTGGGTAGCTTGCATGACATCCTTGATATACCTCCTGGATAGCTGGGGGTGCCTGGGTTAAGCAGCACTGAGTACGGAGAAAAAAACAGTTAATGCTTGTGCAATTTTCAGCAAGTAGGGAAGGATTTTTATAAGCACTCAAGGTATCTATTAAAACAAACTCCATCTCATTGAAAGCCAGTAGTATTTAGCTGCTCAGATGCTGTTTGAAATTTCTGCTACAAAATCTAAGAGTGTTAATTGTTTTTGAAAATCAATTTATGAAGAAGGAGTATTTAACAGTTAGCAGCTCTTGGAGGAGGTCTGGAAAGCCCTGACTGGAGCTCAATATATGAAGCTGCTCCCAGAAGGTATGTGTGCCTTGCTTGGCAGTAGGAACGGGGTAGGACATGGTCTGGGATTTTTTCAGAAAGGTACGTCTGAGGATGCGCATTGCATACAAGCAATGACTGGTGGCATTGGAGGTAATTTTGTGTCGCTTAGAATGACTCCATCTGTAACAGCAGTGCTGCTGAAGAGTTGGATAGGGTCAGCATCCGTCATTAATCTGGCAAGTACCAGGTGAAGCAAGATGGTAAACCAGCACGGAGAAACCCTGACATAAAGTTGATCAAAACCATTTTGTTTTCAGATAAGATTTGTCCCTTTGATGCTTTGCTCTGCCATAGTCCTTACTTCAAAGAGTTTACAGTTTTGATGCTAAATTAAAATACATTGATATTAACATTTGCAAGTAAATTGACAGATGCCATAGTGTATGTATATTATGCAAATGTCCTGAAATCTTGCATGTATTTGCATATAATTTTCTGTGATTAAATGAAACGTGTACATATTATAGGGGAAATAATTGAGGTACCCAGTGATCAAGTGTGCTAGGTGACTTGATGTGATCTGTTGTATGAACTATGGTAAAGCCAAGGAGCAGGGGGAAAAGACACCTAGCATTTTCACATATTAAATTCATGATAACTGTCTAGAGAAAATAGTGCACAAATCTCTTCAGATTTTTCAGATGCATGACCCCCCTCCAATTCTTCTTTCTGTAAATAACTCTTTCTGATTTTGGACAAGCAGGGATCAACAGATTCTGGAGGGGGGCAGAGAAGACATGATAGCTGTCATGATAGCTGTCTGGAGAAAATAGTGCACAAATCTCTTCAGATGCGGTTAGAAGCAGTGCGAGAAACCTGTGCTGGCAGACATGATTTGAGATCCGGGGACTTCAACCTGAAGGGACATTCAAGGGCTCAGCCTGTTGGGTTGGTTTCATTTGCTTCTCTGTTTTTGTTGTTATTTGGTTTGTTTGTGTTTTTGTTTTGTTTTGTCTTGCTTTGAGATTTGAGCTGCCCACATGTGGGAACAAGGATTTCCTAGCCAGGCAGAGATTTTCCTACCTAGAACAGTGAGGAGGTGAGTGTGTGATCCATATAGAGCAAAAGGCCACTGCAGGTTTAGCACAGATCCCAGACTTGCCTGTTATCACTTAAGTACCTGCCATCTTCTTCTTACCCTTCTGGAGGTCATGAAAGGATGACAGCAAGTAGCAATTTGCAAAGCCATGCCCTGAGCAATCAGATTCTGCTACACGTGAGTTTTCTGAAGAACATTATCTTGCTGTGCAGTTTTCTAGCTTCTCTTCACTTCCTCCATTGAGTAGAGCTTTGAGGATGCTCTACCTCATCTCAGTCTCCCAGTCTTGCCCAAAGAGAACCTTTACTGGCTATGGTGGGTTATTTTTTTCTCTCTTCCCCTCCCCCCCCCCCCCCTTTTTTTTTCCTTTTTCCCTTTTAAATAGCTCTACTCTTGCAGGTAGAATCTTTAAAGGCATGCATGATCCTGATACAGGGAGGTGCTGGGCAGTACAGACTCTCTAATACATGTGCAGTGCATGGGACTCAGCCTTTTCTGCCACCTTACAGTGACTTCTTTGAGCTGATCATGGAGGCTCTACTACGAATCAAAACACAACTAAATTCCCATCCTTGGAAGCTCACATATCAAGATCTTAGTGTACTCTTCACAGATAGTCCTGAGCATCACTTTTTACTTTTGTCAGGCTGCTACAAGCTTTCAGCTTTTACAGGGAGGCTGTCAAAATGTTGCTTAGAAAATTATTTCCCTATTTCCTTATTCAGTTCCACCAGTGTGCAGTAACATCTCAGGCTGTTGTACTGGAGAGGCTTCATCAAGAACCTCTTTGCACCATGCACAGTATTCATCCAACTCGGCCTCTCTCAATAGAGATCATCCAAGACAGCCTCACCTGTTTCAAAAGTGACTCAGCTTCCCAACCAACTTCTTGTCTGGCTTTGCTTCCAAAGTCTTCAGCATACTTTGAAGTGCAGACAAACATGCAACTGGACAGAGTCTGACCTAACATCCTTCCCTCTTCAAAAGGGTAGGCTGATAGAAACAGTTTTCCTAAGGCTATAGTTCAGCACAGTGCAAGTTCCAGCCTCATAATGACACCAACATTTTAGGTCTGTCTTGCCAGTGCTCTTTAAATTATGCATACTCTTGCTTACAGACTCACTGCCACTCTTCAAATATTCAAGTGTTCCTTACATTTAATTTCGGGTGGTTTACTCTCTTCAGGGAGGAGGCAGTGTTTTAAAAAGAAATTGCTGATGGGAGAAGTACTGCTTACATGACTTGCAGCAAGCAGCAATTTGAGTTCTTAAGAACATGTGTGGCTTGAACTTGTATATTTTACTCATTTGCATTTGAAGAGCACATGTGACATACATCACCGCTTTCTCATACAGTAACATTATCTAAGCTTAATGGCTAATGTCAAGTTTTTATTAACATTTACAACTGCATTGGGAGATTAATTTGTTTACTTGTATTATGCAAAACTGATTTAAGATTGTGGTTTGCATTTACACACATTTACATAGTGTTTCTTGATTAATACATCATAATACACTCAAGTCATGTGTAAATTGCAGGCTCACATCTGCAACATAAACTTCATTCTGTGCAATGTCATATTTGACTTGTCTGGCAAAAGTTTTCCATCAGTTTGCAGTTGGAATCATTATACGGTGCAGAGGGGGGAAAGGACAGGGATCAGAGATGGCTTTTCTGTGGAGAAGTCTTTCCTTAGCACCTGTTACTTGCTGATACCTTACAGGCCTGAAACAGAAGAGGAGGATGCCAAGGATAACTGGCAACAGGATGAATTTCATGTAATGCTGTGGCCCTGGGGTCATGCTGCTGTGAGCAAGCAGCTTAGGTGACGTGAGGCTTGGGATGACATGAGTGAGCAGTGACAGTAGCGAGTGGGAGGGAAAGGTGTGAGGAACATCGCTGCCCATCATGGCCTTGTTACTTTGGTCTTGGCCTCCTGGAACGACTCAATTCCCCAGAATATCTCTGGTTGGAAGCACAAGACTGCCTGTTGGCAAGGTGGGGGCAGTGGAGGGTTCAGAGAAAAGAACAGCAGTGACCACCATGCACCTGGTGTGGGGCCGAGATGGAGATTGAGAAAGGCAGCGCCCTTGCATTGAACATGATAGCAAGGGGACACTGTGGATACTTTCCCAGTGTAGCGTCTTCCTAAGGGAAAGCATGGTTGAACTCAGGCTTGCCTCATCTCTCCGAGGCCCTAATCCTATTATCCTTCCTCCACCAGTCACCACCTCATCCTTCTCTTCCCTACACCCTCACCCCCCTCCAGTTCTTCTTTCTGTAAATAACTCTTTCTGATTTTGGACAAGCAGGGATCAACAGATTCTGGAGGGGGGCAGAGAAGACACTTGTTTTGTTCTGTTTTCCTTTCTCTCTTGAATTTTGGTGTTTGAATTTGAAAAAAAAATAATATATATAAATATATAAATATATATATTTAAGGAAATGGATTTCCTGGAAAACTATGAAAGGAATTGATTCCCCCCCCCCCCCCCCCCTTTGATTTACCTTGTTTCTCATTGGGGTTTGTTTTCTGGGGAAGAGGATTTTTGTGAACTGTTGAGATTTTCAGTTCAGCATTGTTTAAAGGATATAGAGGGAAAAAAATGAAGAAAAAAAAGAAGAAGAAAAATCATCAAGAAAACATGAAAACCTTTGTGATGTACAAAACCTGTAAATACTCAAAGATACTTTCTCTTTTCTAACAACAAATTATTTCTGTCACTTTATATTCAAAAATAAAGAAACCTACCACAGAATATCAGGGTTAAAAAAATCTGAACCCATATTGAGAACTTTTTTTTTGTTTGTCTTGGTTCATTTTACACTTATCCTGGAGAATGTCTGGGAGTCTTGTACTGTAGCTGTGATGTTTAAAAAGTCTGAAATAAGGATGAGTTGAAATTAGGATACACTATCCCCTGAGAGATGCCTTTGCCTGGCATTCACTAGTAGCTGTAGATTGAGCCTAGCATCTGGTGAGAGTGGATGAAGGAATAACATCCACTGTCTTCGCAGTCAAGAAGAACAAACACACACTGAGGAAGGGGCATGCATGGGAGACTCTATCCATGGGTTGTAGCTCACTTTATACCTCCAAGAAAGTGGATGGGGGATGCATACTGAAGGCTAGCATGAAGCTGTTGATAAAACTGCTAAAAAAACCTGTCAGATTTTGGAGCTGTCTTGAGCTCTTCCTATCAGACCAGTAAGTGACAAGGCATTAGTACATTTTCTTCAAAAAACAAAGCCCAGGCTGGAGTTACAGAGGAGGAAAGAGTGGCAAAGATGGTAGGAAATTCTCCATGATGTCAGTTCACCTGGCACCAGCCACAAGAGTCATGGTCCATAAAACTCATGGAAACTGGGGGAAAAGGTAAGACTGCACCTTTGCAGAGGTTGCCCTGGTCCAACTGTTAGAAAAGGCCAAAGAGGGTTTATAAAGAAGTACTAAGAAGTAGCAAGTTTTGGAGACACAGAGCAGTGGGTCACCTTTAATGGTGAGAGGGTAGTCAGCCTTTATTTTTAAGGGAACTAAAAATAAACAAAATAGACCAGTGAACCAGACAGAGGATGCTAGACAACCTGTGGGGTGCAATTAAAAGGGCAGCAGAAACACTCAGACATGGCAAGCAAGACTCAGAATAAGAAAGCAGTGTCCATCTGGGGAGTTTTCTAACAGCTGATAGAAGTTAAACATTAATAAACGCAAATAGTTGACAAGGGGAAGAACATAGGAAGAGGGAAGGAAAATCTATGGCTAGTAGGTATAAAGGCAAAGAGGTTTGTATCTATATCAGCACACCATATGGCAAAACAAACAAATAAAAAACCTGTTCTCTATCTATCTACCTACCTATATATCTATTTATTTTCAATCTCAACCCATATGTGTTAGCTACTAAGGCAGAGGTGCTCATCCTTGTATTTCTGAGTTCAGAACATCCCTATTTAAATAGGGAATCAAATTTGTTTTGTTCTGACGGTGGCATCGATACTGCAAAAATGAAATGTGATCGTTTGGGGCCAGTTCAGACAGAACCTGATATTTTTGTTAAGAAAACAAAAATGTCTTCTTCCAAGTTGGGGACAGAGCTGCATTAATGCAGGACACTTCCAGCAAAACTGGGTAACCTCCAACACATCACTGTAATACAGTATAGCTCATTAAAGCTTTAGGTCATACCCTGGTTCCTCAGCCAGACGGGGGGTATTTCACTATATTTCACATGCAATCTAGAGCTAAGTCCTAGCTGGAGCTGTAGGGAACTGTAAACAGCTTGAAATTCCAAGCACATTCATTCTTCTATTTTTCCAAAATAGACCAATTTTCAATACTTTTCATAGTTTTTGCGGGTTTTTTTCCTTCTCATTTTATTACTTAAATTAATAATTGTCAAGTTCTTTTTTGAAACAAAAAATGCCTGCCAATCTGCAAACTTATCACATTTTGGCTAAGCTGCGTTTGAAACTGCTAATGGAGTAAAAGCAATCCAACGGGAAACTGAATGGAGTGCATAAGAGAAAAGCAAAGACAATCATCAGAAGGAATTGAAAAAAGAATCAAACTGTAGAAAAATACTTCCTCATTAGGTTTTATTTGTGCAAAATATCGCTGAAATAAAATCCAGGCAGAACTTCTCAAACAGTTCAACTGGCAGCTGAAGCAAATAATTTTTAAGAAGTCTAGTGATGTTATCAGCGAATGAGATAGCGATGAGGAAATTCAGGTTCTCTCTGAATCTCCCAGATGTAACAGACTGAAACTAGAAAGAGATTGATTAGATTTCCTTCTTTTTTTTGACTTTCACCTCAGCCAGAAGCTGGGAGCTCAGGAATAGCTATGGACAAAAAAAAAAAAAAAAAAAAAAAAAAAAAAGGAAATATATGGAGGAAAATGATCACCTTATCACTAGCCTTATGATATTCAGGTGTCTTAAGTTTAGGTTTGTTCTGATGTTATCAGCCCACACTGTTACCTTTGGCTCTTTGAAGAGCCAAGTTTTACAGAAAAGCTTTTAAACATAGCATAGTATGACAGTGATGGAAAACAGCTGTTCACTGCTACAGCCAGTCCCCGGTACCCATGCCACAGAGATGGGTATATATCTCCCTACCATTGGGTGTCTGGCATAGGTTGTTTCCACATTTCTTTCTATGCTTGGAGCAGAGCAGAAGGCATTTTTAAATTTCTAGAATACAAGCCTAAAGCCAATGTCTGGTTTCAGCTGCCCCTAGGTGAGCCTTTCTCTTGATAATTGCCAAAATGATTGAATACATGTATACGTATGCATGTCTGTAGAAAGTCTCACCTAAGCCTTAGGGCTGAAATCTCAGTTATGTGCTTAGGTTTTCACTGAACTTAACTAGCATCCAGTCAATGAACTCTAGAGAAGTTTTTAAATCTTGTATAGATGTCTCTTTCAGTCCAGACATCATTTATCTCCCAATAAATGCTAAGACAGGTCTTTGCTGGGATTCCGAACTCATGGACACCTTCAGCAGAAGACAGCTAAAGGTATGTCAACCGAAGCCCACTTCTGGTATCTAAGTTAAAGTGGAAGAGATGATAGGGGAGATATGTCTCTTTTACAGTTCGGTAGTACTGAGTGTCAGGCCCTGAGCATAGAGGGGCTGGGATTTCTTTTTGGAACATAAATTCTTAGTAACCAGTACTCCTTTTCTGGGCGCAGCATCTTTTGGGGATGTCCCTCAGAAAACACTGACAAATAGTTGTAACCCACAGAAGTGGGGAAAGCCTCCTTACTCCTTGCCTTGTTTCAGCTAAGCGCCATAAATGCCATCCACTCTGATCTTTTCAGCCTTCACCCCGTGGTATTCAGAAATTCGGTAATTCAAACCAAGGTCTTGTGCCAGGTGCCATGTTACCCTGTGCAAGGTATGGGCAAGGAAACTACTCCATTATCATCAGTAAAATTCACAAAGCAAGAGGACCCCCTTCCATCCCAGGAGGACAAGCGAGAGTTTAGCAAGCAATTAAGATGTATTAGTGTCCTCCCCAGCCTCCACTATCCTGGGCTGCCCTTTTCCTTGACTGGCCTGCGGGATGTGAACCCTTCAGCATTCATTATTCTCAAATTAGGAAGGCTTATTAGAGGACCCTACAGCAAAAAGCATTGCCGTGGTGCTTTGATTAGGATAAAGCTTTAATGGGAGAGGGAATTTTAGGGTTCTGCAGGAAGATCAGTTGGTGTAAGATGTACTTGATGCTCCGAGCCAGGACAGAAAGAGCAGAATGAGGTTTGACAGACAGCTGTATGACAGACAGATGTTGTGTTTCCTCTCCCTTTCCCCTTTTTTCTGTCTCATGAGATGTAAATAAAGTACTGTGCAAATGGAGTGATTGCAGGTCCCTGTGCATTGTTAAGCAGTGGCAGCTGTACAAGAATGTTTTCCATATCTAAATACTCATGAGCCATCTTCTCAGCTGGTGCTACACCAACACAAATGTATGCAAGAGTACAAAGGATAGTGGTGCCTGAAGATGATTTTGCCAGAGACTGGATCTTGACTGATTTATTGATCAGCAGAGCCATAGAAAAATTGCAATCAGGTACATGTTGACCCATGACAATTGGACCAGAGTGACCCAGAGTGGACTGTGCTGGCTCGCTCCCGCTCTCAGAGAAAAGTTGTGCTCAGCATTGTGTCGTCTGCTTCGGTTAAATACAAGCATATTCAAACATGGTAATGCTGTGTAGTTTCAGAAAGAACAGCGTCCTGGCCCAGTTCCAGCTTGTATAATTGATTTCTTCTTATCTAAAAGTTCTACCTGTAATTTTGAATGGACTACTGGATTTCTTAATTTCTTTCCAGCCATGACTTCAAACTGCCAACTATTATTTTTTTTCCTTCTGATCTCTTAAATATCTTGTGGCTTCCTTACATACATGTGTGCATGCGTATTTATATTCATCTCTTTATCTTTTGCATTGTTGCAGCAAAAAAAGCTATAATGCATTTTTTTTTTTTAATTGTGATTATTCAATGCATCATATAGGGCTATATGCAATAATACTCTTCTAAGAAAGCATAAGAAAGAATGCTCATCCATTCATTGAAAATGCTCTGAACTCTCCAAACCTCCCATAGATAGTTTACTGCAGCATAGTGCTCCTTGCACCAACTATCAGAATGCTGTTCTTCAGTCAGTAATCAGTCACATATGCAGTGCTGTGCATGCATTTGGATATGTCTGAGCTCCAGAGATGCAATCACAGAATGATTAATCAGTGAGACAATACCTATTCTTTATAGGCATATTCTCCGGTTAACAATGTAGAAGAAAATGTACGTCCTCAAAGTACCCAAATTTGCTGCATACGCCTTGTTTTAGGGTCTGGTTGAAGGGCTGCTGTGCAGATGTTCTCAGTTAAACCCTGCCCAGGGGATCTGCCTGCTATACCCTATTTGGTAATTACAGACAAAGCAGCACCAGCATGGAAAAGGTGCCCTGCCCAGCTCAGTGCAACAATGTTCTGTATAGTCTATCAAGCCAGTGCTGAAACAGTTCACATTTGCACACCTGCTTTAAGGAGCCAAGGGATGGAACCCTGCAAGAACAAGCTGAGAGGGCTGGGGCTGCTCAGCATGCAGGAAAGAAGGCTCCAGGGAGACCTGAGTGCAGCCTTTCAGTATCTAAAGGGGGGATATAAGAAAGAAGGGGACAGACTCTTCATCAGGCTCTGATGGGATAGGACAAACGGAGTTTCAAACTAAACTAGGGCTAGGGTTTCAAACTAAAAGTGGGGAAATTGAGGCTGGATATAAAGAAAAAGTTTTTTTACAATTTTTTACACTTGGTGGTGAAGCACTGGCACAGGTTTCCCAGAGAGTTGGTGGATGCCCCAGCACTGGAGAGACATTCAAGGTCAGGCTGGAGGGGCTCTGAGCACCTGATTGAGCTGTAGGTGTACCTGTTCATTGCTGAGGGGTTGGAGTAGGTGACTTTTAAGGGTCCCTTCCAACTCAGTTCACAAATTCTATGCTTTGTGAGTGATACTCTAAACATTTTTCAGTGAAAGGAAGCATTGTTTGACTGTGTGATGACACGTGCCTGGAAAGCAGTGATTGATTGAGCTGACAGGTTGCTCTCCCAGAGCAATTAGACTCATTCTTCTGTACAACTTTTATCCACTTCTGATACCAGGTTGTGATATCCTGAGTACCTGAGTACTGCTGACTGCCAGAGGTCAGTTTGTTTCAGCAGTGAGCGAAATGGTCTCTACATGTATGTCTGTCACATGGGATTTGAGTCTGAGCCTGCAGAGATGCCAGTGACCTTTTGCAAGCACAACTATTGCTTAGGCTTTGCAGCTCATCCAGGGGAGGATATTTCCAATGGTCCCAGCACTGGCAGGACAGGGTGGGAGGGCTGTTCAGTACAACCACAGTGTGCAGAAATAGCATCCATGCCCAGCTTTCTTAGTGTGAACAGCCAGGTTGGATGGGGCCCTGGGCAGCCTGATCCGGTGCCTGATTTAACGGTTGGCAGCCCTGCCCATGGCAGGGAGTGGGTAATAGATGATCTTTGAGGTCCCTCCAAACTCAAGCCTTTCTATGAGATCACAGCCCCACAGTGATGTTATTGGAGGTACTGGGAAAAACAGAAACAAAAACAAAAACGAAACAGGTTTAAGCATCTCTTTCAAGCCCTGTAACTTAATCAGTGTGGAGGAAGGAGTCAGTAGCTGTTCTCTCTACCTCCCCAGTGTTTCTGCTGCTCTGCTCTCACCCACACAGATGGGAGGTACTACTGCTTTTGACCAGGTGGGTCTCCCCACTCCCTTGGCTCAGTAATGTGATAATCTGAACGTGTGCTTCTGTAGGTGACTGGGTGTCTGAGCCAATTCCTCAGTCAGCAGCACCTGTGTAACTAACGTGGCATTTTGACGGCTATCCAGGCCTTAGCAGCTAAGCTGTTTCAACACCCTGTCATCATGTGTTGCCAGGTGCTTGTAAAACAAGCAGAGGTGTGCCGATACAAACAGAAGGATAAACATGAGGAGGGAAAACAGGAGTGGTGTAATTAATGAGGAGCACAGAAATCACAGAGGTCCAATGAAGGGCAATTCAAATGATCCAAAGCAAGTGGCGTTGGAGAGCTGTCAGGGGGAACAATGATCTGATACACAAGGAAAGTGGGGATGCTGGAGACTGAACTGAAGGCAATAAACAGGTAGATGATGAATGATTAAGAACAGGCCAGCAGACACTCTAAGTTAGCCTGGTACAGGAGAGGAAGTCTTAAAGGCAATATGTTTTCCCTTTTTATGGATTAAAAGGGCTTACATTTCTTACCCTGCCATTAATCAGACCCTGGGATTTGCTCTTGCTACATACATCAAATATATATAATGCAATAGCTTTTGTGGAAATTCAGGCAGGGTATTTATTCACAGCAAGGCTCCTGGGCAATGCCCTTAGAGAGACTTACAGCTCTTCCCCCCATTGCTCCAGCTGGCTGGAGTTCTCATTGCTCAAAACACCCCTCAGAGAGGAACAAATTCATCAATTCCCACCTGTCTAGAGCAAAACCACTGTCACAGACCAGCACATGGACTAGTAAATTTAAAGATTAGACATTTATATAGGAGTGCTGTGACCCAACAGGTATTTTGAACTTGGTTGAAATTTAGCTGAACATGATTAAAAACATAAATTAATCTCTGGCAGGGACACAAAGACATTAGAGGATTACACAATTATGGATAGTGTAAGGATCAAGTAAGGGAGAGAAACTGCTTTGTCCGCTATTGATGCATCTAAGATCATAGCAAAGGCCATAGCAAGGGCAAGTTGCATGGCCTATCCATCATTTGTTCTTGTGCAGAATAAAGCAGGTTTTTAGTCTACAGTAAGGTTGTCTCCAAAGGTATATGCCATAGTACAAACACAATGTAAGTAAGCCTCCTGGGGAAAAAAAAAGCAACGTGTTTTTGTCACCTCTATCACATCTGTAAGTGCTCAGGCAGGGACTCAGTCCCCAGAGAGGTTTCTTTTTCCAGTGGAAGAAAAGCAGAACTCTAAAGGGTAGGCTAAATACTTTCAGGAACAAACAGCCATGCAAAACCACATGGGCGCTCTTGAAAATTAATCCCAAATCAAAAGCAAACTCATGGAGTGAGTTGGTGACTAGAGACAGCTCTGCATGGGAATTGCCTGCCCGTGAGAGTAGCACAGGATCTGTCCTGCTGGCAGGATTTATGTGTGATAAGCTGGGGAGCACCAGGACTGACTTTCCTCTTTGAATGGAGTTAAATATTTGGTACTGGATCTCTTGTGCTGTTCTTACACCTGGTGTTCATCTGCTTTGCTTTGTTAAGTGCTGAGGCATTCAACATGAATCAAATATTCCACAGGGAGTTATCACCTGGCAGTACAGCCCACTGCACTGCCTTTCTTCTGACAGGCACAGAGGAAAGATGAGCCATTTCCATGGTCTTCTGTCCTTGCAGCTGCAATGATGTGACAGCAGGTTTGCATGTCAGCTCAAGGAGGGCTGCAAACAGCCCGATACAAACAGACTGAGCATGGTGGCTGGCTTTATCTGCCATATATAAGTGATTTGCTCAGTGCCTCAGTTTTAAAGGTACGGAATTTATGGATGTACAGGAGGCAGAACTGATAGAGGGAGAGATCATATCTCTATGTAATCCTGTAGAGAGGGTGCAGAGAGGCCTTGAGACACACAACAAGGCTTCGACATTATTGCTTTAAACCCGTAAAAGTACATATATACCTGAAAATGTGTCCATAATGTCCAATATGTCACCAGAGAATAAAGGCACTGTACTGTGGGGATATGAGTGACTTCTTGATACCATATATTCTGATCTCTTTTTGTTAATCCTATTATTTTACTAAAAGCAAGCATATTGAACCTGTAACAAAACCACGACCAGAGATAACATCAATCTAGCAAATAAAAGTCACACAGAGGGAAAAGAAAGTTATTCTGATGATCAAATTATTCCTGGTTCAACAAAAACATCTTTTCTGGCCACTGTGCTGGTTCCAGTAGCTGGTAAATCATGTTCACTTCCCTGAGAGATGAGTACCTTTTGCAAACACAGAGCTGGATTAGCAATGCTGTGCGTGTCTTGAAAAAGGAGATGCAATCTTCTGTTTCTCTTAGAGGCATCACAGGCCTCTATAACCCAGATGTGGGTGGACAGAAGTGTTTTATCAGTCTGCCTTTCTACTTTCTGTTAATTCTATTAATTGCTGCCCTTGGACTTTTGATCAAGCTGTGATTTGTCCAGTGGCAAGCTGTATTTTAACTCAAGAAGGCTCATGCTCAGCCTTCTTTTTCAAATATTAGTGTTGTTTGTCTTTGTACAAGCGTGTCACAGTCACTTTTGCCACATGGTCTCCTTTAGTGGGTATGGCACATATAAATCTTTCTCATTTCCTTAGCGAGTAACAGTTTGACCCTCTTTTTAGAGTCCCAGCACATAGTTTTTTGGTTTGGTTTTGTTGTTGTTGTTGTTTTGTTTTTTGTGAATTTTTTTGACACATAGTTTTTTGGTTAACTTCACTATCAATTAATCTTGGATCCAGAGCAACAGATTACTTCACAGTAACCAGTTTCACTCATTCTGAACAGTACCCAGAACAAGGATGACCAGTAATCTCTAGGATCTTCTTGGATGCTTTCTCAGTTTTGTCTTTAGACTTTTTCTAGACACCATAGTTTGTCAGACTTTCCAACAGCTCCTCTGTGGTCTTGTACCATGGATTGTTAATCTTCAGAAAGTGGTTTTTGACAGCGTATTTTTCACCTTCAAAGATTTTCTGCTTGCCAGTTAAGTTTACACAATCATAAAACAGTTGAGGTTGGCAGGGACCTCTGGAAGTCATCTTGTCTGACCTCTGTTCAAGCAGGAACACTGAGAGCAGGCTGCCCAGGGCAGATGGCTATGAATATTTCCAATGAGAAGACTGCATAGCCTCTCTGGACAGTCTGTGCCAGTGTTTCAACACCCGTGCAGCACAGAGGTGCTGCCTGGTGGTGTTCAGAGGAAAACAAACTGTGCTCCAGTTTGTGCCTGTTACCTCTTGCTCTGCTACTGAAAAGGACAGTCAGGTATTTATACACATTAACGATATTCCCTCTGGGCCTTCTCTTCTCCAGGCTGAACAGTCTCCGCTCTCCCAACCTTTGCTTGTATGTGGAATGCAGTTCCATCAGCTCAATTGTAACAAAGCAGAAAGACTTTAAGCATCTCTCTATCCATTATTTTAAGTCCTGAATTTTTAACAAATTCTTTTCCCATTGGTAAAAACTTTCCTGTATTTTTATCAGCTGCCTTCCACAGAGGTTCTATTTAACTAATCTTATTCAGTCATTTCTTTATGCTCTACTAAATACTCCTCTCTTGGCATGCAGTAAAGGAAAATTCATGAACTTCTGTTGATAGGAAAAAAAAAAGAGGAAAAATGTAGTTTTGAGAAAACAAGCATTGATCCATCTGCTGAGTGCCAAAGGGAGCTCTGTTCCTCTGGGTAGCATCTCAGGTCAAGTACTAATGTCTTCACTGGCACATCATCCAGTAAACTAGGCCCAGGTGAGGTCTTTTACTCCAAGCTCTACTGGTGTAAT
The DNA here is from genome assembly GCF_951394365.1 of Tetrao urogallus. Classification (NCBI taxonomy): domain Eukaryota; kingdom Metazoa; phylum Chordata; class Aves; order Galliformes; family Phasianidae; genus Tetrao; species Tetrao urogallus. The sequence continues at coordinate 146,055,595 of NC_136813.1, forward strand.
TGGTCCTGTAATGCAAAAATGTCAGGTTTAGTTTTGCCATGTAAGACCTCTTGGTGGCTGTTTCAGAATATGGTTTTTATCAAAATGAGTCCTTGCTGTGTGTAGCTGTGCTTGGCTCAATCTCTGTCATGTTTCCTTTGCCTTTTTGATTGTTTCCTTCTGTCAATCACAAACCAGTATGTGGTGAAGGCTGGTTTCAAAACAGTTATTTAAATCATCAGTAGGGCTTTGCCCTTCAGAGACATTTCATTAATTTATTTTACATTTATTTCTGCTGGGAACAATATTTCCTCTCTAACGCTTTTCTGGTGCGCACGGCACAGAGCCCTTGTACCTAGATGTCTTTCATTGTGCTCAGATTGTCTCTGCCTTACTTCAAGTTACTCATTGCTGTTTGTCTGCCCTAATATTTGGCCTTTATACCACAGCTTTTTTTAACTAGGTGCATAGTTGTTCCTGCAGTGTTTGCTTGTGCTTCGTTCTGGGCAGTAAGTAACTGCTAGCACTTTTCAGCTAGAGCGTTATACACATTTATTTCTCACAAATGCTGCTGTGATCGCTGCTACAAACACATCTCAGCTGAGAGAGGTAACATCAGAAAACAAGCCTGGCAATCATCCGGTCCTGCCCATTGAGGCACAGCTCTCACCTCCATCTAAGCAGTCATAGCCATTCCAAGGTCAAGTGGTCAAGTCCCCTTCTTGAAATAACTGCTATTTTGGAGCATTAATTCTATCACAAATAATCCACTTTTAATCCACTTAAATGACTTCAGCATATTCATATAAGCTGGTTTATTTCCCTGCTGTGTTCTCTAATAGTATGATCAGTGTTATAGGCTGCCAGCTAGCTTCTGGTTGAAACAGGGCATCTTCTCCAAACAGCATTCTTGTCCACATGAGAAACGTGGTGATTTTCTATCATGTCCAACAGTGCAGGGTTCAAATGCTTGACTTCAGAACCACTTTCATAATCTGGAAAACTGCACTGGGCTGTAAGATGTGGTGACCTCTGCACAGTGGCACACAGACTGCTGATCCCTAACTTTCCAGTGGTTTATACCAGTTCCCCCATCTCTTCTCCTCCCTTCCAGGAAGAGAGAAAACCTGTTCTCCACATGGCAAGGCAATAACACGAGCTCCTCTGTGTCACAATATATGTGATATGAAATGGGAATACAAATGTGTAAATCCCATTTGCGAGAATAGGGATCGGTATTTTCAGCAGCCTTATGTGTCCCTTGCTGAACACCAATTGCTTCCTCTGGTGAGTTACTCATGGCCCAGTGTCTCACATCACTGAAATCCCTGCTGAGTACCCAGAGCACAGTCCAGTCACTAGAAATAGAATTGAAAATGTTGAAGGCAGAGGAATATTACAAACCTCTGTATCCAGTTTTCCATGGGGAAAATGAGTATGACAGCGGCAGACCTGCCTTTCCCAAATGCTTGACACAGAGAATCAATCACCACTTTTCTCCTAGATCAGCAGGTGATGGTAAAGCTCTGATGTGTGACTTCTAGAGCCCTGTGAATGACTACTTGTGTTAACAGCCAGCCCAATCCTTGCTCATGCAGTCTTTGCACCTTCTTCCTTCCTTTATCTTACAAGTATCTGGAGTTCCCCATGTGAATACAGGATTTTTTTTCTTTTTTGCCTTTCTGCTTCATGCCTCTGCCTACAACCCTGCAGGCTCTGACTTAGTGGGTTTGCTGCCTTTGCACCCAGCTAACATGCCTCTCATTGCTGTCAAATCACCTTCCACACAACAGTCCACCTACTCAGAGTGAACCATCTAAAAGCACAACTCTTTATTGGGCTCACATATTGTATGACCTTTCCCACATTTGTGGTCTCCAGCATCCATGTGGATCTGCATCCTTCTTAAACTGTGCATCTCTCTGCTCTCTGAAGCTCCTCAGGACAGCTCATCATCTCTGTGGCTGGTTTATCATAAAGTTTGCCACCCCTGTGGATGGCTGAAGATCTCAAAAGAAGGCAGGACCTAATCACTCACCTGCTCAAAAAGCTGCTAGAGCTGCAACATGATGCAGTGGTACCCTGCTGGCAGATTATGAAGCTGCAAAACATCAAGGACAGCTTTGCTGTCTGTAGCTTTGCATGCTGCAGCAATTTGGACAAGTCTGGGACATCGCTGCTGTGCTGTGTTGAAATTTATGATTGCTGGACAGTAAGGGGAATGCTGGTGGAGTGGGAAATAAACACCCCAGGCACAAAGAGTCATCTATAGAGGGGCTGAACAGCAACCTGGATGCAATAGACAGATGGGAATCTGGAGCTCTTACCCAAACACCACAGTGTTGGAGGCTCCCTTAATCTCCCCTCTGTGATGCCTCCAGCCCACAGATGCGGCAGCACCTGGACTTTCTGTCTCTGTCAACGATAGAGACAAAAAGCTATTTCGATGTGGACATCCTCATAGTCCCTAAAAACCATGCTCTTACAGCCAAGCTCTGATGGCTTTGCTTCCCTCTCTCACCAACAAATCTAGAGGCTAGAGCAGGTGATAGCCCAAAGGCAACAAACCCCAGAACACAGTTTTCTGGCAAATCTGCTTCAAAGCAGTCAGACCAGCTTCTTCATTTTAAATATACATATATATTTGTGCCAAATGGGTTCTATGCTTTGTCCTGGTTTCCCTATCATTCTTCAGTGCTGCTTAGTTACAAAGACTGATTCCTCCTTAGGAACAGTAGATGTGGAGCCCAGCTTGAGGGACACTATGCTGGAGGCAGCCTGTTGTTGGGAGGAGATACACCACTGTGCTGTGCAGCCTTGTGTTCCAATGGCCCATAGATATAGGGGGTTAGATATAGGGGCTAGAACAGCACAGTGCTGCAGGATCCAAAAAGTAAACCTCGGGTGACATTGTGTGTGGATTTCATATGTTATGTTCATTATTGCGCCAGTAAAAGCATGTTGTAGCACATGGCTTGCACATGGAAAACACCAGAAAGGCCCTGGCATGAACATGTGCAAGTGGTCTTTTTGCAGTCTGTCGTAGATCCTGTTAGTGATTGATTGTTGAAGCCACTAGCAATGCCACTGGCCATTGCGTAAGAGACATCCTGAGCAGACTGTGCAGACTGCTGAACAAAGCAGAAAGGAAAGCTTGGAAGTCAGGGAAGAGAGCCCAAGGCAGGAGGAAAAGGACCAGCAAAAGATAGAAAGCCCTCATGCACGCCTGTATCTGAACATGTCTGAAAGGTTAGCTGCTCACCACAGTATGAGGAGCAGGGGTGGGGATGACCAGTAGTACTCAGCATCCACACGTAGTCCTCCACACATAGTGTGCTTGTGACCTGCAGAGCCCAGCCTTCTCTGGTGCAGCTTCCCTGCCAGCATGCCTTCTCCTGGAGGGGTCTTGCTGGTTGGGCCAGTCAGCAGCTCATCTACATAGAGATTGCTCTGGAAGAAGGATTTGGTTCCCATCTATAGGCACTAAACATAAATATAGAACATTCTCTTCCCTACTCTGCTTACTAGCATTGATGTGCTTTCAGGAGCAGCCAGTTAACTATGTCCTAGCAAGACACTGGCAACAGAGTAACTTGGCTGTAGAGAAGCAGCCTAGGCCCTGTTACATCACCTAAAAGCTCTGTCTACTCCTTCATTTATCTTTGCGAGTTAAAACTGAGTGATCTGAAAATGAAGGTGCACAGCTGTACCAGAAGACAGAAAAGATACTTTGTCAACGGTTATGTCAACAAAACCATGACATACTTCCTTTTAGAGAGAGAGTCCAGGCCATGGGTCTAAAACCCATGGGAAATGTTGTATGTGTTGTAATGTCTCCTAGGATGGGCAGGATCTGGGGGCTTGGTAAGGAGTTTTTCTAACAGTGTACTTCCTTTAGAAAATGCTGAATCACGAAGCTCTTGTTTGACAAAGTGTGCTGACTGAGATCCACAGCTCGCAATCCACAGATGGGGCTTGGTCATACTAAATATTTGGTGAGACAGGAAAATAGCAGGGAGGCAGCTCTTATCTTACCTGAGCTCCTTGCTCTGGACTCCAGAAGCTGGAGCCAGGCTGGGAAATTTATTTTCTTTTTTTTTTTTTTTTTTTTGGCTGCCAGAATGTAGCTATCCCTTAGGCATTTTCAAAATGAAACATCTTGAATGTTTCATGTGGTGGAGCCACATGGGCTTCAAGCAGTAGAGCCAGAGGGGTTTCAGAGCCCATTGCTGCCTTCAGTGGATGTTGCTATCACTTAGCGGAGTCCCTATAACTAGCTGTGTGCTGGCTGCTTGCCTCACATTGTACAGCACAAGCAGGGATCATTCATACCTCTTTCAGTGGTCTCCATCTGCATGTTTTGCGTTCAGGGTGACGCAGGGGAAGGTAGTTCATCTTGCATATGAGAGAGACATCAAGGGGAAAGGCAAGCCAGACTGAAGGCGTGGTAATGCTAGCATCTTAGGAATAAGGCTCTGACCACAGTGAGGTGGCCCTGCGTGGGTGTGGAAACAAAGCACCTTGTTCAGCACTCAGGTGGGAGAAGACTAAGGAAGTTATGGGAGGTGTAGCAAGCCAGCAAGGGGACTGCTGCTGGAAACAACTTGGGGTTGTTTGGCTGCAAAACCTGTGTGAGTCAGCTGGTCCCACTGAGCTGATGGGTATGAGGTCAGCTTTCCTTGATGAGAAAATGTCCAGCAGGGGACGGGGTGCAGAAGAGCAGCAAACTACTGCAAAGACAGCTTTTTTCATTCAAGTCCAGTCTCCAGCTGCAGGTGTTCCTGTCCATGGGGTTTGTCACAGGCCTACCCCAGCCATGCCCAGCTCTGACATGCAGGAGCGAAACCATGGCTGTGCAGTGGAATGGGCAGCAACAGCTCTGTGGTGACTTGTGAAACATCTCAGCTCTTCCCAGCAGTTCTGGGGCACGATCTATAATTGAAGAGCTCCGGGAGTTTTCCAGACTTGTGGTTCTCCACCAATTAGGGCTAAAAGGTTTCACTTATTAACAACTGGCTTGTTTTAATGGCAGCTCCCATCAAGTGTGTCAGCTGTGTGCTGGCGTGAGCACCAGAACACTCAAGCCCTGTTTGGGCCGTTGCATGGTGCCTTGCAGGTACCTCTGTCTGTGGCCCCTCTGCAGCTCTGCTCCCCTTTGTTGACCTCCAGAGAGGCATTAAGCCCAGCCCATCTCCTCCTGCCCCCATTGATGTCTACACACACAAAGACCCTCTTCTGCTAATATGCTCACAATCCTGTGCATCAATTAGGCTGCTTCTTGGAGGGAAACTGAATTTGTACATTAAGTGCCAGTACTAGAGGGATGGTGCATTGGATCTTGATAGAAGAGATGATGTGTTGAGTTTTGCTTTCTTTTCTCCCAGTGCTCCTGAGACACACTCATGTGGTGCTTGTACTGCTCCTGCTGAACACATTTTCCCACTCTTGGACTTCACAGAAGGTTTGCAATTATCTTCTTCTTTCTTTGCCAAAAACAAAACAAACCACAATTTCATAACTTTTAGAGTAAAACTTCTACCAGCAGAACATGCTGAGAATTCAAATGGGACAATCATTTAAAATTCAAAAACACAGGCGGTTGGGATGAAAAGAAGCCTTGTGTTTTTCTTGTGCCAGGCACATTGATATATATTGCCATAGGGCTAACTAGAGAGGAGTTACCATGTATGCTGGGAAAAAGGCCTGCACAACACTTTCCAAAAAATTTGTCAGTTTTCATTGTAGAGACAGAAGAATTGGTAGTTATGGCTGAGCTTGCAGGATAAGCCAGTGGTAGAGCTGGGTTAAAAGTCAGAAACCAGGCTCAGCAATGGGCTGCTGCATTCCCACAGCAGGGCAGAAGAAAACCATCTCTGAATTGTGAAGGCAGCAGCTGCAGGGAAAGGTGCATGGCAGACAGAAATAGGGATGCTAAGCCAGGTAACATCCAGAGACCCCATGGTAATGCAGAGGAATAAGGTGACATGCTGCACTGCCTTTAAGCAGGTCTACAGCAAAGAATTTGGAAATTCCAAAAATGCCTCTTTCCTTGTGATCCTGAACAGGGACTCTCCATCAGGAGAGGGGTGGTCAGCAGGGACAGGGAGGTGATTGTCCCTCTCTACTCGGCCCTTGTGAGGCCCCATCTGGAGTACTGTGTCCAGGTGTGGAGCCCTCAGTACAAGAAAGACATAGAGATTTTGGAAAGGGTCCAGAAGAGGGCGACTAAGATGATCAGGGGGCTGGAGCACCTCCCCTGTGAGGACAAGCTGAGGGAGTTGGGCTTGTTCAGCCTGGAGAAGAGAAGGCTGCGGGGTGACCTCATTGCAGCCTATCAATACCTGAAGGGAACCTACACCCAGGAGGGGAGTAAACTCTTCAAAAGGGCTGACAATAGCAGGACTAGGGGAAATGGATCCAAGTTGAAGGAGGGAAGATTTAGGTTGGATGTTATGGGGAAGTTCTTTACAAGGAGAGTGGTTAGGCCCTGGAACGGGCTGCCCAGGGAGGTTGTGGATGCCCCGTCCTTGGACGTGTTCAAGGCCAGGTTGGATGGGATCCTGGGCAACCTGATCTAAATGTGTATGTTTGGTGGCCCTGCTAGGCAGGGGGGTTGGACTACATGATCCTTGAGGTCCCTTCCAACCCAGGTGATTCTGTGATTCTGTAATTCTGTGTATTTTGTTGTGAGGGATAATAGCAGCAAGCAGGAAAAAGCCAGTGGTGGGGAAGAGTTATCCCCAGCACTCAGTGACCTTCTGCAAAAACTTAGGTGGCCATTTTTGCAGAGGAGAGAGGCAAATGGCAGCACATTAGGACTTGTCCTCTATTAAGTTTAGGGCAGAAGTGAGGGTAGCTTTGTTCTACACTGGTGATGCTTTCATTGAGCAGAGGTGTGCATGCACTGCTCATTGCCTATTCATGAGACAAGCCATGGCAAAAGGCTGAAACTGCAAAACAGGCAAGTGCTGGAGTTCAGGAGCCTTGGAGTTGGGGCTACCTTTGCTACAGAATAGTTTTGCAGCTTTGCTCCTGCTTTGTGGGCCCCTATGACTCCCAGGCAACCCTCTTGTGAAGAATTGAAACTTGTGAAGAATTTATTTTTCTTTCCTTGAGCTGCAGAGAGCAAGAGAGAGAGAGAGCCAGAAAGGTCAAATTATCCTCTCTGGTTCCACTGATAACATTTCATTCATCTGTGGACAAGATGAATGTACTTAGCATCCTTCAGGCAGTCTGGCGCAGTCTTCTGCCAAACTAGACTCACTAATTCCTCTGCTCCAACCACCAGTTCCTGGGACTTTATGAAGCAGTGAATCTGGTGTTTAGTGCCAGATGTGACACCTTCCACAGTCCCATTGTAGGATGGAGCTGGTTTATGAGGCCAGTTTTAATTGCTTGTGCTTGTACTCTTAGTCCAGGTGCTGCAGGTAGAGGTGCCTCCAAAGGCAGCTTGTACTTACAGAAGAGAACAGCTGAAAGGTAATGGGACAGAGAAACCATGTGCTGTGGGCAGGGTAGATGGCGAACAACCTCATTTGGTCTGTATTTATTTGCAGGATGTTTGGTTTTGTAATTTATTCCAGGTAGAAGCTGAAGTCTGTAACCAGTACCTTACAGTTAGTGGTAACACCAGAGACTGCTGAAAACCATTGAAGTAAGCTTTCCAGCTTTGCGTAGGATTTTACTAAGCTTGCTAAGCTTGGACTCCAGTGATTTCATGAAATCTCAGGGGACTTTTGGAAAGTAAGCTTCTAGATCTTTGCAAAACAAGAACTGAAACTTCTCTATGCATATCCTAAATGAATAACCTCAGTCTGCCTCTGGATGGCTGTTGTGATTAGAATTTCAACAGCTCGTGCATATAGAATTATTACTTTTTTTTTTCTGAATGTTTTATCAAGAAATGGGTACTTATCATCTACCCTTAACACATATGTTAGGGGTAGATTATACCTGCACAAGTGAGGATGTGAACTGGAAGGGGACCTGAGATACAATAACTGGCTGGCATTTGGCCAGAGCTTGGCCAGCACACCATTTGCAGAGAATCCCCATGGGTGCACCTTTATTCAAAAAACTGTGGCTTGTATGTCTGTTCCTGGAAAGCAGTTCCACAACACTCCCCACATTCTATCCTAGAAGTAAAATTTTCCTTCTTCAGGGTTCTCTCCAGGTGCTACCTGAATTCTCCCACTCGTGGACACTGCCCAGACTACTGTATCTGCACAAGGGATGGAGAAGAAATTTATGCAAGAGCAAAATTATTATTTTCCAGCTTTGTAAGCTTGTTTTTATGTGGTCAGCACATCTGTTCTCACACACACAAAACTAACAGCTTGCTTTCTGCAACTGGAACTAATTGCATTCTTGTTGGCAGTCACTGAGGACATGCCAGACATGGAGCCAGCCAGCTTCTTCCCTCATACGGTACTGAAGCACTGGGAGGAGTAAACTGTTCCATACCTGTTTGTCTTCAGTAAAGGATGTCATTCTCCAACACCAAGACACAAATATCTCCAGCTGGAAACCAGCAGCGATCATTGATACATGGAAGGGGGACTGGGCTCCTGAGCTGTCACTGTTCACTTGTATGTTGTGCCTTTAAAACTGAGCTGTCTCTCTGAGTTTCCCAGAAAAGGCAATACTTTTCTTAAGATCATCTTCTCATTTTTTCTGTGAAGCATCTCTGGGACACCGTACAGTGGCACAGCTATCCTTGTCTGCATCTATCTGCCAAAGAAAGAGAAAAAACAAGTGATCACTTTAATTGCCCTTTCTTCAGGTGGTGGTGGTTTTCCTCCAGCAGCAGGCCCTGCTTCAGCCTTCATGGACCAGATTCAGTGGACCTGAAGGAACAGAGAAATGAGAAAGATGAGGCTGAACAGACAAGAGCAGTAGATCCTGCTTGACACCAAGGCTGTCTAAGTGATTGGATAAATGAGCTCAGTTTTCTCATGGAGGAAATGGCAACTGCCTGTTTTTTTCGCTCTTCCTCCTCAAAGGTGGTGGATTTTTCTCTCTGAGGATAGATGCTCACCATAGTGCCAGGCTCCTCTTATAGCCATGAGAGAGGAAGAGCATGATTTGGCTTTTCCTTAAGTATCTATCTCAAATAGATCATAAGAATCGCAATATAAAGGAAACTGTCTCTCCCATAACTGCAAATGAGTCTAGCTGCATTTCCTATGTTATGTTTTCATCAGTACTTGGACATCAAAAATTATAGGACAATCTCCCTAGATGTCTAACTCCTTGGTATCGGAAATGAAACCCCTGCCATCTCTATTGCTCTCACCTTCAATCAACAATATTATCTTTGTCTGCTAAGGAAAAAAATTTGTGGTCAAAGTTTCCAGGCCTAATGTTTGTATATATTAGCGGAAATGCTATGTCCCAGCTTGAACCAGCAACCGAGAACCTGGTGAGAAGGCAGGGCCAACACAGGGAAGCTCAGGTGCATGCAATGTACCTTAATGACTGGAAGGGTCAAAGCTAGGATCCATCCTTTCCCAGACCTCATTTAAGGGTTGGCAGTGGAGACAAAGGTATCTCTCTGGAGATGTCTGCATATCTGAGGTCTTTTGGTGGTAAGTAGCTTCTTTTGTTTATTTCTGTGCCCATAGCTGTTTTGTTTGAGCAAATCCTCATTTGCTGTAGCCTAAGGCTTTGCTACTCTGCTGTTACTGCTGTGCTTTCTATTGTGTTAAGTTCCCTCTAGCCCCAGTGGGGAGCTTTTTCTGAAGACTTGGCCAGCCTCTGGGGTGCAGATTATTGGGATTTTATGCCTGCTCTACTGGAAGTTCCTGGCAATTCAAGGTGCGTTTGCCTTTGGGGTTTTATGGCAGCAGCTGAAATCTGGCATCTTACAGTCTTTGTGATTTGCCTTTCCTTTAAAATGAGGCTAAATAATATCATAAATAAATCATAAATATAAATATGGAAGGTATTGTGAGGTGTTTAATTGCTTTAATGGGCTGTTTCAATGTATAGAACAGCAGTAAGAGGATAAATAATGGGAAGGCAGTAATGTGAAGGTGCTTTCCTAGTTCTGTTACTGGTTTTGTGTTTTTGGTGTGGTTTTTTTTTTTTTTTTTTTTTTTTTTTTTCCTACAAAGTCACTGTAGGATCAAGCTTGAAGGAGTAGCCCAATACTCCTACAAGAAGTCTCCAGTGATGCTGTCTCTTATAAGTTCTTTGGAAGTGTCCTGAATAACTCTATATCTCTCTTCTGAAGGACTTGGCAGTCTCCAGTTCTCAATAATGCTGGCTAAATCTTTCATATATCGTATTATGTCTCAATAAACTAAGCATCAAAGGCTTTCTTTCTCTTCTTATGATAACTTTATTCTTCCTTCCTTCCTGGAAATGTTGGTAATGTTTCAGTCGCTACCCAAGGCCAAGAGTTTACTTGGAAGCTGCCTGCCTCCCCAGATGAGACCTGAAACTTACTGTTCCCTGAAGTGCCTATGCTTTCCCAGTCTGCTAATCTAGCTTTCTGGGATTCTGCCATTAAATGTCCAGAGGGCTGAGCTTATTAGAAGAAGAGCAGATATTGTCACAGTTACTGGAAGAACAAGTTATAACACCTAAGCAAGAGATTTCTCTCCTTAAACTGGAACTGTGCAAAACCACCTAAAAAGAGTTTGTAGTGTGGTAGAGGTCAGCCTCTTTTGTCAGATAACAACAGCAATAGGGAAGAGAGGGGATGTCTTCAAGATGCATTAAGGGAGGTTCAGGTTGAGTATTAGTAAAAAAAAAAAAAAAAAAAAAAAATTCTCTGAAAGAGTGGTGCTGCAGTGGCACAGGCTGCCCAGGGAGGTGGTGCAGTCACCGTCCCTGGAGGTGTTCCAGAACCGTGTGGATGTGGCACTGAGGGACGTGGTCAGTGGGCATGGTGGGGATGGGCTGATGGTTGGGCTAGGTGATCTTAGAGGTCTTTTCCAAGTTTATTAATTCTATCCCTCTAAGAAAGGGATAAATAGCTTGTATCCTCTGAGGAGCCTTCCTGAGCAATTCATGCTGGATGTGCAGCATGGGGAGGATGGGCTCCTCTCTTCAGCATTTAAAGAATGTTTTCCTCAACTACCAGACAGAGAGATCCCTTCCAACCCTGGCCATTTTGTGAGCAGACAGAATTTAGGCCAAATGATTTCACACTGGGGTAGCTAAGGCTAGTGCAGATCTAGAAAATGAGGCAGAGCCTGCTTCTGCTTGCTCTCCTCTAGGAGGCGCTGGAGAATACCAAGATTTTGGGTTAGTAACTGTATCTACAGCTCCTTCCAAAGACCTTAACACCACATTTGCAACCACCCTGATCACAGCCTTTTCCTTGCCTGAGGAAGAGAGCAAGATGGGATGGGGACTAGGCAACACTTGTGGTTGCTCCAGCAGTCTCTGCCTTCAGTGCCAGCATGCTGGCTCTCTGAAATGAGAGACTGAACGAGAGGTGCTTCATCTCCATTCCTGACAGAGATCTGAAGTGCTGCAAAGTGGTTAAAGCTCATGCTACGCTCCTGCCCTGCTCTGGAGAGCCCAGACTGACCATCTGTGTCTATCTCTCCTCCTCTGTTCACCCTGTGTAATGGATTTATCCTTTAGAGAATCACAGCTTTCCTGATACACTTTGAAATTTTTCTGCAAGTTTCAGAGAGGCTTTATCGAGGATTTGTGCTATCTTCAAATATACTTTTCATTTGCTCTGCAATTCTCAGCTTCTTAATGCTGCAGAGGAAAAGCCTGCTCTCTCTTTTCTGTCTTATCACTTTATTGGCCAAAGAGCAGCAGGACAAGAGCTGGTTATTTCCTTCTCCTGATATATTCTTTTCCTTCTGCTTGTCATACAGTTAATTTAAACAACAGGCATATGGAGAGAAATCAACACTGACTTGCTTGAGCCAAGGGTACACTTAACCCTGCTGCCATCCACGTCCCAGTGTGCTGCTGTGGTGTCACAGCACTTGCAACACTGCTGTCAGTACAGAGGCAAAATAGGGAGACAATCTGCCTTAAGTAATCCCCAGGTGCTGCAGGAAAGAGGGATGAGTTTAACTGGTGTCTCTTCCTAGGAGTCCACAGTGAAACACGTCAACTCCAATGGGTGGAAATTCTAAGCTCAGGAAGGGCCATGACCGTTCCTGTGTTCATATCCTGGGAGTCTCCTGTTCATCAGGCAAGAGGTCACCTTGAGTGGTCAGGCACTGTAACAGGGTGGTGGTGGAGTCCCCATCATTGGTTCAAGAAATGTGTAGATGTGGTACTTAGGGATATGGTTAGGTGGCCAGCCCTGGTGGTAGGGGGATGATGGCCAGTGAGAAGATTAATGACCTTCAGTTGTGGCAGGGTAAGTTTAGGTTGGATATCAGGAAACACTTCTTTACAGAAAGGGTAGTTAAGCACTGGAACATGCTCCCCAGGGAACTGATTAAGTCACCATCCCTGGATGTGTTTCAAAACTGTTTGGATGTGGTGCTCAGGGACATGATTTAGTAGAGGATTGTTAGAGTTAGGGTAGTATAGTTAGGTTGTGATTGGACTCGATGATCTTTAAGATATTTTCTAACCTGAGTGATTCTATGATTAGACCTGATGCGTTAGAGGTCTTTTCCAACCTTAATGATTCTATGATTCTCAATGGATGACTTTGCAATGGATCACTCTGTTCCTTCCATCAATTCTAATAGAAATACATTTTACGCTCAGATGTTCAAACAATGCTGAGGCTTGCAAGCAGCTGGAACAGTTCAGATGGAAAGAAAGAAGTGGAAAGAGGGATTGTATTCAGGCATTACTGAACTCCTCCTGTTGGGATTAGATGAGAAAGCCGGATTAGATGCTTCATATGATGTGCCCATAGCACCCCCTGGATCATAGAGCGCTTTCTTCCTTGTCAGAAAATAAAACCTTAAAAAGCACACAGGATCCATGTGGGATGAGAAGCTCCATCTGTGCTCCACTTGGGACTGTCCCTCTTGTGCTGACCAGCCCTGCTGCTGTAAGATCTGGCAAGATCAGAGGTGAGGTAGTTTGGTTGTAGGCAGAATAATTTTTCCTTTTATGGAATTCTTCTGCTTCTCCCCCAGCAACAGCCTTCAGATCCCTGCTTAGTAACACAGGAGATTTTTCTCCTTCTCCAGAACCCTCACAACGATCTCACCCACGTAGAAACCATCTTGCTTTCTGCAAAGCGCCACCCCTCGTGGGTCTTTGCATGGAGGTTCCAGCTGATGGAGGGGTGGAAGGAGTGTGGGCAAAGATGGTGTCCTTTCAGTTTCTTTGCTGGCAACTGCGAAGGTTAGAGGTAAAATCTGCTGAGTGGGACAAGGAAAGGTTTTTCCAAGCTCTCCAGTCATTAGAGTGCAATATTTGTTGCTGCTAATAGACAGTGGCAGAATTTGATATTAGCAATGCTTAGAATTAAAGCTTGTTTGCAGAATCTGCCACTGATATGTATACCACCAGCTACATCTATGTGCACTGAGCCAAGAAGGATTCAGTTTCCCATCTGGCAGCATCTTCACCCTGTTTGTTCTTTCCCTCTATAGTAATGCTACCCATCAATCAGGCAGCTTCTTCCCTGAGGCTTAGTGGAAATTTTATCCTATAGGTTCAGGCTTTTGCATTTCCTCCACCCCCAAACAGTACTCATTTAAAAAAAAAAAAAAACTAACTGTCAAGGGATCTGCACTGCCTACATAGACTTGGAAAAGCTGTAGTGACTTCAGCTGAATGAAATCATAGAGAAGCTGGGGGAAATCAGGACAAAGGAGCAGCTGTGATTCTGCAGAACTTCAGCCCTGCTGGGTCTTCCTGGCAGGGGCTGCCCTTGGAGCAGCAGATACAGTTGGGCTGTGTAGTGTGAGTGTGAACAATACAGACAGTAGATCTGGAGACCGCTGTGCCCTATAAGGCTCAGGTTAGGAGACTATTCAGTTCTGATTTGCTGCACCAGTGGAAATACAGGTTGGCTGCAAGTCCCTGCCAAGGGTACGGGCTGCCAGTCTGCTTGCTGGGAGCACTGGTCCGGGAATTAGTTCTGAGCTTCAGGAGTGGGTGTGAGGCAGGATTAGAGATACTGAGGTTTGAGGAGGCAACATGGCTCTCTAACCCGATGAAGACAGGTTTAGCTTTAGCACCGACTTGAAGAGGAGGCAATAATGTGGGGTCTTTCATGTTGCTTGTATTTGAGCTCTGGTAAGATTAGAGCCTGTGGGGGAAGGGTTTGCTGTGCTTAGGTAGGGCTGTTCCCAGGAGTTTGCATAAATAGCTAGGCTAATCTGTTCCACTGGTTGACTTGTCCTCCCGGCCAAACAGAAACCCCTGGAGATCCAAGTTACTATTTATTTGGCAGCAGCACTTGCTTTACCAGTTCTCTTCCCACACATCACTGCCTGCATGGATGTCCTCTCCTGTAGGTGGAAACAGCCACCGCTGGGATGCAAAGGCAGTTTGGCAACACAGTATCTGTGCTAGAGGATCTTCATCAGATAATACCTCCAGGGCCTCTATATAACACTCTTACAGGACTTTGTATGATGTAACATTTGGAGTGTCTGCTCAGATATCTGTACATAACTGTGTAGGAGTTACCCTTTATATATTATATATATAAAGGGTATATATTATATATATATATATATAATCTGTGACAGCGTTTCTGTACCCTTCCAGGTGAAACTACAGAGACCCTTTGCACACAGGTCACCAGATGGGCATGCACCGTGAAAATGATGTCTCTGTGGCAGTGTCCTAGGCTGGCCTGTAACTGCAGCTCTAGAAGGCAGGCACTCAGTGTCAAGTGCACTAATGCTCTTCTGTTGTTTGCCGGAGCTCGCAGGAGATTTCCTTGCATGATATTGAACATGGCACCATCTTGCATGTGCATGCCATCCTTCCTAGCAAGCAGCTCCAATAATCCCTTTGTATTTTTGCCTTGCAGGCTCAGATCCAAATGCATGATCTTGCTGAAGCTTCACCCTGAGGATTGCTGCCTTAAATTGTCTCTTCCTCTAGAATAACCCATGGCTTGAAACAATGACAAATAGTACCTGCCAGTCACTCAGCCTCCAGTTACTCAGTTGCCCATGTTTCAACAGACTGTCAAATGAACCTGTCTCATCTTCTTCTAATTCTGCATATTGGCATCTCTTCTTGTCCTCACTGAAATGCAGGGAAGCCCTGTCTGCAGAACATGGTTGACTGTGGGTGCTCCAAATCTGAGCCAAACGAGAACAGAGAAAAAACTGAATTTGCACTGAATTTGGATCTCAGTGTTGCCTGTCCCTGCACATGAACTCCTTGTATTTGAGGCTATGAAAAGAGTAGTACCTCATTCTGGTCCATACCTGGATTGTGGCGTCTCTCAGAGAGTGTTACAAGTGTTTTGTGATGGGCTGGCATGCAAGGCCATATTTGTAATGCCAGTGCTTTTCACTTGTGGCTGTGGAATAAATGGAGTTCAATTTCCACGTTTATTTATATATATTTTTATATATAAAAACTTTTCCTCACCTCTGAGATTATCTATATCTATCCATCTATATACATATATAATATATAGATTTATATATAAATAATCTCAGGGGTGAGGAAAAGTTTTTAATTATATAGGCAGGTTTGGCCAAAACCTCTTATTCTTTTCCCAATTCATATAAACGAAAGGAGTAGGATACTAAACACTGTAAAATCTACATGAGGAAAAAAAAAAGTGGATTATTGTGGAAAGAAAAGAACAACTAGGTGATGAAGCTCAGATATCCAAAGAAAGAGGTCAGGAAGACTCAGAAAGAAGGGAAGCTGTGCTAGATTTTTCTCTGATCCTTTCTGAAGCCCCAGGCTTCTTGGGAAGGTTTATCAGTGCTTGCATTGGAAATAAGCCTTTGTCATGACCTAGGATTACTCCTGACTTGTTTCATTCTGGACACAGAGAACTTGATGGAAGCAATTCATTGGTTTTCTCATAAGGCCTGGACTTGTCTCATCTAATGTTAGGTCTTAACTATAATATTCAATTAAATATTTTAGGGACATCAGGAAGGTGATTTGCCTTCTCTCCCTTTTTCTATTGACTGAAAAGGGAAGCACTGTGACTGGGTTTCTAAATTTGGGTGATGAATTTGATTTCAAATGCCAGCTCTGTGGCAATCTGGTTACAAAAGAAGAGAGAAGGTTGCTTGGGGTGGGGGGACTGGAAAGAGATGGGGGATAGTAAAACCTTATTCTGGCATGCTCTAGTGACTTCCTGGGAACCAAGAGAACTTGACAGGTGACCATTCGCAGGTCTGCAGCAGGCAGGAACATGCCATATGCCACAGGCCATCAGCTTTTCTGCAACATATTTTATGGTGCTCATAGGGCCCTAGGATAAGCCCCAACTCATTCAGAAATGACTCCATATGTTTTGTTCATGTCAGAAAGGGGAGGGGTCTGGTTCCAGCTGACCCAACATGCTTGCTCTCTGAGTTTTTCCTCCGGCATGCAGCATGCCCTGTGCTGCTGATGAGCAAGTTGCATCAGGAAGTATATCTATCTTTTTCCTCTCCTATCTCTACTTCTCTCTGTCTCTTTTTCCCCTTCCTTCCCTTTTCCCTGTTGGCAACAAAATAATGTCTTGTCTCTGAGCAATGTTTGCAGTGTATAATTTGCAGCCTATAAATAGATCACCATTATTAACAAAAAAAATAAAAAATAAAATACATATATAAAGTATACACTTTATTCCTTTTCCAAGCATTAATACTTTTCAAAGCAGTAAGCAAACTACTGTAGGCAGAGATGAACCACTTGCAGTGCAAGATGTGGTGCCCAGCTGAATAGCCAGAACTCTCTCTCCTGCAACCCTTCACCAACCCATTCCACTGCCCCCATCTCTTCATGCACCTGTCTCCTTTCAGCTTTTCCTTTCTCTTGTCTTTGCTCACCAGCTTGGTGTATCATCCCTGCCATGCGAAGCCACTACCTGTCACCCCGCTTTTGCTCCACCACTGTGCTTCCTGCTCCTTCTCCCTGTGCTCTTAGCCAGTTGCTCCAGCCCTGGCCGTTCCCAAGCGAAGCTCCTCCTTGACCAGAGGAACAGGAAAGTGAGTGTCGTCCACCCTGCAGGTGCCATCAGACTGCTTTGGCTCCATGGGAGCATCCTACTTGTGGTGGCCCCTGCAAGCTGATGGCACCTAGTGATGGTGGCTGGATGGGAATGGGTGATGCTGTGGTCTGGCTTGGGGGCAGGGGAGGAATGTAAAGACCATGTACAGGCTAGTCTCTGCAAGGTGGCATCTGGGGTGGGGAAAGTCAGTGGGGAGTGAATGTTCCCCTTTGCAAGAATTGAAAGAGGGATAGAGAAATCAGGGTATAGGACTGAAGGTGTCTCATGTTTCCATAGTGCTTTGCATACTCAAGATCTCATAGGATGAATCCTCCGCTCCATTGTACCCTTGCTGCTCGTTGGGGCTCATCATATATCTAAAATCATAGAATGGCTTGGGTTGGAATGTACCTGAAAGGTCATTTAGTTCCAGCTCCCCTGCTGTTGGCAGGGCTGACAACCACTAGATCAGGTTGCCCATGGTCCCATCCAATGTGCCTTTGAACACCTATCTTGAACCAAGTGCGACTATGGTCCCACAAACTTCAACTTAACACCAAGCTCTGTGTGACTGCCAGGAGGTTTGCACCATTTGCAGAGGACTTGGTGGCTCAACTGGGAAGACTGCTGAGAAAAATAAAAGGCTGTGCACCTTCTGCTGAGCCATTAGCAGCACTGGGGCAGGTCTATGACTCAGAGGTGGTTCCCACCACATGGTCCATGTTCCAGGGCAGATGAGTCACCACTGTGCAGCCCAGCCCCAGGTGGTGGCAGGAGGAACAAACACAGGTGATCCATGCCAGGACACGTGCTGGGCACAGCATGGGTGGCAGCTACAGGGAGACAGCTTGAAAGGCCAGACCAAGGCAGGCATCAGTGCTGCATGGGGCTGTGAAGTCCCTGAAGATTTGGGCTATTATTTGTTTTAAATAATTACCTAGAGGCTTGCAAGGTTTTTGCTGTAAGAATAAAGAGGAGAGGGGGTCTTTCTATTTTATGTGTAAATGTTTTATTATACAGTTGTGTATTGCTAGCTTGTATCAAAAATAGTGCAGTCAGTAGGAGTGGGGGGGTGACCATCCCTCTGTATTCTATACTGTGAAGCTGCAACTTGACTACTATGCTCAGTTTTGGGCCCCTCACTTACAAGAAAAACATTGAGGCACTGGAGTGTGTGCAGAGAAGGGAAACAACAGAGCTGTAAAGGATCTGGAGGACAAGTCTTATAGGGAGTGGCTCACAGAACAGATTGTTGAGTCTGGAGGAGTTCAGGGAAGACCTTACTGCTCTCTACAAGGACCAGAAGGGGCGTTGTGGTGAGGTGGGATTCGGTCACTGCTCCCATATAAGTGACAGGATGAAAAGGATGGACCTCAAATTGCTCCAGAGGTTGTTCGGGTTGGATATTAGGAAAAAATTCTATTCTGTAAGAATGGTGCTGCACTGGCACAGGCTGCCCGGGGAGGTGTTGGAGTCACTGGCCCTGGGGGTGTTTAAGGAAAGGGGAGATGTAGCACTTAGGGATGTGATTTAGTGGTGAATTTTGGTGATTGCACTTGATGACCTCACGAGTCTTTTTCAGCCTTAATGGTTCTATGATTCTGTGATCACTCTGAGTTGCCTAATCTAGCATCCTGGAGTCTAGCCCTTAGTTGTCTTCCTGGGCTCACAGGAGCAGCATAGAAGAAGAATAGCTTGTGAAATAGATGTCAGAAATAGTATCTTGAGTCACTGCTGGTGTGGACAGTGGGGCTCTCTCTCCTCTCCCCCCCCCCCCCCAATACATCGGTATGTGTTTCACAGGGACGGAAGAAGCTGCAGACCTGAGGCCAGGGCCTTCATCCCTATCAATGGTCATGACAAGCTACCCTGGTGCTGGGTGTGGACCAGACAGGGGAGTGAGGGGCTCCTACCTCCTCTGAAAGCTTGGAGATGAGAGATCAGATTTGGACCTTTCTTACCCTGAAAGCCAAGTCTCAGCTCAAGTCTTAGCTTGACTCAGGGAGTCAAGCACCCTGTGGAAGTTCAGTGAATCCTGTTCAAAGGGACAGAAATACTACATTAAGAGCAAATTCAAAAAATAAAAGGTCTGAAGTGCCAGGCAACTACACTAGCAGCTCAGTGGTGGTTGGTTTCCACCTGGAGATCAGCCTAGAAATAACCCTTTTCCAGCTATCCTGGGATCATTCTGCCCTTTTGACTTCATACGGATTTATTGCCTTTTGGATTTAGACAACTGTCTTGGCTTTCAAATATCATCTCTGGTTCAGTATTGTGCTCAGTGAGGAAAAAGTTTCAGTAAATCTTGCAAGGGGTGAAAAATTCAGAAAGAAATAAAGTCCTAATTCAGAGAAGTGTGCCATATATGACAACCTTATACGTGCCTTTAAAAATGTAGTGATGTGTATTCATGTGCTAGGTTGCATGTTTGTGCTGTACTTGCATTTCTGCCTGTTGGATGCCAGAGAAATTTCCTCCAGAAGTCTTATATGTCATGCATAACTCTCACTCAAATTTGACTGAAAGCAGATACTAACATGCAGCAGAGATATCACAATATCTTCCACTACTGTTAGTAGCTGGTTCACAGTAAATAATAATGTGGATGTTAATAGCTTGTTATGGATGGGAGATAAAGCATCTCAGCTGTCATCACCTGCAGCTGCACAACTATGACTTCCCACTGGCCAGAGGAAATTTATACCATGAAAAACTCGCTGTGTATCACTCCAGTACCACCAGATTTGACAGTATTTCTTCTGGGGTTAGCAGGCTGGGTAACTTGCAAAGGAGTGTTTGTTCTAACAGGGCTCCAGTGTTGAGTGCCTTCAACTACATTGAAAGC
This sequence comes from Tetrao urogallus, assembly GCF_951394365.1. Taxonomy (NCBI): domain Eukaryota; kingdom Metazoa; phylum Chordata; class Aves; order Galliformes; family Phasianidae; genus Tetrao; species Tetrao urogallus. The sequence goes on from NC_136813.1 coordinate 146,075,496, forward strand.
TGTGCCATTTTCTGAAATCAGACCGTTCCTGCAGCCAGTCAAAATGATCGTTGGCTGGTGTTTACCAGTCTGACCACCTGTCTATCTGTGTGTGAGCCATGTGGGTGTGTCATCACCATCCCACTGAGACACAGCAGATAGGTAGATAAAATCCCTTTGGAAAATACAATCAACTGGTAGGACCAAGAGAACTTTACTGCCTGGAAGCACTAAATGTAAATTGATGGAAGTCTTAATGTTCTAAATGAGCCATTTTACTTCTGAAGGCTGCAGGCCGTGCATGAAGATCATTAACATTCCTGGGTGACAAGCTGACAAATCTAGACAAAGCAGAATTGATGCATTCCACCCTCAAGACTTGGTTCTTCATCCTAAGAGGTGACATTCAGGTGGGAGCAAGGAAGAATATAATCTTTTTGCTTTGGGGTGTGACTTGTGTGTGGAAAGTAAGGGCTTCCAATGGATCCCAGTTGTAAGACGCAGCAGAACCTGAACATGCTTCCTGCACTTAATTTGTTCAAACTGTCTCAATTCTGGAGCTGAAGAGGACAAAAAACTGCCCTGTGCTGGCTGCTGTGAGTAGCAACTCCTGGTGATGCTTTTGCTTAACCCCAGGGGTGATGTGACTATAGTGAGGACAGGGACAGCCCCTCTTTCAACTCCAGTGGGGGAGTGTCCTTGGGTGAGAGGGGGGCTCTGAGATCTCCTGGGCTGTTTGAGAGGGCACAGAGGAACCTGGAGGTAAAGCAGTGATGCTGAAGTGCCCCTGAAAGTCCATTGAGATGCTAGGGGTATTGGGAGAGGCAGGAAGGAAGAGAGAACACTAAATGAACAGGATGAAAAAGGAAGGAGTAAGTTGAGAAGGAGACAAAAAGAAACAAGCTTGCTTGGGTTTGAGTTGGTTGTTGTTTTTTTCCCTCCTTGATGTTCCTCGTAAATCCTCTCTTTTGAAGTGGCTTCTCTCCTAGCACTGAGGTGTCAGAGAAGTGAAATTATGGGGAAAAAAATGTCAGTGTGGGCTCTGGGTACACCCTATGAGTAACCATGGGCTCCTCATCTTTTCTTCTGCCCTGCAAAATTCATGGCCAGAGCTGGGACGTTTGTGTGTACTTCTCAGCACTCCCCAGCCTCAAGGCAGACCCCAGAGGTCTGTGAGATGCAGGGGGTATGAATGTTTTAGGGCTCCTCTTCCCTCTGCACTGTGAACTTCCCCTTTTGGTTTGTCTCATCAGGAGAAAATCTGGATGCTTCACCAGAGTACGTCTGAACCCGCTCAGTTCTCTTTTGCATGACAATTTATCTGAAATTAGTCTGATGAGAGTGCTTGGCAGAAAACCCGGGAGACTGACGCTTCCCATTTCTCACCTTGCCAAATACGAGCAACTTCCCCACCTGCACCTACCTGCTGGCTGTTCCTAGCAGTGGGGTCAGGGAGCTCAATCTCTGTCCTAATGGGGCTTTTGCCTTCTGGTCTGGTGTTGTCAGAAAGCCCAGGAATGTGTTCAGAAAACGGCAATGAAGCTGTGAAGGGTTTGGAGCATAAATCTTATGGGGAGAAGCTGAAGGAACTGGGATTGTTCAATCTGGAGAAGAGGAGGCTTGGGGAGACCTTATTGCTCTCTACAATAACCTGAAAGGAAATTGTGGCGAGGGGGGAATTGGACTTTGCTCCAATGTAACAGTGATAGAATGAGAGGGATGGACCTCAAATTGCTCCAGGGGAGGTTCAGATTGGATATCAGGAAAAAAATTTTCTCTGAAAGAGTGGTGCTGTCCAGGGAGGTGGTAGAATCACCATCCCCGGAGGTGTTCCAGAACCATGTGGATGTGGCACTGAGGACATGGTTAGAGGGCATAGTGGGGATGGGCTGGTGGTTGGACTTGAAGATCTTAGTGGTCTTTCCAACCTTAATGATTTAGTGATTCTATGAAAAATGGGAATTAGTTCAAATTTCTGGGTGCCCACCAGCAAGGAATAGCTGACCCATTTCTCATCAGACATTGCATCAAAAAACATTTTGCCACTAACTCTGTTTAATGCAGGGGAGAGACTCACGTGCTTCATCACCCTCATCTGTTTAATACTTTGACCCATGGTAGAAACAGCTTAAGTTCAGTTGAAGAGAGATCTGTCTCTGTGCTGTGCCCATTTCTTACTGCAAACAGTCACACGGGTAGATTTCCAGCCAAGACAGAGAGCTCATAAATTACTGAGACATCAATAAATGACTCAATGATTTTAGAGTGACTAAAGTGAAACATATCTTATTTATGTTAATGAAAATGACTGACATCCCCAGTGCCTGTCATCTTGAAGAATCACTGAGTGCTCTGCAGACTACGTACACAGCGATCATTCAGCCACAGCTAAAACACAGCTACCTCTGGGGTGGACTGTGACAGATGCTTAATAATGTCTGGAAACCCAGCAAAGGCATGTACAAAAGGAGGAAAAGATAACACTTTGCTTGGAAACCAGTGGGGGAAATTTGAAGTAGCCAGTGTGTGAAGACAAATTGAGTCTGATGAGATGCTGAGTAGTAGTAGCTCCTCTTTGAGTAGTGCCTGACACTGAAATCCAAGGACTTGGCGGTTGGGAAATCAGGGGGTGCTGTCCATTATCACTGGGGCAGCATGTCTGCTTGTGAGGAGGTGCATACTTGCTTGGTGTATATGATGGTGGCAGTTTCGCATTCAAATGAAGCTGTGTAAATACCAGTTTGCTTGTGAAAAACGCTTGGTTTGTACAGGCAGTTCCATTATTGCAAAAACCAATGCAGAAACGCATGCTCCTCTGGGCTTTGTTTCTGTAAACTTGAATGATCAAGCACTTGGCTTTCTGTGCCATTCAAAGCCAGCATGTTGCAAATCCTCCCTGCTTGCTGTTACTTAGAGCTGTGAAGCAAAGTGATAGAAAACTGAAGGCTTCACCACTTAATTCAAAAGTGATGCTAATTGGTTTCTTTCAAGTCAACTCTGCAAACACCACCTTGGTAAAGCTATAGATTACTGCAAGGTTAAACAAAGGATGATGCATGATTTGTATTGCAGGTGTTCGGATGGAAATGTTTCTCAGCTTTGCAATCCTGTTATTTAAGATCACTTGGAGCTTTCCATATGAGCCAGTTACGGCCCTAATTGTGAAGGACAAAGGTGCAAATGACTGCAGCATCGTCCAGTTCAAGGCAGAGTGGCCATTTTACACCAGCAGAGCATGGTTGGAGGATGTAGTATCAAAAGAGCTGAACAAGGAAACGAGCCCAAGAACTTCAGTATCTAATTGGGAGTTCTAAGAAAGAAGGTGACAGAGACTTTGTTGTGACAGGACAAGGGGAAATGGTTTCAAACTGAAAGAGGGAAGATTTAGGTTCGATATAAGGAAAGAGTTTCTTATAGTGAAGCACTGGAACAGGTTGCCCAGGTCATGAATACTGCTTCCTCAGGGACAATCAAGCTCAGGCTGAAGGGACTCTGAGCACCTAATGGAGCTGTAGGTGTTCCTGTTCATTGTAGAGGAGTCGGGAGAGGGCCTTTAAAGGCCTCTTCTGATTCAAACAAGTCTGCTTCTGAGCACAGCACTCTTTCCATCTGCAGACTCATCTTCTCCAGCTCTCCCTTCAGCAGAAGGAGCAATGCTAAATGAGACATCTTCCCAAAGAGAAAGATGCAACCATTTCTCTTGAATGGTGCACACTGCAGTACACATTCTGAGGGGGATGCATGCTGTCACTTTAAGGCAAGCTCCTTCCTTCTTGTATGCTACTATCTTTTGCTCAGTAAATGCTCTCTGGAGCATGCAATATACTGAGGAGTGCAGACGGCGATTCAAATAACAGGGATGTATGTATTGCATGCCCGCATTTCTCCAGCTCCACCTCGTATGTATAGCTCTGACACTTCCCTTTCTGGTAAGCACATATCTCATATCTCGGAGTGGTTTTGGGCTTCGAGTGCGCAGCTGCACTCCCCTCACACCCTGCCTGTGTAACAAGTCCAGAGGAGTCTGTAATGCAGAACAGGCAGGGCTGCAAGTTGGGAAGGAGAAAAGGAGAGAAGAGGGGAGGAGAGACTGAGCTGCCCTGGCTGCCATCCTCAGCTGCTTTCTGATTTGCAGCCCTGGCATTCACCTTCCCCATATTTATCATCTTTATTTATTAGACTAGCCAAAATGATTGCAGAGGAGAGCAGGCAGAGCTAATAATTAAGATGGCCAAATGAAAGCGGAGCCAGGTGGGAATACAGGGGATTTTAGGAGGCAGGGGAACAGAGGGAGAGAAATGACAATCTATTTGGCCCTCTGTCTGGCCCATTGCCCCAGCTTCCTGAAGACACCCAAGGTGAATGAATCTGCTGCCTCTTTCCTGACTCAGAGCTGAGCAATGTTAGCTCTGCAGATATTGCAGTGGGGGGGGAAAAAGCTATTGCCATATTTTTGCTTACAAGGTTCTGAAAGCCCTTACCTTCTCAATGGGGCTGCTGTCATACAGCATCCTAGTTGCATCGTATTTCTACATCTATAGATTAGATGCCACTGGATTTTTCATGCATGGGAATGCCTGCACCTGCAAAACACTCTGAAACTCAGACTGCTCTGGGTCATACACAGTCATCTGGTACATCACATCCCAGCTTGAAGAGTGCTGCAGTAAATGAGGTGGCCCAGGAGCTTCAGACTGTAAAGATCAAATTGCTTAATGAGGGGTGTGAGTGAAATAGGAAAGAAAATGACAGTTATGGGTCTATAAACTTCAGTAAATAAGGGCTAAAATGGAGCTTGTACCAATAGCTCAGAGAATTAGACAAAATTCTGTCTCATCCCTTCCTGGAAGCTTTCATTTTGTCCTAGACAATGTGGAGGGCTGCCCCATATTATTCTCCATGGGCTGTAGTTTCTGGTTTTGTATTGATTCAATAAAAAAGAGCAAAAAAGCATGCTATTTAGGGCCAAAGAACAATTACTGCTTTCAGTAACAGTGCTTTTGTACTTTTTTAGTTCTGATTTATCCTACTGTCCAGGTGAGCAGAATCAGGATGCAAGCCATGGTTCCAGTGCAGCCTACAGTCACAAGGCATGGACAGAGCATGAAATCACTCAGAAATCCTCTTCACTCCTTTGTCATTCCAAAGCCAGCAAAGTGCTGTTGGCTGTCTTTTGAAGGGACCATTGGAGCAATCCTCCTTATCTAGATAGTGAGTGTTGATCTACTGCATGTGAGTTGCAGCATCTCCTTAAGAGCTTATGTCTCTATTTCTGTGGGGAACATAGAGGTCATGTAAGTAGAATCATAGAATCATATGCATTTGAGTTGGAAGGGGCCCTTAAAAACCACCCGGTCCAACTCTCCTGCAATGAACAGGGACACCTACAGCTCAATCAGGTTGCTCAGAGCCCCTCCAGCCTGACATTGGATGTCGCCAGGGATAGGGCACCCACCACCTCTCTGGGCAACCTGTGCCAGTGCTTCACTAAGTGTTGCTGGGCTGTCTCCACTGTGCTGAGATCTGTGTTTTCTGCAGTACCTGGTAGTGTCCAGCCAAGTGAGCCCTTGCTTGGCATCCCTTGCTCCCACGTGAGGTTTGGATCTGCAAGCTTTTCTTGCTGTTTGAACATCAACTCTCTGAAAAGCCTGGAAAAGGCGCTAAGGCAAGTGGCAAGAGGAGGGATTTGTGCTGGAGTGAGAGAAGAGTATGTATTTTAAGACTACAGGGAAGCTGTAGGGTGTATGACCTTTCGTAATCTCCCTGCTTTCAGGTTTCTTTCCTCCCCATTGAGAGCCTCTCTCAACTATTCCCCAGGGGATTTCAAGCATTGCTATTATATGTAATTGCACAAAAGGAGAACGCTCTGGCCCATGAAAGGAATAAGAGGGATAAACTAATTAATTCCAGGCCACAGAAGTGGAAAAGAAAGCAAATACTCAGCAATTAATCAGGGGGCAGCTGAGCCCTTCTTTCCTATCAGATATGGAGGAAAGTGCTAATTGCAGAAGATAAGCCACTCGGTGGGATATGGGAAGCTGCCTTCAGAACAGGAGAAAAAAAGTGAAGCGTTTGGCTGGTGGTATATGGAGAGGAAGGATGGGGCAGTGGGTGCCCTCACCAGAGCTAGAATGCAGGAGCAGGGTGATGTGAGGAGTCTGAGATTTGGTACGGGCTGAAAACATTGCCCAAGCTCTCCCAGAACTCTGGCCGCTCAGGGCTGTGACCATGCCCACCGCCCTCTGGTGCAGACCCTGTCCCTCACCCCCAGCTGCCCTCCCCTGACGCAGCTCTATGCCGTTCCCTCAGGCCCTGTCACTGTCACACAGAGCAGAGCTCAGCGCTGCCCCTCCACTCTCTGTGAGGAGCTGCAGCCGCCATGAGGCTTCCTATCAGCTCCTCTGCTCTGCGCTGAGCAAAGCAAAGGACTTCACACCTTGTCCTCCAGACCCTTCATCATCTTCCTAGTCCTCCTTTGGACACCTCTAAAAGCTTTTTGTCTTTCCCGTATTGTGGCGCCCAAAATCTCATGCAGTGCTCGAGGTGAGGCTGCACCAGTGAAGAATGGGACAATACATAGCTATCCGTGTACATGGGGCTGTTGGCCCTCCTGGGCACAGCTATGGCCTGGGACTGCTGCATGTGGTGACTCCAGAGCCCGTCCAACTGCTTCTCCTCCCACCTGAACAGCCACAGCGCTTCCAGCAGAGGTCTGCATGTAGACATAACCTCTTTGATGTTCCTCACTCAGCACTCAGAGCCCAGTTATGGACTGAGACAAACAGGTTTGCTCCTTGGAGAATGGAAAGAAAAGCATAGCTCCCTCAGTGCTGTGGGTTGATGTTGGTTTTCTTCTTCCAAGTATTCAGATCTCCTGGGGACAAGCCTTTTACGCTAGACCCAGAAGGGATTGGTTGCCAATTGGTTACGTGTGTTATTCGTGACAGAGCCCCAGAAAGCAGGACATGTGCAGTGGTGCCTGGGATGCAGAAGGCACCGTGGAAATAATCCCTCAATGGCAGTGTAAATCTGGAATAACTCCCTGTTAGCTTCAGTAACCACAGAATTACATCCATGCTAAGAACAGCTTGGCCTTCCCCTATAATTCAGTATGTGCAAATAAGCTTCCTGCTCGCTCGCCACATCTCTGCATTGTGCTGGGGAAGCTGGCAGAGTGGTACAGTGAGCAACTTTCCTGCTGGCTGCTGCCCTGCCCCTGTGCAGAGCCCAGCGTCAGCTGGCAGCTGCTGCAGCAGCCCTTGCATTTCACTGTCCCATTCCTCCCAGGATTTCAGCAAATTTGCATTCCTGATGCTCTGAAGATGAACTGCGGGCTGCTGCTCCAACAAACCTTCATTTGGGGGTGCAGAATTCATCAATATTTCACACTGAAGAGAGGGAGAAATATGTGCTTGTGCATATATATGTAGAGAAGGGAAAGGTTAGTGAGGCAAAAAGAAGGAGATAAAGCTGAGGGATTTTCAGAGAAGGAAGGGTTAGAGGAACTGTTTCTGCATTTATTTGACCTCTCGGGCTATGCATAATCCTAGGGAAGGAAAAATCCATGTGGTATTGAAGATCCCTGTTTAATCATTCTTTTATTTGTAGGCATCAGCGCTGGCAGAAATTTCATGATAGCCAGGCAGAGACTGCAGCTTCAGTTAGGGGAGAGGAAAGAGGAGAGGCAGAACAAATGACATGGGGAGAACAAGAAGCAGAGTGAGAGAGTGAAACGTATTCACAGGGACTGGGGATGGGGGGGTTCAGCAGCAAGTCTCCTTTTGCTAAAGCCCCTGCAGCCCTTACTCAGCATAATGTGGCCAGTCAAGTGCATACGATGCTTTTAGAAGTCTCTGGCAGTTCTTTCATTAAAAGCTTGACCGCGAGGCTGGGTTATAAATAATTCGATATTAAACACACACGTCAAAGAAGAGGGTGAGGAGGGAGGGAGATTGTTTTCAAGCCACAGAATAATTATTCGGATGTATAATTTTAGCTTCAAGCTTCTTGGGGATGAAGAGGCAGCATAGGGTGAGGGACTGGTGAAGAGTAATGGTTTCAATATCAGGCAAGGCTGTGTTGGTGCTGGCTGCAGCACAAGGTGGGGCTGCCAGCTGGCTCAGGAACTCCATGTCAGGCATGAGCAAAGGCTCTGCTGCTCACATCATGTGGGATGGGCTCAGGAATGTGTGCGTGAGCTTGTACCCAGTGCCACAGAACCTGTGTTTTGTACCTGCACCTACCTTGAACGTATGCACACACAGAGCTTGCAGGTGCATCTGCATGTTATAGATGCTGAAGGGCTGTGCATCTCAAGAGTGGTTTCTGTGGGACCCAACACAGCATGTGCAGGAGGAGGGCTAACTACTGCAGCTATTTTATTTCTAGAGACTCCAAGGATGCTGCAGCCTCTCCTCTGCCCTGGGCATACTTGCTCACCCACACACCAGTTTGCAGAAGTTCCTTCATGCTGGGGCACTGGCCTGTCTCTTGCGTGCAGATCCACAGCATGTGCATGCACACGTTCTTTCCTTCCCTCCTCATGCTCCTCTCAGCTCATGCCATCCCTCGAGGTCCCATCTCTGTGTTTGCTCCAGTGCTGCTTCATGTCCCAGCTCAGAGCTTTTCCTCAGTCTCTTTTCTCCAGATTTGGTGTGGCCGAGCCAGAAACCTCAGTCCTGGAGGAAGAACTGGGCTAGGCAGGCTGGGGATGGTTGATCTCCCCTGGATATACACCAAACTGCCTCTGTCTTGTGTTAGGAAAAAGGGCTGTAGCCAGAGGCCAGGTCCCTTCGGGCTCTGTGTTCTCACTGCTTTGTCCCAGATACGCATAAACCAGCACAGCCCACACAGACCTGCACCTTGGCTCATGTCACATACAAGCCCCAGTTCCAGCTACTAGATCTCTTTCATTGCAGCCCTGCAGGGTTTAAAACTTCAGCGATGACTAAATCCTGCTGCTTGTACTGAGGATGGGCTACAATGCCTAGTTGGAGAGAAAGATAATGTGACCTGGATGTCTCCCAGCCATGGTGCCACTGGCTATATCCCATCTCTGTCCTGGAAAACAACTGCTCAGTCTGTGCAGACTGCTCCTTGTCTCCCAACCACCACAGTGGCTGATCTCTAAAGAAGGCTGGGCTACAGAGGTTAAAAATCTCTTGGGAGCCAGAGATTCAGTGTGGGGCTGTGGGGAAGGAGTTGGGCAGCCAGCAAAATGAGTAGCCTTCAGACGCTCAGTGACTGAGGGAGAGAGTGCTCTCCAAGAGGATTTTGTGTCACCAGTGTGTAGGTGGAGGATGGTATGCCATCGTCCCTGCCCTTTCACTGATTTTCATCCCAGTCCCCACTGGATGAGTTTGCTGCAGCGTCACATCCTCCTGTGTTGTGTAGGGCACCTTGTGGGGAGCAGCCCTCAACTGTGTGCTGCCTGCTGCCTTCCAGCTGTTCTCAGCAGTTGCTTCCTTCTGCACAGCCCTGAGCACTGGGTGCATGGTTACCTTAGAAACTGATTTTTCTCTTCCTCCCATGGCTGTGCACAAGTTAAGCAACGGGTAGCAGGAGGCACACAGGCTTCTGCATCAGGAAAAGACCCAACATTCTGCAATGGTCTTATCTATGTGGGAATGGAGCTCCCTGCTCTGTGGGATGTGTGGGAGGCCCTGATGTTCTGCCGTAGGTTGGCCAAGTTCACAGCATGAAGAAGCAGGATGCTCTTTGGGGCGACTGATATAATGTGAGGTCGTGGATGCTCTTGTTTCAAAAGCAAATATTTCCTGTCTGATGCAGGCATTTTAAAGCAAATTTGTATTCACTGAATAAATAAACACACTATACATGAAATACTTTTTGCAACATGGAAACACTTTCTTCTCTTGTCTGAAAGGTGTAAGATGAAGCTTGGGAAGGGTCTCAGATCTGCCCTCTAGATGGTATTTGGAAAACTGATGTTGAGTAAGGTATTCATTTTCTTAAACCCCTTGCCAGTGGGGGCAATGGCAGTAGGCTCTGAAGTAGGTGGATTTCAGGCTGGTTTCCAGGGAGGAATAAAATGTCGATATTGCACCACTACTGAATATCTAAAGGCAGTCCCAGCAGGAAAGGAAAAAGGAATGAAAAGCAGTGAGAAATTCATCAATATTCCTCACTAGTTCCATGCTGGAGTCACCTTATCCTTTTCACAAAATGGATGAATAAGCAAAGAGCTCAAGTTCATCTTGTACTGTGCTGACATTCTTATTCTATACCCTTCTAAAACCAAGGTCCAACACTAAATGTTTATTTACTGTTGCTTTTTGCTTGAGAATAGGTGTCCATCGATTTTGAGATGCTGAGGGACAGAAGGGGTGGTGTTATTTTGTTGGTAGGGAGGCAAGCCTTACGCTGGGGAATGGCTTTTTCTCTAGTGCTCTGTGGATGCAGCTGAGCTGTTTGTTTGTTGCAGTTTGGGATTTTGTGTTTGCTTTGTGGGTGTTGTTACCCCAACCCCCCTCGAGCAGATTTCTGCTTCTCCATCTCAGCTGCATGTGGCTTCAATTAGGCTGGGTGTTTGTGTGTCTCAGTGTGCAGGGAAAGGCTCCGGATCATTACTGTGAAATGTGTTTGATCTCCTCTCGCCTTCCCATTTGAAATGGAAATCGCTGCATTTGTCGGTTTGTCAGGTCCCCAAGTAATCGTCCCACCAGATCCTCCAGCAGCCTCCCTCTCCCTCCGCCTCTTGGGAAAGCTAATGACCAGCCCCAATCCACCCCAGCAAGAGGCATTTTTGCCTTTCTCACAGTGTCATTTTGATCCGTTTGATAATTTCTTGTTCTCCTTTATTCAGTGATGCCTTCTTTTGCTCTCTTCCTTCTCTCAGGGCTTGCTTAACTTTGGCACCCTTCAGAGCAGGAAGACAGTTTATTTTTTTCCAGACCATGAATACTCTTAGGGGCTGAAGAAATGAGAGAGCTCTTGGGTCCTTTTACTGAGGTCTTCCTTTTGCCCACATCATATAGGCAGGAGTTAGGGTTAGTCAGCAAAGCCATTGCATCCCCTTTCCCATGCCTTTGCATGGGAAGCTGATGGAGCCAAAGCACCCTACCTGGAGGTGTGCACTGCCCATCCCAGCTGCACAGACAGTCCTTTACCCTGGGACTTTTGCCCTTGGCACCAGCCTTTGGTTCCTGCCCCTCCCTGCCATACAGCAGTATGCTGCTGCTGTCATCTCCAGCAGGGTTGTTTCTGATAGGACTGGTGGTCCCCACTTTGGTGGTGGTCAGTTTTCATCCTCTTTCCGCCTCTCTGCCTTCCAACCAGAAACTGGCACCAGCAGTCCCTGAAGAGAGGCCAGGACAATTACTTCATTCTTCCAGTTCAAGAACATGGGAGAAGACAGAATTCTGTGTTAACTTCTCCCCATTTGGCAACCTTTTTAAATAGGCCTCTTGCCACAACTGTAAATCAATAGCAGGGAATGGGTTTATGGAGCAGAGAAGGACAACTCAATTTCTCCCTTCAACGTTTTATAAAAGAAAGAATCACAGTATTTGAAAATACCTACTTAGAAAAGGACCACCAGCTTCTCAGTTTCAGTAGGGCTCTGCACAGCTCTACTACATGTCTCTCACACCCTACCCCATCCCTAGAGTTATCTTCCTGCCCTACTGTTATCTTTTGCTTTTTCTTCACTAGTCCCTTCTTCCCTTCCTTGCCCCAAGTATCTACCACCTCATAGGCTGCTGGAGCTCTCTTCTGGGATGTCCATGGCTCCCGTGGCGAGGGAGACCAGGGGCTGGTGTACAGGCACTCACAGGTTTCTGTTGCAGCTGGCCTCAGCCCTACAGCAGGTCCCTTGGCAGAGTGGGTGTGAGCTTGCATGTATCCACATCACCTCAACATCAGCACTGGGCAATGGAGGAGATGCTGCCCCAAGGAAAGAGGCAAAGGAGCCACAGCTGATGCCACTCATCAGCCTCATATTCAGCTCCACATAACATAATTAATGCTACTCATGCATGCTTCCTTATCTGAAACACAGAAGAAAAATGAGCTTCAGGAAGAGTGACAGGAGAAAAGGGAAAAAAAAAAATCCCTGCCTCTGGTTTTCATTTGGCAGTGAGGCAAGGCAGCAGATGGGGAGCACAGCATCCTGTGGTCATAGCAGCCCATCTGCCTGTGCTGCATACCAAGCATAATGCGTGCAGCCAGGTAGGGGCAGGCTCTCAGTCCTTCTTAGGTCAGTGATGCTTGGAGGGCATGATACTGCTCACTGTAGCACACTGCAAATGAAGATTCCTTAATGCTTGGATAAGAGATAATGGCCTTAATTTGCACCAGAGGAGGTTCAGGTTGGAAATTTGGAAGGACTTCTTCTCAGAAAGAGTGGTGATGTACTGGAACACCCAGGGAGGTGGTGGAGTCACCATCCCTGAAGGTGTTCAAGGACCACATGGATCTGGCACTGAGGGACATGGTTAGTGGGCATGGTGGAGATGAGATGATGGTTGGACTGGATGATTCTAGTGGTCTTTTCCAACCTTAAGGGTTCTATGATTCTATTAATGTCTGTCTGTGTGCAGCAGCCTTGTGTGGAAGACCTTTGCTCCTTTTCTTACTCCTTCTCAGGACAGCCCTTCTCTCCTAGACAGGAGGACCAGTGACACTTGTCATGGGGACCATGAGTTAGACAGTTCCCTGAGTAGCACAAGGCTTGGAGATATTAATACCATGGCTCCTTTCTCTTGATGTTTTCCGGTTTCCACCTGTCTCCTGCTCCTTATTCAGGTCTTTATTTCCCCACTCAAGGACCCATGAAACCACAGGACATCTTTAGCAGCTCCAGGACTTGGCTAACTGGTCACTCATGTCCCTCGTGGTTCTCAAGGATGAAGCATGACAGGGGAGCAAGACAAGAGAACAGACGTGGCTATTTCCATGGCCACATCTTTGGCAGAGCACCTCTAGCAATGCCTACTGGCTTTTGGATGCTATCAAGAGGAAAACCTGGAAAATGAAGGAGTTGCTTTGCTGAATGTCCACCCTTTGAGTTCCATCTTTGAGATGCTCTGTTTCTGCTTTTCCAAGTGATCTACCTCTTAGGCACTTTTTTTTTTTTTCCCATGAAGGCATTGAATCAGCCTTAGTGTGAGATGCAGTAAGACCTGTCATGTTTATGCTGGGACTTGGACAATTTAAGGCTCTTTCCAGCTTTACCACAGGTACCATGTGGGATGTCAGAAGAATTATTTCTTCTCTACAGGTCCAAAGCTCTCTAACTGTAAGAATGGCAAAAACTACAGAGAAAGAAGTATACATGTCATCAGACCTCTGGTGCTCCTCATGGCCCAGACTATATGCCTTAGAAAGAGACAATAACCTGGATCTCTCTTAGGGTATTTTCTGCTTCTACCGCCCCTCCAAACCTTTTTCCCTTTCTTCCACCTTCCTACTCCCATTTTTCCTCCTTCCCCTAGTAGCCCCATCTTTTTGCCAGTCTTTACAGCTCCATGAAGGTACATCTGGCCCACAAATGAGTGTTATCCTCTCCCTGGAAGACTGTGACCTCCTGCACGTGGTTGCCTCCAGCTCACTGCAGTCATGAGCATGTGCTGGCCATCAGCCTGCCTGCACTCTTTCAGGCAGGGTTATTTATTTATCCCTGTGACAACGCAGAGGGGACCTGGGCATAGCTCAGCATAGAGGTGTTACTGAACTGACACTTTTCTCATACACAGTGTACTTTTTGTGGTTGGTGGGAGAGCAGAGGTGTGACCTGACTGCTGAGCTCTCCCATTCTCCAGCAATGGCTGTGTTCACCTACCTTAAACACACTGCAGTACACAGTAAAAGAAGCATTCCAATTTGGGTTGCACACCAATTGTTCTTGCTCTCTGGTGTAATTGGTGTTGTTGAGCACAAGTCACCACCACCCATTTCTAGCACAGTCAATGGCTACAGTTTATCTTCTTTTTGAAAGACCATAGTTATTTGGCTCCCTTTCCCATTCCGTTGCGTGCTCCTTCCCTTGGTGGTTTCGTCCTTCAGTGACAGCGCAGGGTGCGGGTCTTCTCCTCTCCAGCACGCCTGCTGCAGGATGGGGTTGAGCATGCAGATGGCTCTGACACAGGTCTGCACATAGGCTCTGTGCACTGGCTGTGCCAGTGAGAGGTCACCAGCCAGTGAATGCCTGCCTCTTTTGCTGTCTTTGCTATGTCATGCTGCTCAGCTGGATTCACAGCCGCCTGCCTGCCGCAGGCTGCTCCTCCAGTCCAAACCAAACCTGATAATTGATGCAGTAATCCTTTGGATTCCCTCATTAACAGTCACTAATGGCCACTGTGTTAGCAGCGAGCATTGCGAGCAGGACCAATTCAATTAAGCCTCTAATAAACCCATTGTAAATGGCAGTAACCACAGAGTTCAAAGGCAGGATTATGGAAACTCTTTGCAATGTCTTGTGACAGCAGACAGGGTGTAGGACTTGCTCTGATTAATTGACTGCAATGAGCTGAATGCCTTTCTCAGAAACCCTTTGCACCACGAGCTGGCTGGCAGGAAATGGCCACCAGCACAGGATTTGTCTCTGATGCTCCATTCCCCTGGCCCTTCTCATTCGATCGTGAGCCCAAACTAATTCACCCAAACCTAGTGCAGAGTTATCTTCCAGTTTCTTCCAGTTGGTGAGGCACTGGAGCAGGCTGCCCGGGGAGGTGGTGGAGTCACCATCCCTGACGGTTTTCAGGAAAAGTATGGATGTCACACTAAGTGACACTTCAGTAGTATGGCGTTGGTGCATTGAAGGGTGGACTAGATGATTTTAGTGGTCTTTCCAATCTTAATCATTCTGTGATTCTATGATTGAGCATCCCAAAGGTTTTATACCCTTATTGGTGCAGTGAGGATCAGTGCTGCTGGCAGCTCCCTTTGTTACAGCTGGGTAGTCGTGGATAGTGGTGAGCAGAGGTGACTCGGTGAATTATTCAAGAGCACATCATGGTTTCCTTGCACGCTTAATGTGAAATGATTTGGCAGGTGATTTCTGTAGATAAATCGTGACCTGTCATTCATCCTGAAAGACTTTGCAGTGAACAAGGCCAGGCAGAAGTACTTCACTGAAAACTTCTTCGTCTTGAAGGCTGGGCGTTTTGTTTCTTTATTGTTTTCATATTCCCTGGATAAAAGTTGAATGGATTTTGTGAAATTCTTGTTGAGAGGATGTGAGAAAAGAAACCTTCATTATGAATAAGATCTAATTGCTGAAAATGCTGGATTTTCATTTCAACTTACTGTTTTAGAATGTAGATTATTCTTCATTTCTTTTTTCATATTATTTTTTGATGTGAAGATTACATATGCTGATGTCATAGCACATTTAAAAGCTATAGAAGGTAACATAAAACTGGAAAATGAAATCAAAATGAAATATGAGAAATGAAAACATAATTTTGAGATGTTTAAATAATTGAAATGTTACCGAGTTCTACTTTTTGAGGACCATTGGCATATTCATTTCAATTTCTGATTGTTGTAATTAATTTCATTCAGTATGAGCTGATTAAGCTGGGCAGGTAGGTCATTTAATAGGCCTTTGTTCTCTTCTTGGATGTAATTCCTGGAATAAAATTTCTCATGCAAATCCTGACTACAGTGAGCCTGAAATCTCTCTTTTCACATCTCCTGTAGGACTCATTTAAACATTGCTGCTTCTGCAAAGACACACACAAGTGGACTGATTTCCTAGAAACATGGTGAAAATGGTCATACATGGGGTACTAACATGCTGAATGGTTTTATAATTGAAATGAATGCTTCCAGCTGACTATTGCTTGCCTTTATTTTTTCCCCATGACTTCCTTTGGCTCTACAACTTCCTGGTCCACCTTCAGACTTTGTAGCACCTTCTGGATACTCCGTACACAAACTGAGACTCAGAGCTCAGCCAAACGTGGAGGGAGATGGGACTACATGCACAACAGAGTTCCCAGCTTGCTCCTGGGCAGTATGCTGGCTCACAGCCATGTTTGTTGAAGTGGAAGCTCAGATCAGAAGTTACGAAGTTTAAACAGTAGGGTTTGCCTAGCCACTAGGGCTAGCCCAGCTCGTATAAGAGTGAGCCAGGCAGGAGATGTTAGCAATGAAGGGGAGTAGATGGGCTTGATCTATCATCAATCTCAATCACTTCTGAATCAATTTTACATAAATTGTAGAATAGAATCACAGAATCATTAAGGTTGGAAAAGACCTCTAAGGTCATCTAGTCCAGCTGTCAGCCCGTCTCCACCATGCCCACTAACCATGTCCTTCAGTGCCATATCCATGTGTTTCTTGAGCACCTCCAGGGATGGTGACTCCACCAGTCCCTGGGCAGCCTGTTCCAATGCATCATCACTCCTTCTGAGAAGTAAATTTTCCTAATATCCAGCCTGAACTTTTCCTGGCACAACTTAAGGACATCACCTCTAATCCTGTTCTTGTGCCAGCTCAGGGATTGCAATGCCTGTGATGGGTATTGGACAGGAATGTCTCACCACAGATTTCTCATTCAAGGCTCATGCATCACAGAATCACCAAGGTTGGAATAGACCTTCAGGATCATCCAGTCCAACCATCCACCTATCATCAATAGTTCTCACTAAACCATGTCCCTCAACACCAAGTCCAATCCTTCCTTGAACACCTCCGGGGTCGGTGACGCCACCACCTCCCTGGGCAGCCCATTCCAGTGACTGTCCACTCTTTCAGAAAAGCAGTATTTCCTAACATCCAGCCTAAATCTCCCCTAGTGCAGCTTGAAGCCATTCCCTCTACTTCTATCACTAGTTACACGAGAGAAGAGGCTGACCCCCAGCTCACTACAACCTCCCTTCAGGTAGTTACAGAGAGCAGTGAGGTCTGCCCTGAGCCTCCTCTTCTCCACACTGAACAATCCCAGCTCCTTCAGCCGCTCCTCGTAAGGCCTGTGCTCCAGACCCCTCACCAGCTTTGTGGCCCTTCTTTGAACCCGCTCCAGGGTCTCAATGTCTTTCTTGCAGTGAGAGGCCCAAAACTGGACACAGTACTCAAGGAGCCACCAGAGCTGAGTACAGGGTGACAATCGCTTCCCTGCTCCTGCTGGCTGCAGTATTTCTGATGCAAGCCAAGATGCCATTGGCCTTCTTGGCCACCTGAGCACACTGCTGGCTCATGTTCAGCTGAGCATCAATCAACACCCCCAGGTCCATTTCCTCTATGCAGTCTTCCAGCTGCTCCGCCCCAAGCCTGCAGCATTGCCTGCGGTTGTTGTGGCCAAAGTGCAGGACCCGGCATTTGGCCTTGTTGAAACTCATCCCATTGGCTTCAGCCCAGCAATCCAGCCTGTCCAGATCTCTCTGTAGGGCCTTGCTACCCCCAGGCAGATCGACAGTTCCACCCAACTTGATGTCATCTGCAAACTTACTGAGGGTGCACTCAATGCCCTCACCCAGGTCATCAATAAAGATATTGAAGAGGACAGGCCCCAGCACTGACCCCTGGGGAACACCACTCATGACCTATCGCCAGCTGGATTTAGCTCCATTCACTACCACTCTCTGGGCCCAGCTTTCCAGCCAGTTACTTATCCAGCCAAGAGCGCATCCATCCAAGCCATGGGCTGTCAGCTTCTGCAGGAGAATGCTGTGGGAGACAGTGTCAAAGGCTTTGCTGAAGTCTAGGTAGACCACATCAACAGCTGGTCCCTCATCTACCAGATAGGTCTCTAGATCCCTAATACAGTCTCTTTCCGCAGATGACTGCCAGTACTTAGAGAGAGAAAGGAAGAGCTGTTAGCTCCTGGGGATCCTCCCTATGGAATTTCCAAGTTAGGTTCTCTGCAACCTCCCTCATGTTCCCAGGAGAATTCATCTGCAATGCACCTGGCTCAGATGAGGAGTAACATCAATGTTATCTTCTGTTGTACTGCCATGGTGGTTAGCGACCCTGCACATAGCAGAGGGATTGAAACTAGATGATCATTGTGGTCCTTTTCAACCCAGGCCATTCTATGAATACAGCTTTTCAGTTATTAGCCCTTTTTTATTATCACATATACATCTAAAATCTCTCTAAGAAGCAATGGAGTTTTTTCATAAAAAATATGAGTCCTGATCATTAAAAAAAAAAAAAAAAAAAAAAAAAAAAAAGCAGAAAAAGAAGAAAAGAAGAAAGAAAGGAAGGCAATCAGGTCCAAACCTAGCACTGAGGACTTTTGTTCCACTCATTACATCACTTAAGGACAGATAAAATTCTCATTACTTCTCTCATCTGAGAAAGTGAATCTTTCTGTCTCTCACACATTCCCTCACCCCCTTTCTTTCTCCTAACACTCTTAGAGGTATCTGTCTCTACTCAGTCACTTTTCCTGCAAGTTTCATTAGATTGTGATTGGATAGTCTTCCAGATTCTAGAAGACACTTTGTCAGAGGAATTCCTGGGAATATAGCCTCTGTTTGATGAAACCAAGAGTTGCAAAATTAATAAAAGACCAATTAAAGATGTGATTCTTTGTTCCTTAATAGAAGTTTTCTTTTACCAGCAACTATTTTTTAGCAACTCTAAAAATGTACTTGTACATTCATGATCTTGTGTTACATTTTCTATCAAATAAAACTCTCAATTTATGAAGATTGTGATCTGTGTTTGCATCACAGGAAATTTGCACCTTAGCTACCCCACTGTCTTGGAGATCCTAAATGTGCATGCACAATTTCAACTAATTTCCCCAAATCAGTTTAATTTTTCTCTCTCTCTCTGAGTGTATATTTACCCATAACACAAAGAAGGGAGGGCTACAGCACTAAGTTTGCCTTGGTTTGAAAAATTCAGCCTGCCTTGCTCACTCCAGGAGGATGGTTTGGATACTGCACAAGGGTATAAGAAATCAGGGCGGAATGGATCAGAAGGCCAGGAAGGAGGGGGCAAAACATTGTGAAGCATTTCTTTCTTAAATTATACCCTTGGAGTGTGTGTTAGCAGGGACAGCACTGAATAACTGAGTGGTAACCTTGCCTCTGGTGCCTGTCACCACCTCCAGTTTCTTTCATGCCTTCTTTTTTCTTTCCCTGCCCCTCACTTCCTGTACACTCTTCTTCTCTTAATTCTTGTTTGTGAAGAGCACCACAGCATTCATATGTGAATTCCATGGAGCACTGCAAGAGGGAATGTGTCTGAAGGAGGAATCTATGCCATGCCCCTCCACTGAGTTTTCCATTCCCAGGAGGGATTCTCTCTCCAGTCTCTGAGAAGGCATCATGGGTCCCATGTCTATGGATGGCAATTAAAAAGGGAACCTCTCTCAGTGCCCAATGATGGTAAGAATGTACCACACTGCTCCAGGATCACCCCAGGTACAAATCTTGCACAGCCCTCAGCTTCAAGGTGGTTCCATTCCTTTGACACAACTGCAATGACTGTCACAGCTCTGTTGATTGTATAGGTCTGGAAGAATCAGATAGAGGCACACAGAGTGATTCCCTTCTGCCCCCAGGAAAGGGATTTTCAGGAGAGACTGGAAACAGAATTTCTTCATGGTTGGCAACATGTTGGCAGGTTTTTGTCACTTTCATTCACTCCCTGAACAGGTTACTGGGGGACTGAGAGCTACTGCTCCTCTCTTCTCTGTCATCTTTTAGCTGCATAATCAGCTCCAAAATCAAAAATTTCTGCTCTGCAAGTCAATGGAGCAAAGCCATGCAGTCCAGCCTGAAAAAGGAGTGGACATCAGCTTTACCATTCTGCTGCGTGCTGAGACACTTATTCTCACCACTCTTCTCAGACCAGATTTAACTTACTCAGCTGTGGGAGCCCAGCTGCCCAGGACCTGAGCTGCCTTTTCTCCCAGGCTGTGGATGACATTTCCCCCTGCTTTGCCTTCCTTTACCTCATGTTGAGGAGCAGGCTCTGAATTTGACACAGGTGCAGGAAGGGATGGAGAGATTTCACAGTGACTTGCCCCCTCAGCCAGTGCTGTCAGTGCTGTTTGTACTGTAATATCAATGCAGCCAATTGAGAAAGTCACTTTTGGGAGTGCAAGGAATGGCTGTGCAATACCAACGTGCATTGTTTCTGAGGACACCCAGTCCCTTCCATGGCTTTCCTAGCAAGTCCTAGGAGCACTGCAGGGGGAAAGGGTGCAGCTGCTCTGGGCAAGCCCATGTTGCCATGATGGGAGATGCTGGGCACCTCTTGTGCTTGGGATTTGCCAGGGCTAGAGCAGGATGGTGAAGGCACAGAGGTGAAGGCAGTGGGATGTGGAAGGCCACTTGCCACACCACTGCTTGGCGACAGGTCCTTTTCATACTCTGATCCTGAGATCAACCCCAAAGGTCAGCACTGCCTGTGCCCCATGTGAGTTCAGCCTGACTTGGACAAAACCATAATAGTTCCATGGCACCCCAGAGAATGAAGCTGCAACTGGAAAAGATCTGAGGATTCCTTGCCCGGAGAGCCCTCTTTGTTGCACTGACCTCCATTTGCAAGTGCCACCTCACTTTTTAAATGTTAGTTCATAACATGTTGATACTGCCCAGAGACCCTGGAGGAAATGCTTTTGAGCTGGGAAAAGGTTAAATGGTAAGTGATCATTCTGACACCAGAAATGGTTTGGAAAACAGGTTGGATTGGTAGCACAAACATGTTGCCTGGGTAGCTGAAAATCCAGCAACAAAACATTTCAGGCAGTGCTGGTGGGAAGTGTATCCTTGTACTTGAGAAATAACTCATCAAGAAGAAAAGTTCTTCCATCCTTTCTCCTGAACCCAACTATGGTCTGCATTCCATTCTTGTTTCTTTAGGTTTTAGCCCCAGGAGAAGTCATTTTTAGAGGGAAGTAAGATCAACTGATATGACTGGGTACAGGAACAGGGCAGCCCTACCTCTGATTGTGCTGAGAACGAAGGATAGTGTAGTGGAAATGTTAAGTCATAGCTTGAATCAGTGATTGAGCACCTGGTGGGAAGGCAGGGCCAACCCAGGGGAGCTCAGGTGCATGCAGTGCACCTCAGTGATTGGAAGGGGTGGAGCCAGGATCCTTCCCTTCCCAGACCTCATGCAAGGGTTTTCAGTGGAGGAAAAGGTATCTTTCTAGAGATCCCTAGATGTCTAAGGATCTTACAGGCCTTCTGAAGGTAAGCTGTTTCTTTCTCTTATTTCTGAAGTTAGTGCTCTCACATCACAATGGTTCCTCATTCAGTGTAGCCTAAGACCTTGCTGCTTTGCCATCCTGTTATGCTTTCTATTGCATTGCAGATGGGAATGGGCTTTCGGAGAGGCAAGATTCTCAGCACTGTCAGGAATATGAAATGCTCATCCATTAGGGAAGAAGCAGCAGCTTTATGCTTTTGATGTCAGCTACTGATTTACAGTGATTTATATCAACAGCTACAACCTGCATTTACATAGTATTCTTCACAGGACTGTCAGGGCTCTTTACAGGAAAGGAAAAAAATGGTCTTGGGCTAAAATGATAAGTCCTGTGAGAAGGAAGGCCAGATTCTTGCCAGAACTCTGCTAAAGCCCTCCTGCATCCATTTAGAAAGGCCATTTTAAGCTTAGTCCTTCACGCCTGAGTTTCTCCAGCTTTGAAATGGGGACAGTGATGCTGTTTGTCTTCACATGGAGGGGCAGGTGATGTGAAACTTAATGAGATGTGCTTTAAAAAAAAAAAAAAAAAAAAAAAAAAAAAAAAGGGGAATTTAAGATCCTGCAATTGAATATGCTAGATAACTGCATGGCTCCCAGCAATGGCATCCCTGGGGTGAAGGAGCACACTAAAATAGATAGGACAAAGAAAATGGTTTTAAACTAAGGGAGGGGACATTTAGACTAGATGTCAGGCAGAAGTTTTTTGCAGAGAGTGTGGTGAGGTGCTGGAATATATTGCCCAGGGAGGTTGTAGATACCCTGTCTCTGGAGATGTTTAAGGCTGGTTTGTATGGGGCCCTAGGCAGCCTGACCTGGTGCTTGATCTAGCAGTTGGCAATTGTGTCCTTGGCAGGGAGTTGGAGCTAGACGATCTGTGAGGTCCCTTCCAACACAAGTCATTCTGTGATTCTATTAAATATCTATTAATGCTGTCTTCCTCTGGGCCTGTCTCCAACAAAGAGCTGTGTTGTCTCAGGCTGGACTAGATGGAAATGCCTAGACCAGGAGGTACTTCTCTGATAACTGACATTTGCATGCTTTGTTGTTTATGCAAGTGAAAAATTATGTAGTGGGGTCACAACCCATGTGAAAGAGACAGCTGTCAGAGAGCCCATGTAGCTAGAATTTCTGCAAAGAAATGTACAGTCATTCCTAAAAACCTCTGCCCGTGGTGTATGGATTCATAGTCTGGGGCCTAACAGCTCCTGCAGCTCTATGTGATCCCTTTCACCAGTATGGGAAGGGGCTGGGTACCTTGCAGGGGAGTGACAGCTGCTGCTGCCTGGCCAGGTTACATGCGAGGGGAGAGGGATCTGTCCTAGCTTGTGTGTGGCTTTCCTTTTCAAATGCTTTTCATCTAAATTGGATTTATTTGTTCTTGATTCTTGGATCACGATTGTCTTCATTTTTTTTCAATGCATTTGAACTTTCATTATGTTTTCTCTCTTGTGGCTTATGAAGTCCTGGACTAGTCTAGCTACTAGGGTTTTTTTTAAGCCTCAACAAATAAACTAACCAAGTCAGAAGACTAAACATAATTTTAGTGAAACAGAACCAGATGATGTTATTTGTTCCTTATGATGCCCACAGTTGTTCTCTTTCTATATGAGCAGGTAAAATGAATGAGCTTTCACTGCTGTGCCAGGTCCAGAGGGGAATCTGTTCTTCTAATTTCAGAATGGCAGAGAAAAACAGTGGTCAGTAAGAACCAATGTTTCCAGCTCAACACAGATCCCCCTTTCTATTTATGTCCAGATTCTGCCAGCCCAGAAACAATTACTTGTATGAATAAGACCTCTTAAATATTCCCTTTGTGCATACTTGGGAGAAGCAACCCAGTTTAAGCTACTTGAAACCATTCCAGCTTGTTCCAGTTCTTACAGTCAGTACAGAGGAGAGGCTGTTGGTTGTAGTGAGCAAGAACGTGTGTTACATGTTTTGGGGTTATAATGGGCTATAGTGAAGATAGAAGAGCATTACATGAGGCTGCATCATGGTGGCATTAGATAATGTACCTCTTCCCCCACGTAACTAGCAACAGGATGAGAGTGAATGGCTGCCTCAAGTTATACCAGGGGAGGTTCAGGTTGGATATGAAGAAAAATTTATTCACTGGAAGAATGGTGAGTCACTGGAAAAGGCTGCCCTCAGGAAGCAGTGAAGTCACCATTCCTGGAGATGTTCCAGCATGGAGATGTGGCGCTGAGGGATATGGTGGGCAATATTGGTGTTAGGTGGATGGTTAGACTAGATGATCTTGGATATGTTTTCCCAAACTCAATGATTCTATGGATGGCAGCTCTCTCCCAGCGCACAGGACTAAGCAGCTCTGAGCGCAATACTGGCACTTGTATGATTAGGGAAGAGAAACAGATTGAAAGCCTTTGGTCTGTATGTCTTGAAACTGGCCACAAGTAGGGAACCATTGATTTGTTGTGATGAATGTAATTTCTAAACTAACGGAAGAAAGGTAGTGTTCTGTTTCTAGCTGTTCCATTTACATAAGAATGAGATCACCTTGAACAAGAACAAAGAGACCCTTATACATAGTGAACTGGGGGGGGGGGGGGGGGGGGGGGGGGAAACAAAACGAATTAGCTGGAGGTAGGAGAACTGAACAGCCACTGACAGAACAAAATTAGCTAGTCTAGATCATAGCTGTTACAGAAACAACAGAGAGAAATGAAAACAAACCTTTTAAGAAAATATGGATTTTTCACAGGAAAATATACAGCAAGATGTACATTGGAGTGTTTCACTTGATTGATAAATGACCTGATGAAAAATGCAGCAGTATCTAACATTAACTAACTCTGTCCAGCTCCTGATGCAGCCATAATGCACACAATCATTTGCAGAATACTTGAAGATCCTCTGACAAAGATTTCCCCATCTCCAGTCGCTTCCAGACCTAATTTATGCACACTGAAATGTTTACATCCATGCTAGATGCAAGCTTGAAAGAATAATCTTTGGATGTTGCCTGTATTACTTATAATTATCTCCAGGCTTTTGATTAGGCTAACCTTGTTATAGGATACTGTACATACACTCCACTAGGCAATAACTTTGCTTTAGCATTTCCTAGCTGATGGGGATGGACACGAGCAGATGCACTTGTGACCTCCGCTGAGTGACAACAAACCTGCAAGGCAAACCTTGCGTGTGCAGATAGAACTGGGTGGGTGAAGCTCCCTGAATCGTGGGAAATCCACAACTAGCACATTTGGGAGCAGTCTTTTTAGTGGAGTCTGTATGTTGCAACCTCCATGCTCAGCAGGAGTCCTGGATGCACTAGTCTCCAAGGTCTGGAGCAACCCTGGAGATGAAAAAGGTATCTAAGATGGACTCAAACTGGTCCTGACCTGTGCTGGATAGTGTGCTACTTGAGCAGACCAAGGTCACAGCTAGCAGCTGAGTTTAGGGTCTCTTGTTTCCTAATTCTGTGCTTAGAGATGGGGGGGGGGGGGGGGGGGGAGAAGGGGGAGGGGAGAAGGGGGAGAGGAAGCACCCTTCTATTATTTCATAGCAACTATTAGTTTAGCTCATCTACTGACTATGACTAAGAATATTTCATGTTCAAGTAATCCATCATGCTTATTGCTGTTAACTTTTCAATACCAACTGTACATCCCACAGAATATACAAAAAGCCCTTCTGGGATTCTTTATCATCATAGCAACAACTACAGAAACTACTTGTCCTCCATGTGAAAGACATTTAAACCACGTGATCACCCAAAGTCTTTCCAGTCCTTTTCAGGCCAGAAAAGAGTAATGATTCACAGGTGAGGCAAATCCTCACTGTTTCTCACTTTATAAGGTACATCTTGGGTGCATCTTTGAAATAAGGTGCTCACGGAGGCTTAAGTACTAAACCTGAGGCTTGCTGTTCCTCTTCCCACACCCCAATCCACTGCCATATAACTGTGTGTGGAACCTGCTCCTGGGTTGGGGAAGCAAATCCTGAGTTATAGGACTTACTTAGCTATGCTGGTTTACTTCAGTGTAACTATGATAGGAGTACCCATGATGTTGTTCTGCTGATATTGGCAATTCTGAAGGATGGTGACTTCTTCGTCACCCTGAGCTGTACGCAGGAAAATGTATCTGAGTGCAGCTTGTGGCTATCTGTAGGTTCCTGTGATGTCACTCCACTCCTGGAGCATGCAGATTTGGGAGGGTGAGAATGGTTACTACCACACGAGTGTTGAAGCTTGCCTTTATTTGACTAGGGAAGGTGAAGGTTCTCTTCTCCCAGTTAACAGTGATAGGATGAGAGGGAATGACCTGAAGTTGCATCAGGGGAAGTTCAGATTGGATACAGAGGAAAAATTAACTGAAAGAATGGAGCAAGACTGGAACAGACTGCTCCAGGGAAGTTGCCATCCAGGAAGGTGTTCAAGAAACATAGAGATGTGGCACCGAGGGCTGTATTGGTGGGCAATATTGGTGGTGGGTGAGCAGCTGGACTAGATGATCTTGGAGGTCTTTTCCAGCTTTAATGATTCTAGGGAAGAACATGCTATATTCTGACTGTTCTGGAAACAGAAGCCATACTTACATAGTTACAGACCTTAAAAAGGGAGAATGTTAAACTGAATGGAGTTTCAGGATTTTTCTTAAGTGCAAGCTGTCCTGGATTCTGTAGCTGATGTGTGGTTCATCTCTGCCAACTACAGTGATTCATCCAGCAAATTCTATATGCAGGAAACCCAGACATTTCTTGAGAATGCCAAAAACCTGCTGTGCATTTACTATAGATCTGAGTGCAAATCCTGAATCTAGTCTTACCTCAAAACAGTGCATTTCACAAGCACAACCTCTCCCAAGGGCTGATATCCCAGATTGATCATTCCCTTCCTGAAAGGAGCCTAGCAAGGCAGCACTGTTTCCCTTGGAGCTGAGAAAGGGCAAGCAGATAAGTATGAGCCCTAATTGCACAGGAAGTTGGTTCCTCATCCAAGCCCTATCTTGCTGCCATAAGGTCACTCTGACATCTACAGAAAGCTCTCAGCTGCTTGAAATGCTGCTTTCCTCAGCAGAGAGGATCTTGAGACCTGCAAGCTTTGCTTAGGAAGAAGCTGCACCAAGCTGACACTCATTGTCCTTGGAGAACATTATGCTCCCTGACTCATCTCAAGTATCCTGGAACTCTCCTATAAAAAAATCTAGTTGTTATGTCCATGGATACAGTTTACCCCCAGGCCACTTTCTGTTTTTTGCAAGGTGGGTCACTGGCCCTGAAGGCTGTGTGGGCTTCAGCTGAATCTCAGGAAGAGTTCTGATTGGGTCAGTCATGAGGGAATCATGTCGCCCAGGAATGCATGGAGCAAATCCTTTAATAATATCCTGAACCTACATGGTATCCTGGAAATCGCATCTAGTAGAACAAAACCTGCCAGGTCTACTTGAGATACTGGAGTTAATCTGGATGTTCAGATTGCAGACTCTGTGTTTATCACAAGCATTGGGAGCAGCAGCACTTAAGCTATCAAGATTGTTAAGCACAAACTGTTAGGTAAATAGAATGAGAAATAGTCTAGGTCATCTAAGTGAACATCGCTATAGGACACTGACAAACTGTTGCAAGTGTTATCATCAGTCTTAAAATAAAAAGGGAGATGTACTTTGGTAGCTCTTTCTGCAAGAGGTGCATTGAGGTCTGGCTCTTTACCTCAATAAGGGTAAAGGCCTAAGCAAAGACGTTTTCAGGCTCCTGTTGTGTTAAACCTTCTTACCCTGTGTGAAAGACGACCCTTTTCTCTCTCCTGCCTCCTCAGAGCAATACAAAAGCTGCCAGCTCAGGTGCCTGCAGCAGGGGAGGGAGTAAGAGTCACAAACAGGAACCAGAACAGCTGATACAAATTACCTTTCAAATTGGAGCAAATGCTCCTAGAAATGTCCCCTATTAAAAGATCAACTAATAACTTCCTGCTGCAGCCTGAATAACTTGACTTAAAAAAAAATATATATGCTGGTAGTTTTCAGGACCAGTTTTTTTTTTGAGAGCTTTACAGTTTGAGGTTTGTCAGTTTTGTACTAAGCACAACTGATGAGGCTCTGAGCAGTATTTATTACAAAAACCTGCTGGATCCCTTTGAAAATCTGGACCTTTAAGGGCTGGGAACAGACATGTGACTTCTTGCTAAGCCACAGCAGATAGCCAGGGCCTGCTGGAAGCTGGGGAGGGGGTGCTTCGCTGATTCTTCACCTGCTGTTTCAGTGTGTGTTTAATTTGAAAAATGCAGTAAGCCTCCCAGAGATCCAGAGGCTGAAAGAGCAGAATGGTTTTGATGAGGTCATGCTTAACATAGTGTATGTTATTTCTACAGCTTCCAGGATGAATGTCTCTTGGATGCAAAAGCTCTAAAATTAGTGTGGCTTGACTGCATTCTAATGGGTGGATTTCATTTTCTTTGAGTGACTCCTGATCACTTTTCAAAGTCATGTGTGTAATCACTGTGAAACCTACAATTTTCATAATCATAAATATTGGCTATTTTAAGGTTTATGGAATCTTCCTACCATACATTCTTGTTTTGCCAGTTAACTTCTGATGCTACCAGCTGTAATGTTGGAAGGTCTGCACCTTGCTGGCATGAACAAGGATCTTATTGGTAGAAAGTTATTTCAGCTATAGAAGAAGCCTGTCCAGAAACCTCTGTAATTAGTAGGTTCTCAGAGCTAACGACCGTGAGAACAAGCCTGAAATTGAAGGCTATATAATCCAAAGGTCACTTGACCAGCTGTTTGACAGAATTTTGTCTCTATGCACCTCCTGATTGTGGCTATAGTGGAGTCTCTTAAACTTCCAATCATCTGCTTCCTGACTCATCTCCTGTGGCTAATGCTGAAGCAGATATGGCTGAATAAAATCTATCTGCAATTGATTGGCACTAGCAAGTCAGCTTTTGCTTGTTAAACCCTTACAGAGTCATTGTAAATCAGCAGAGTGTGCTGTAGGGCCAACCAGGAAGATGCCAAACAAGAGCAATGCGTTCATGCCAATTATGTCATAACAGAAAGTAGCAAGGCCAGGTAGGCGTACAATGGCAGTCTGCTCCTATACACAAAGCGTGTGTGGTTTGGCTGGGAAGAGCACCCCGCTGCAATGTAATAGCATTCTGTTTCATTTATCTACTAAGCTCATTTTATGTCTGCCCTTATTGTGCTTAGCATAAATCTAGTTGTGGTGGGCTGGTGGCTATCAGCTGCTGGTGGAAGAGGACTTGCTGTTGGGGTTAGACCATCATCCATGTAACCCAGCTTAGAATTAGTAAGGATGCTTTTGCATGGGTGGCAGTTGCAAGTGCATGTTGCAGTGCAGATGTGTCTGAAGTCAGGAGAGGGCTGGAGAGAGATGTGTTGAACAGGAGGATAAGGTGAGTGGTTGTCTGAATGCAGCTCCAGTTTTCTGTGTGGATGAGTAGCTGAGGGTGTTTATTTCGAGGTGCTCCATCTGGGGAAAGAGCTGGACGACAAAGACTCTTCTGTCTCCTTCCAAGTAGTGTGCAAGGCAAACACTGCCAGCAGATGGATGTTTCTTTGCCTTTGGCTTGTTCCTGTTTCTGACACACACTGTATATGAGCAGCATTAGTGCAGACTCTTGTAGAAGACTTCATGTCACTGCACACCATATACCATTTGAACTCAGCCATATTCCAGGTGAATTACAGAGTTAAATGCAAGTGGCTCTAATCAAAAGTAATGAGATGAGTTCAGGTTTAAACCTACCTATGCCATGAAAAAACGGCTGTCTATTCAGCAATGTGTGCAGAATGCACACTTTGCTGCTCTGCTGTATGTATTATAATAGCTGGATAAGCTAGGCTTTCCCTGAAGGACAAAGACCACTTAGCTTGGTCTTACTGATGTGGTATGGACAAGTGACTACTGGCACTTCACTGCTCTCCCCAGAGCTTTTGTTCTGACTTTCTGACAGTGTGTTGCACCATTTCATGGGATGCTTCCTTGCTTCCTGGGACCATTACTGAGCTAGCTCATCTATGATTTCTGAGCTGGGATACTCTCAAGTTGCCATTTTTGCTAGATTTGTGGGCAATCCCTTCGTCCTGTAAGTTGAATGGCACATCCTGACAGGCAGTATGAGGTGGTAGGGCTTGTCACTTCTCATACTGGAGATGACAACAAAGCTCTACTCCTGGCTAGGAAAGAAAATTTTGGTTTTTCATCTGAGGAAAAGTAGTTGCTTGCTACCACTTTTCCCTCCAGATCCTCTCTAGCACAGGAATAAATAATTTGTTCTCTCTCTCTGTAATGCTGTTTCTGCCAGGGATAGCATAAAAAGAGAAATAACAGAGTATATAGAACCAAGAGGCAACATAGTGTCTGTGCTGTGCCAGACAAATCAACCCAGTGTAATGTGTTAGGGAAGGGCTAGAGCTCTAATTCGCAGTGGCTGTAGTGCACTTTGTTTCCAAAAGCTGGTACGAAGTCTCCCCTTCCTCAGATGTGCCAGCCCCCTCCTATGAACAAAGCAAAACTCATAAGGCTCCCAGTATTCCCCACACACATTTCTTGGGGAGGATAATTCTTGCATTAAGCTTCCGAACTGGCTGAATGTAGGGGGTAAGAAATGGCCCTTCTGCTCCCCCTCACTGCTCCCTTGATATTCCTGAACTGGTTGACTGAAGCTGTGGAGCTGGATGCTAATAAACTAGCACTCAGCCATAGCCTTCTGAATAATCTTCTGTTGCCATAAATTATCTCTTCCATCTAATATTGGGATTTTTGTATAATTAATACTAGAGATGGAAGGGCTTTGGATTCATGGCCTATAGGAATGAAGGCTTTTGCTATGCAAGTTTCCCCTGCATCTGAAATAACTCTGCCTTAAGTAAT
This sequence comes from Tetrao urogallus, assembly GCF_951394365.1. Classification (NCBI taxonomy): domain Eukaryota; kingdom Metazoa; phylum Chordata; class Aves; order Galliformes; family Phasianidae; genus Tetrao; species Tetrao urogallus. The sequence continues at coordinate 146,105,478 of NC_136813.1, forward strand.
TGTTGCCCTGATTATAGGATTACTGCTGGAATAAGCAGACAAACTGAGTTGCTTGATGCATGACAGAGGGGGCTGGAACCATAAGATCTCTGTTTTCTCCTCTCTGTGCTGATAATGCCTTGCACAGGCAAACTGTGCACTAATTCCAGAGCGGTGAGAAACCTCACTGGGAAGGATGCTGCCTGCCACTCCTGTGTAATGGAGATGGAGTGCTTAGGCATGCACAGGCTTACATAATTTTCCTGACTAAGTGACTTCCTCTTGGATAATGTATAAATCAGATGTACCTTAAACGTCCGCTCTGTTTTCCTGAAAGCTTGGGCAAAGCTGTGCAAGCTGGAAATAATGATCCCTTGATAAATGAGGGATAAATGCACATGGAAGGTTCAGAGGAAGCCTGTGCGGAGGCTTAGCCATTATCCCTGAAATTGGTTTTGGTTACTGTAGGGGTCTTCAGGTGGAGAGAGAGAACTGCTGCCCACCTGGCTTGGAGTGGAAGAGAATATGGAAGAAGCCATTCTGACTTTGTGCATTGTGATGATCTCCAGTCTCTCTGACCCATTCTGTGAATTTCTGCTCATTTTCATGAGAAAGTGACGGAAATCTACTGGTGTATGGGTATAGGGAAATATTAACTGGTGTGATGAACATCTGGCAAAAAGACACACGGGCAGAGATGCTACAGCTTCCTATGCAATTTCTGTGCAAAATGGTCGTATTTTATCTATAGGGAATTGTGTTCAAAATACGGTAACAAGTCCACAGATCTCATGAGTTCTATTTGTACAACTTGTTACTAGAGGTTATAAAAAGGCTACAGACTGAAGCCACATTGCTGATGTTGAGCTTCTTCAGGAAAAGGGCAGCATTCGCAGCTTCCAGTCCATGTGCAAGAAGCAATTTTTGGCAAAGGTGATGGGGTGTGTCTCTCGTCTCCACTGTTTTACATTGATTCTGAGTAAGACAGGTACAGAAACTTTTCAACATGGCTTTTCTCTGTTTTCCTTTGGAAGGCTCACTGTGTCTGTTTCAAATCTTGCTCAAATGCAAACTGTTTGTCTATGTCTACACAAACGTAAAAAGCAAGGCTTTATAGATGTAGAATCAGTTCTTTACAACTCCTTGGGTAGAAGGTATAATCCTCTCTTAAGGATGAGGGAAGACACACAGATAAAGCTTCAATGACTGACTAGAGGCCTAATTATGGGTAGAGAGTAAGCCTGAGATTAAAAATAAGGCTTGAATTCAGCCCCTTAATGAACGCTCCTAGATCTTGCTGCCTCATTTTATGCAGATGTACAAGCAGCAAATGTTTTACACAATGGGCTCATCATCCTTGACTCATCGGAAGGAACAGAAAAGGGAGTGTTTCTGTTTTACCCACTATCTGCCTTTTGCAATGCACTTTCCTTGTCTCTGTACCTTAAATGCCCTCCTTGCTGTGGTCTTTAAGTGTGCTTGTCTTTAGGAAGAGCAGGTTTCCTCACCAGATGGGAGTCTGTGCAATTGTATTTCAAAGGAAAGGGGATAGGTGGAGATGGAAGGGAGGGGATTTTGGCAGAATGGAGCCAGTCATGGAATCTGCCCCTTTGGCTGAGGAGTGGTGCAGGTGAGGAGTGCTGTCTGCCAGTGCTTGGACTGCCTGGTCTGGAGTGAGAAGGGAGCCCTCAAATTTGTCCTTTTCATTCTGTTTTAACATTTATTTATTTTTCCCTTTCTTCTCCCTCATCCCTTCCTACCATAACTTGCAAATTAATGGTATTGTATCAAAACCTGTTGATGCATCTACTATTCAGGTTATCAGATGTTTGCAGAGTGGCTTGGCTAATACACCTGGGGAACATCTGTGTACCATCACACAAAGACTCAGAAAGAAAAGTTAACAAATCTAGTTGGTTATGAGGCAACATTAGGCATTGAATAACACTATCTTGGAATTCTTCTAGTGTCCTAAAAGCTGTTGGATGGACTGTGGCCACTGAGGGAGCCTGGGGCTGGCTTGCTTTGTATTTGCCAAGTCTCATAGGTTGGTGGTTGATAGCATTGGTATGAAGCTCTTGTTTTATCATTGCATTGTATTCTCTATAATGACCCCACTGATGGTGATAATGAGTGACTTTCCCCCTATCATGGATGTACTGAAATTGGTAGTGGGTGTGCTTTTTTTTTTTTCCTCCCAGTAAGAGCATATTCTGCCTTTTGAGATTTCTGCTATGAGTGACAACTCTTTCTGTTTCTCTGCGTAGCAGATGCTAATTGTGTCTCTTGTAGAAACTGTTCCTCCTTTCTCCCTTAAGAAATAAACTATAATTATCCAAGCTAAAGGCAGGAGAAGGATTCAGAAGGTGGAAACCAAAGATGGACGTCGTTTAGCAAATCAATAGGATCAACAGCATGAGGCACAGTCACTCGAATTGGGCTCAGCCTCCTGACTTGCTAGAAAATCAGAACAGGAGGAGATAAAATGCTTTCTCAGAGCAGTCTCCTCTATGTAGAGCCAGATAGGGTGGCTAAAAATCTGTTCTGCTCTAGACTGCACTGCAGACTAGGTTTCTGTTTTCTGACCTCAGCAAACCATGACTGCCCTAGGGAAAAGAGGAATGCAAGTGGCATGAGGAGCAAGCAGTCCCAGAGCAATGGTAAAACGTTACTTGGGAAGAAGCTGTCCTGTGGTGCTATGAGAATTCTACAGCCTTAGTCCATTTGCTGCTTCTGGATCACCTGTCTGAGCTCTGATTAGCTGTGGAAAAAAGACTGTTTCCTGGAGTATGGATTCCCATACTGGAGTATGGCTGGTTGCCTGGGTAGGGGGCAGGTAAAAGAAAAAGTCTCAGGGTTTGATGTTCTGGCTCATTCATTTATACTGGTAGTAGTTATGAATACCATCAGAGTTATGTGTTTAAAATATGTGGTTCATGTTTCCTTTGGCTGCTCTTCAAAGCCTCTACCTCTCCACAGGTCCACAAAAATGTGGTTAGTGCCCTGTGAGACCCTCACAGTCGGTATTTGGGCACCTCCCTGGCTGTAAACCAACACTGAAATTGGTAGTTCAGGATCTACTAATTCTTGTGGAGATTAGGGTGAATCTCACTCTCTCAATCTGCAGCAAGTTGGAATTTCTTTACTAGGTCCTCCTACCTGTTGTGGGTAGTTATGTCCCAGAATTAGTGGCTGGTTCCTTTTTGTGGTATCAAGTATCTTGCCTCAGTATAATGACCCAGAGAGAGATGCTGAGAAATATTTTTCTTTATTTTTTCCGTTCTCTCTTTTTCATAGACTGGGGAGAGATGCCAGCTACCATAGCAATGCCATGCAAGGAGATAAGTGTTAGCTGGTGCCTAGCATGCTGTTGATAGGGACCTCTGGAGATTGTCTGGGCTTCTGTGATGAGATGTCTGATAATGCAGTTGATACCTTTGGACATTCAATTCCAAGAAAAATGAGCTTTTCTCTTAAGATATGGGTGCTACAGTCTGACAAGGTTCCACAGACACTCCTAGGCCTGACAGTGTCTCACAAGACAGAGCTGGGGTGAGTGGAAAGGTCAAAGGCCAAGCATTGGGTATGAGTGGGAAGAGGTGGAAGATCTTTAAGGCACCTGTCAAGACAACTCCAATGAGTTAGAAGCTGATCCTACTGAAAAGACTCTACTAAGGAGACTGAGAAGAGGATTCTCAAGGGAGACGTTGTTGCTCTTTACAACAACCAAAAGGAGGACTGAAAGGAGGTTGTGTGAGGTGGGGTTTGACATCTTCTCCCAGATAACAGAGTTAGGGATGAGAGGGAATGGCTTCAAGTTGTGCCACGGGGCATTCAGGTTGGATGTTAGGAAACACTTCTCTGAAAGAGTGGTGCTGCAGTGGCACAGTCTGCCCAGAGAGGCGTGAAGTCACCGTCCCTGAAAGTGTTCCAGAACTACATGGATGTGGCACTGAGGAACATGGTCAGTGGGCATAGTGGGGACAGGCTGATGGTTGGGCTATGTGATCTTAGAGGTCTTTTCGAAACTTAATGGTTCTGTGAGGAAAGTTCCTGCTCTGACACTCCCTGCCTTTTGTGCCCCTGGATCCAGACTGGTTTCAAGGACTGGTGTGAAGCATCCCTTTGGTAGCTGTGGCACCAACATCTCTACGAGTGACGCTGTTCCCTACTGGAGGAGTGCTCAGACCCAACAAGACAATACCTTATGATCTGCTCCACGGTCAAGAATTGCTTGCTTCTACTCTTTGCAGAGCTGTATCTGTGCTCTATAGCCATGGCTGCTCTCACCCCCTTCTCCTCAATGCTGGCTGCAGGCTGAGGATGTCTCTGTGCCACCTGGCAGACTCTCCTGCAGTGCCAGTGCTCCCAGTCTCCTTGGCAGGCTGGGCACGTCGGGCTCTGCTCCCCTGGGTAGTTTTGTTCCTTGCCCACCTGAGTGCTGATGCTATGGTAAAAATAACTGCACGGAAATGAGAGCATTGATTGGGATTTAAATAAAATTTACATAAAACTCGGCTTTGAGTACTAATTAATTAGGTGTTAAAAGCCCCTGGTAAAAGGAGAGGGGAGCTTGTTTGCCTTCTCAAATGGAGGAAGCTATTAAGAGAGAGAGGCAAAGACTTTCTGTGGCTTTAGTGTAGCACTATGCTCCAGCTGACAGGCGTGGTGGGAGATCTGCTGTTGGAATGAAAGAGAGAAGACTCCCTTCTGCTTTACCCAGTGCAAGACAGCCAGACTCCCAGCACAGCTGTAGGATGCCTCTATCAGGTACCAGGGAAGGTACCGCCTAGCTCTAATCCAGCCCTCCTTCTTGACCGGGTAGTGCTCATCCCTGTGTTGGGCAGAAGAGGAATTTGACTCTTGATCTTGTCCCCTAAGGGGGGCTGTAGGAGGTAAATGTAATGTGGAGAGGGGCTATTCTAGTACTTGCATGCACTTACTCCTTCATAGCCCCTCAAGGCAATTTTTTTTCCTCATGTGTTAGTTATTACAAAGGACAGCTCTATGACTTGTGGTGTCTTAGTAGTTAATTAAGCAAAGTACAAAGATGTACACACTGGGGTAACAGCATCAATTAACGTGTTCCTTGTACTGTCCACCTAATTTAATCAATCTAGGTTTTTATAGAGTGCTCACAGTCATGGAGAAGTTGAGAGTAGGGAGGCCCTTAAATTATACTGCAGTTTGTAGTGCTGTCTGAATCCCTTGGCCACCATTAGAAAATGGGTCATATGAATGGACAAAGCAGGGATGTTCTGTTGCTCAAGCCTTTTAGACTGAATTGAACCAACTTTCAGAGAGCACATTTAGCTCTCCCTTGAAGTGGACTGGGCTCTTCACACCCCAGTAGGTCTTCAATGAATTTCAGTGAACTGGGTTTTGACACTTCTTCACTTGGTAGCCACTTGCTGTGTGCTGCAGAAAGTCTTGCAGTCTTTCCAGTGGATGTGCTTAGAGATAGAGCCAGCAGGATATTTATAACAGTTGGTTAAAGCTGAATTTTTGTTCCACACTAGGGGGATGGGCCAACTACAGCTACAAATATTAAAATCCTCTCTAGCATGGAGTGTCCCCTCCTTGTCCAGCTGCAAACCTGAATAGTGCAGCAGGCTGTTATGCAAATCTGAAGGTGATATACTTCATGTAAATCAAAATCTATCCTGTACATCTTTGATTTACAATCTATTTGGGCTTTTTTGTTGTTGTTTTTTAATGTTCAGAGATGCCCAGATCTTACAGAATCCATAGGCAACGAAGAATCCCCTTATGCCATATTAAGCTTTCTCTGCAGCTGGCTGTTTCTGTGGGGGATGCAATAAGCCACAGCCTCTTCCAACCCCGGTGTATACTACGCTTTTACCTTGAGATAACAACAAATCCCAACATGTGTGTTTTCTCATTATTCTCTCCCCAACCCCCAAAACAAGCTTTAGACTGTGCAAATATTTTGTTCCCATTTTCCTTCTCAGCATTTCCACCTAGATACAGCTGTGTCCCCAAATGTTTTAAAACTCCCACCGTGACTGTTATTGTGAATATGACCAAGGCAGACATGACCTGACAAAAATGCAGAGACATGGAGCTTTCAAGGAAAATAAAGTGGGTAACAACTTTACTGGGGCTATCTGGTGGATCCACATGTTTTTTTTTTGTTGTTGTTGTTTGTTTGTTTGTTTTTGCCACTACTGTGCTAGAAAAGATGAGACCAGAGACCCCAGTTTATTGAGGTCAGAAAACAAAATCCCAGTGCTTTTTCCAGTGCCTAAGAGGTTAATGCTCATTCCTATACCAAATTCCAGGTGAGGTTGTTACATGTTACTTATCTTTTCTCTGCTGTTGCAGTTGGCTATCTCTGTATTCAGGATATTCTACCAGAATGGTAATGGTCAAAGACCAGGGGAACAAAACCTGATAATCCAAACCAGAGTCTGGCGTTGCTGGGTGCTGCCCAAAGATGGGAGCAACCAGCCTGGAGGCAGATGGACCTCTTCTCTCAGTCTCTACTCACTTTAGATGCCTGTATTTGAGCTGTTTGATTTTCAGCTTCAGGCCGAGTGAGAATGCAATTAGCATAGCAGTCTACACGTACATTTGATAAATGTAATTATTCCTGGAATCGCTGGTGCGCTCAGTTTTCATTTTCAGGTTACATCCTGCACCCTCCAAGTGTAAAAGCAGAGTATCTCTGGTGTGAATGCTGAGGAACTGAAGTAGCTGCACTTTTCCAGAAGGAGCGTGCCTCCCTTCTAGTGACTAGCATCTCTTTGTCCCGTCCTGCACAACCACTTACCAGCCTCCATAGCATTGTTGCTGCCATCCTACAGGTTGTTGCTGCAGGTCTGGGACACCATTTGCAATGTGATTTTTTTTTGGGATGGGTTTTCGTGGACTCCATTTGGGTAGATGTCAAAGTAACAGCTCCCTGTAACTGTATGATGCGGTATGTAACCAGTGGGGTGGGGATGAATGAAAGCAGCTGCGTCTGCATGCACTATGCTGAATTCAAGGTGTTTAAAACTGGTCTAGCTGTCTGGATCTCTAGGAAGGCGTCTAGATCACTTTGAGTGCCCAGTGTAACTCTGATTTCTAGTGCTACTTTCACCACAGAAGTGTTTGAGCCACACCTAGCAGTAAATTGTACTAAGAACTTGATAAGCATGCGTGTAACTAAACAGAAGGATTTCTGAAGAGAGGAAATGACTTTGAAATATGAGTACCTAAGTATCCCTTGCATGGACTTATCAAATGTGTTTGGAAGGAAATTCAACCTCTGTTTGTTTCCATTATATTTATCTTCTGTCAGGCTTCTAGTTTAATGTTTCCATAATAACCAAGGCTTATAAAAGCTTTGCTCCCTCCTGTCTTCTGGATTTTGTTTCTTTTCCACCTCTCTCTACAGCACTGGAGAGAGCTGTGGTTCAGGACAGGGCACCGATCAGAATGGTGGCAGAGTCTCAGATGCCTTTGGAGCATTCTGTTTGCATGCTAAGGGTGTTTGCTGAGCTTATGAATTTTCCTAGGTGTTGGGCTCTGGGCCTTTGTAGCTCTTTTCTGGGGAAGCATGAATGGAAATGATGGTATGATGGGCTGGTGGAGCTTGTGCAGGATGAGTGCCTCTGAAATGGCTTCATTTTATGTGAGCTGTTTCAGCCACCTCCTGTTATTCCTGCAGTGACAGAAGAGTTCATTCATTCTTAACTCTCTTAAAATCTTCAAGACCAGTTTATGTTCCTGGGTAGCAGGAACTGTTTTCTATATATTTTTCCTTGTAAATCCAAGCTCCTTTGTCTGTCTGTGTTCCACTATGCATCTTTCCAATAAATAGGTATTTTAAGTAACACCTTTGAAAGGTTTTCAAGAGAATTCACTGTGATTAAATTTATGGCCCAGTATTACAAGATTCTTCCAGAAATGAAAAGAATTTCTGTGTTTTGAGGACAAAATTGTAGATTCCAGTTGAAAGAGACACAGGAGGTAACTCAGGACTTGCTCAAGCAGGGTCAGTGTTCTGCCCGGCCCCGCTTTGCTGTCTCACAGACCCTGTAACCTTAACTCTGACCATGGCTATCAATCACCGAAGGAAAAATGTCCACCTAATATTCTATCAGGAAACATAACCACAAACGCTGACTTTTTTTTCCTCCCACAATATAAGCAAATCTCTGCTAACTGCAAACTGCCGCTTTCCCACCTGACAGCACAGTTCCTCAGAAATGTGTTACATGCAACTGCTGCTGGTTCCAGTCCAGACCTGCTGCTGTATTTGGAGCTGTTAGGAAATGCCGGAGGCCGAACACTGTGAGCTCAGTGCTGTGGGAGAGGCTGTGTGCACTGTGAGGCAGCTCTGGTGCAGACACAGTGTGAGACTCTGCTTAAAGGCTTCAGACTTTCAGTTCCACATGCAGTGTGAGGAAATTTGGCCCTGGCATCCTGACATTTTAGGCACCAACTCTTAAGCAGCGGAGGAATGGAATCAGCTTTCCTGAAGTGGGTGGTTTCATCTCTGCTTTGTTATGGTTGCACCAGAGGAGACCCTGGAGTGCGGCTTTATTTGTTGGAAGGGGTCCAGAGCAGGGAAGAGCCTCTGGTGATTTTAGTCCTGTTCTCAGCTTCCCCATAAGTTCCACAACAACCACTGGCAGAATGTTTCCAACAGGATATAGATGGGATCTTTGAAACTCTGGGGCACTCGAGTACATCAGTAAATATGCAACACATTCACTGCCTCCTGGCAGGATTCTGGATTTATCCAAAAGGAGATACTCCATGATAGAGGAGATTAGATCAACTGCTGAAAATGATCCTGTAAATTCCAGGAAGTTCACACTGCAGCTGCAAGATGTGAGGCTGTACCCAGTGCCTGCTTGGCTTTTTTGATGTTGTTTAATCACAGAGGTGGCTGCACAGCAGTTGGTGCTTTTTTAATGAGGCAGAAGGTTTCAAGCCACACGTCTGCAGTGAGAGGTGCAAGCAGCCTGGTGCTGGGACTGTGATCTTGCGGTGTGTGAGCACGCTTCAATTTCATTGAAGCTGCTGGGCGCACGGTGGGATGGTGCTCTGGGGATCCATGCTCTCCTTGAGCTCAGGAGTGATGAGTGACAAAAGGCAGAAATGATGCAGAACCAGGAAACTGAACTGACTAGAATCCTTACTGAGCCTCTCTAGCTGGCTGTCTCCTTCTTCCAGCGCTCAGCTCCCCTTTCCAACCAGACCACAACCTTCAGGTAAAAAAGAAGAAATACATCAACTTATCCAGTATTATTTTACTTGCCCAAATGTGGATTTTTTTTTCCCTCCTAATCAATGTGGCCTATAGTCCAGGTTCGACAGCAATCAGCTGAGGGAGAAGTTTTATACACTCCTGCTTGTCCCTTGGTGACCAAAATCCTCCTGTCAGATTCTCTGTATTAGGTTGCTGTGCAGCCAGAACATGCTTGTTACAGATATGAGAATTACCAAACGAAATGGCTTTTCTTTAGCTAAATATGCATTGCATTTTGAATGTCTATCTTCTGTGATAGGATCTTCCAAGGATAGTGATGGAGAGTGTGTGGGCTGGGACTGTGCCTTAGCCAGAGATATAGCAGACATCTGAAACACTTAGAGTGGTATGAATGGGCATGAAAGGTACCAGTGGATGTGGCAGAAGGCTGGAGTGGCAGGTGTTAGTGACAGCTAGGCTCAAAGGTTATCCAGATCACAGCACACCTAACAGCTTCCTAAAACACCCAGACCGGGAAACCAAAGGTCACCTTCAAGCAAACAACAGACTGAAGCCATTGAGAGATGAAAAGATAAAGGACAAGCCTGAAGTCATTGAAGAAATCCAGGTAAGGAGACTAAAAATAATGAGTAAATCAGTAATGTTTCCTAATACTTCGGACAGGTAGAACAGGGTGGGGAGACAAAATGCCACATCCAGTGTGAACCCTTAAAGTGACCAAAAGGCAAATCCAAAAACAATTGGCCGTGGCCTAAGAGAAACGCGAGAGATGTGATGATGACCTTGTGTTCCTTGTCCTCTTGCCTTTGCAAGCAGTACTGGCTTGCATGGGGGCATGAATGTCTAGGTGCCTGAAAACTTGTGGGCGTGAAAGAATGAGTATGAATGAAAGCGGTGGTTTAGAATAAAATAATCTCTTCTGATAAGGATTCTCATTGAACTTTGCTGCATAAGCTACGTGCAGCAGAGCACTGTTCCTAGCCAAGGACTCACAGTGTAATAAACCTTAAAAGAGAATGTTCTGCATGAGGAATGTGGTATATTCACATACATCCCTGTGAAGGTGGGTGTGTGCTCCAAAGCCTGTGGTTAAATTAATTCTTAAAGCTCCTCAGTTTGACGTGGCTTTCCTTTCCATATAGAATGTAACTGGAGGAGGGATAATTTTCTCTCCTCCTCTGCTTCTTTCTCTACCACCTGCTCACGCATACGATGTCTTCTGTTACCAGAGACTATCCTGAATGAACCAGCTCTGCTGCATGGCAGTGGTCTTCAGGCAGAGGTGTGTGAGGAATATTGAAAAGTCAGGCTGTGAATGAGGGGAGAGGCACTCTGCAGACTATATATATATATATATATTCCTTCTTGTCTTCTTTCTCTATAAACTCTGGCTCGAGCTCATGTGTGAGCTGCAAGACAGCTGTCAGACTGAGCCCTGCTTACTAAATACATATAACAAGGCACTGAGGGTTGGGCTAGTGCAATGAGGAGAATCAAAGCCTTCCCCCCAGCTGGCAGATGGGAAAGAGCCTGGCTCCTGTCTGGACCTGATGCTTATCTACCCATGGAGACTGGAAGTGACTGCAACTTCATCCTCCTAAGTGCTTGGCTGGACCTGAGGGTGCTTGGATAACTTTCATAGTTCTTATACGGATTTTCCCTCATGCCATTTTCTCTCAAAGGCTGTGGAGATGCACGCTTGCTGCCTGAAAGCAAAATAGCTTATTTACTACTTCTGCTCAGCCGCAGCCCTGTTGACTTCAAGTGCAAGGTCACAGCAGTGGGTAAGGCAGGATGAGTTTTGTGTCAGTACAAAGGAGTCAGTGCTCAGACAGGTGCCTGCCCATAGGCTGTGTGCCCCTGGTGTGCATGGGGCTGTGACCAGGTCAGAACTGATGTTTGCTGGGGTGGAATGGCTGCAAGTTTTTGTGTGTAGTATACCTCCATATAGGCTCCATACAAGCTGGGCTTGTGTGAAATCACATTAGTGTTGACATAAAATGCCCCACTGGGACAGAGCAATGGTTCCTGTAGCTCACTGTCTATCCTATGGTGTCAGTACAAGATGTTTCAGGAGAGTGAGGGAGACAGGCCCCTGTCTACAGTGTGTGTACCCAACAGCACCCACAGCCCTGGGCTAAGGGTGGTGGCTATTTACCCCTGCCACCACCTGAACCCACTTACTCATGAATGTATCTAGCTCCATATCAGGGCAGAAGTTCAAGAGTGCAGCTATGAATTGGCTAATTAGGGAAATGAAGCAACCTTGGGTAGGATGCCTACCTCAGCAAGATGGGTAGAAGTGTGATGTCCCAGAGAGGATTGAAGATGGGATCTACAACTGATAGAAACAGCTTGAGAGGATTTTGAGACTCCAACTATCTGAGATAGCAGCTATCTAGTGGAGAACTTCTACAGCAGTCTTGCGCAGTGTGTGGTTTTCTGCTCAGAATATGGTTTCTGGTACAGTCGGTACAGACTTCTTGCCATTTCATTCAACATCTTTCACCAAGAAAAGGTAGGAAAATGTGAGAAAGGGGGTTGCCTGTGCACTATTATTACATGACTGTGGCTTCTGGAAGCCTTCTTGGGTCCTAGTGGCATTGCATGTGCTGGCTGGATGCTCTGCACTCACCATAACATGGGTTCACAGCTGGTCAAGCACAGCACAAGAATACTTTGGATAGGGCTGTGACATGGTAGGACCTAAGTCTTACTGTCCTCAGCTTCTGAGCTCTGTATGTTGTATAAGAAGGCAGAATATCCCACAGGATGAGAAAATGTTTTAAAAAGCATGTTTGCCCATTTGCATCCTGGTCCTTTTGCCTAACTCATCTCAGTGGAGATAATATCTTGAGCCTTCTGAGTCTTAGTGTCATCAGCTAAAAAATGGGGCCAATATCAAGCCTACCTACCTTCTATGTGTTGCAGCTAATTAGAGTTAGCATTAGTTAATGCTTGCACAGCTCTGAGATGTGAAAGTGGCAATATCATGCCAAGTATTACTTCTTGTTCCTAGACACCATGATTCTTCATAACCAGGGCAGTCAATTAAATTAGCTGACAGAGGAGAGATACCAAACATAATACTGTATGCATGATGGCTAGGGAAAACTCTGCTCCTGCTACATAGAGAGCCAGTGAGAGCAGTCTCTGTTTGTGTAGGAGAGCAGGTGTTCCTCAGTGGCTTTGCTGCAGCAGTCCACTGAGAGAGGAATGGAAGGACCAGTTTCTCACAGATTCTGGGATTGAGGGATCTGTTCAAATCTCACATGGGCCTTGTTCGTGTATTTCCAAGGATGCTGATTATCTGTGATGCTGTTTTAGTTTTAAAGCCCTTAGGAATGATACTTCCAAGTTGCTTGTTGGAGGTGCAGCGGTTTTTCTTCTAAGCTAAGCAAAAATTGTAGCAGGTTGGTTGAGCTACAGGAACAAGCTGAGCACGTCCAAGTGCTTGCTGCCTCACATTTGTCTAATGGCACCATCCTCATCTGGAAGAAAAGAAGATTCTTCACAGGGCTCCACACATGGCAGCATTTCACCAGCTGCTGTGCAGGAGAACTCTGGGCACAGTGCAGCCCATGAATGTGTGCTGTCTCTATGAGGATACCTGTGTTACTCAGGAACATCATACCAGCTGTGATCAAGGAGCAGGCACCCTTGGAGAGCATAGGAGAAGCAGGTCAAGAATGAAGCTGCCTCTGTACCCAGCTACCTAGCAAGGCACCATTCTGAATAGGAAACAAAAGTAGTGTGACTTGCTTGCAACCCAAAACTGGGAATTACAATTGTGTAATGCTGTTTCCCAAAGCTGGACTTTGTCCAAGACCAATAGCCTGGGTTTTGGCCATTGATCCAAAATTATTGCCCATGCTGGAACCTTAGCTTGTGGCCTCTTTCAGGAGCCATCCCCAGGCACTCAGAGGTCCTTCCCCCTGCAGAGCCATGATTCACTAGAGAGGCTGAGGGAACAGTGCCATGCGCTGAATCACCAGGGCTGTTTCTTACAGTTCCTCAGCACTAACCTACATATTAGCAGAGGAATTGGCCACAGTTCCTGGCCAGCTTCCATCCTTTGCAATTGCATTCTGTTGCCTTGAAACCCCCCCTCCTCACACACATGCACATGCTTCAGAGAGACACAGAAGCTGTCACTGTTTTCTGTCCAGAACTCCTGCACAGTGGTGGAGCTGGCTCATCCTTCACAGGAACAAACTCCATTTCAGTGCCACTGGACATGAATTATGTGCCTGGAAAAACTCCTTGGGACCTTTTGGAAGGAAGATGCAATCTTGAGATGTAAAGTGGTATTAAAATGTCACCTGGTTTGACTACTGGCTGTTTAGGGCCTATGGCTTTGACAAACGAGTTGGCCTTGTGGTGCCGAAAGGCAGATTGCTGACAGTAAGCATATTCCATTTATGAAGTCATAAAAATGTCTATACTGGGTAAATGATTTAGGATTTTGTCCCTCCTTCCTCCTCCTCTCCTTGTCCTGTGGTTCTTCAGCCTTCTCCTCTCCACAGCAGCTCTTCTCCTCCCAGATAAGCCAAGTTCCTTTGCATTCACTTGTGGCCTGCTGTCCCAGCCAATGTATGTGTGTACAGAGGCACATGCTTAGCCCACCTCTTAGGTTTCCCAGCTCTATGCAGGCTTGTGCACTCCTGACCAAGAAATATGCTTCCAGCTCAACTTTTTTCTGCTTCCATTCTCATTTCCCTGACTCTTAAACAACAATTTAGTCCTGTCCTGTCTCATATTTGCCCCTTGATAACTCCTCACATTGAGAGGAGGCTCTCAGAGGAGGACTGAGATGAAGGGAGAGGTGGTAAGTGGGAAATGGATATTAGTCAGCAATAAAGTGTAAAGAACACCCCACCCTTCCTATAAATATCCTATCAGCTCCCCTGCTTCCTAGCAGCACTAATGAGGCTCAACAGGAGTGATGGAGGGCAACAAAGGAATTACTGATGAACAATCAGAGATGGTGCTCTGCTACAAATGGAACTAATTAGCTGTTTTGCATAAGCTGAGAGGGAGGGAGAAAGAGGAGCAGAAAAGCTCCTAGAAGGAAGGCCAGTAGCACTGCAAGCAGCACTTGCTGTTGCTTTCCTGTTCCTTCCCTGTCAAGAGAAGATCACAGGAGAACCAGCACTGGGCAGCTCTCCCCAAGTGGCACAGGCACAGACTGCTGTGAACCAAGACTTACTTCAACATTCCCCAGCCCATATGGCATGTCTTGTGTAATTCTTGTGGGCAGAAAGGCCAATCCAATCATTAGCTGAGGAAGGTGGACACATCTTCCATAAATTCAGAGGCCATGACATGGATATGTGGACCTCCAGAGTACGGTTTACCCTACTTTTAAAGATATCCAAGTTAGATCAGACATGTCAGACTCAAGTGCATTCACCATAGCAGGATGGGTTAATTCTCAACTTGTATATCTTCCGTGCTGGCACCAAGTGTGAGCAAGCAGATAGGAATTTCAAGGGGATTTAGCCTGCTGTAGATGAGAAAGTCAAGTTTCACTGAGGGTGGGCAGCTGTGATGCAGCTGAGGAAAGAGCATGCAGGAGAAGGAGCAAGAGGAACAAGTGTGTCTTGCAAAGAAGAGTTGCTCATCTGTGCCTCAGTCAAGCAGAAATGGGCAAGGGAAGAGAGTTTAACCCCATCTCACACCACTGAGGTTTGATAATGACTTTGTGACTTAAAAATTAGAGTGGCCCAGCGTACTCTTGCAATGCCTGGCAAGTACACAAGGCGGATTCCCCAGCTTGAGAATGTGATGTAGACAAACCACTTTTGGGTCACTTTTTGTTGGCACATTACTGCTATTTCTGTGCTTGCTAATGATGTGAAACTAGAGTGCCCTGTTCTGCCTTCTTTGCCTGGCTGCCAGTCCTTCCAGCACTGCTGGCTGAGGGCAGGAATACCACCTCTGTCACTCTGTCTCAGTCCATGACGCCTTTGCTGAGGCTGTAGGCAACCAAACGAGCTATGATCTCTATTATAATCTGGACAGGGGTCTGCTAATAGCTGGCCTGTGCCCCATTAATGCATTTCCCTTTCACAGAGGCTCCCCAAAGAAACCGAAGATGGTGACAACCTGTGTGGCAAGAGCAGCAGGTTAGAAAGGCTGCAGTGTTGCTCTCGTTTGAATTCAGAAGCAGATGCTATAAATTATCTCACAAATGGAGCTGTAGGAATGATTTTCTGCCTTGCCTCCATAATTTGTTGGCACTTTATCTAGGTACACAGCTGCGGGTGGGGTGTCCTCGCAGGAGGGAAAAAGCACTGTGAAAAAGCACAGCCCACTTACTAACTTATGCTGGGAGAGATGATTACGGGCTGGGCGCAGCTCCACTAACGGAGAGGAGCAGACGAAAAACATTTTTCCCCTAGGGCAGGGTGTGTGCAAGGCAGTACAGACTCCCACTCCTGATATAGTCCTCAGTTTAGGGAGCATTTCTAGGATGAGATGAACCAGTTCTGTATTCAGAGCAGCTTCTGGGCTATGTAAAACCATACCAAATTCAGATGGACCTTGTGCTTCTTTAGCTTTTCAAGCAAAAGGGGAGAATGGAAGGGGATAACATAGTACTAGGCAGATGAAAAATATAGTGCTAAGTTGACTTAAATCTATTTAATTGGGAGATAGATAGACTCCATGCCTCGAGGTGTTTGCAGGGAAATGGCAGCCTTATTCTTCACAGGTGTGTTGGAGATGCTACTTCTCCTTGCGGTGTCCTACATATTGCACTCCAACATGTCAATTCCTTCAGTTGGGTCCAGGAGCATGTGATATGTATACCAAAATGAGATCTAAAGTGAGCTGTGAGGCAGATCATTTATGAGATCCTCATGTTGCTTACAGGATATTCAATCCTGCCACATCTGCTAATTCTGTGTCTCTAAGTGCTACTGAAAGTGCCTCTGCAGGATTACCTTCTGGAAGCTGTGCTTAGTTGCAGTGGAGCACTATAGAAAATCTTTGCAAGTCTTCTTTGACTCTGCATGGAGAATATTGCAAGAAAAAGAGAAAAGAAAAAATGCACTTATCTCAAAATCTACTTTCCATCTCTTCTAACAGCCACCATGCTGTTCTAATGCCTCATCAGAGAAAGAAATTTACTTTTTTGGTAATGTGATGCGCCTTTATGATGACAGAGAGACAAAGCTCTATCAGGCCAGTTTCCAAACACGCAGATGTAGATATGTAGATTTTCTGTGTCTTAACAACTCAGAAGAGAAACCTACGATGGGGGCAGGGACAGAATGCAAACAGAAGGCACAAAACGCCTCATGAGTTTTGTTGTTGCAGTGTGTCACCATCATTGTGGTGGTGGTGGTAGTGATGAGATACTGGCACTTATCTAGGTGGGATGAAAGAGGGACTGGAGCTCCTGCCTTAGCATTGAGAATGGAAAGCCTTGTGTCAGTAGACTGCAAAGAGCAATGGGAGAATGTTATCCGTGGCCATCAGTCTCTTCCTGGTCTGCTTTCTGTAACTGCTTTGCCAGCTTCAGGCTTTGATTGGCACCACTGTCAGCTCCTTTCCCAGAGAAAAGAATGTATCCCGCTGTGTGCATCCTCACACTTCCATACATCCATCCCTTCAGGATCTGGAGGTGCTAAGACTGTTCTGTTGGAGCACAGTTTTGCAACCTGTTTATTTGCTGATGGTCCTGGCACCGGCACCTGAGAGCACATGTACTTGTTTTCTCTAGCTATTGGTACCCTTTAGTCCCCACTTACTTTTTCCCAATGTTTTCTTTCCTAAAGGTTAGATATGCAGAGGCAAAAATAGATAGAAAGACAACAGACAGATACCTCCAACAGAAGCTTTTCCCAGCAAGTTATTTCAGGGTTTGACCCTTAAAATATGAGAGAGAAAGGCTTCTGCTTTCTCCCTCCTTAACTACACTGCAGCTGATCAGTGCAGAGATATCTTCCTTCCAGCAGGTAAATGCTTTCCTGCTTCCTCTATGTAAAATACTCTTGTGGCTAAAGGATGACGGGCTTTTGTTGTTGTTTTTGTGTATTCGTGTGTCTGGTTTGCTGGTTTTGGTCTGCTTGTTTTTCTTTAATTATTTCATACTATTTTTTTTATTATTCTATTTTACATTGGTACTGTTTCTAGTTTGGTAAGAAAGGGTCTTCACTGAAACCACAATAGGCAGAGGAGTGTCAATCAGGATCCTGTGGCTATAAAGTTGCTGCTCTGCCTTTATTTACTGCATCTGCATGATTATGCTGGGTCTCAGCAGCTGAGCTATGTCTACTGATTTCTGCAACTGAACACCTGGAGATCCTGTTCTAGAGATATTCATGTAGCTAAACATCTGGGTGGAGTTCAGGAGCAAAACATTCAAACGCTTCTGTTACAAGAAGCAAGGTGTTTTGACCTCTTGTACCTTATCCCTGTCTATCAGCGGCAAAAATACAGTTATCTAAGTCGTTGTCTCATGATTGGATTTGAAGTTCTTTGGAGCAAAAGTTTTCTTTCACTACATGCACAGCAATCTCTTTTTGGACTTTTGATTATCAATGCTGTTGACAGATAGTTTCAGTTAGTATTAAATCTAATCACTTTTGGTAAGCAATGATCTTATGATGCTCTTTGTAAAAGGATGAAAACTATGCTTGGAGTCCTGTTCTAGTTCTTCTTATATTGGTATTCTGTGTGCTCTTTTTTTTCTTGGTTTTTTTTTTTTTTTTTTTTTTTTTTTTTCATGCTCTGCTACTGGTGCATGAAAGCTGCCATAGACCACCACTTGACATACATATATGTGGGAAATTGGAGGTAACAGATGGGGAAAAAAGTCCTCTTACGCTGGAAGATAATGGTAACTTTGCAAACCAAAATCTGCAGTCAAAAAGGATTTTAACTTTTAAAATTATCTTGAAACCTCAGACTACATTCAGTCACAGAACAAGAAAAGTGAAAGGACAAAAACACCACCACGTGCCTGAAGCTACATAGAAATTTGACCTGTGGTACTCACCTACATTTGTCTAGGGGCTCATTCTCTTTTTATCTGTGAGGCATCAATTTCTGGGGACTATGTTAGATTTGAATGCTTAAATACATCAAATGAAATATTTACAAATGCACCTGGTTGAAGGAGAGGGTCTCTGTAATTATCTTTCATTTCAGTGGCATCTCTGATAGGAAAAGCCCTCTTTCTCTGGTAGATTGCTCAAGCAGAAGCACCATAGGCCCTGTTACTATGGAAACAAAACCTTTTCCTTCTCATGTTCCAATAATATACAGAAGGTTTTTAGGGCCTTTCCCCCTTTTTACTTTGCTTGGCCTTTCAGCATTTACTGTGCATAATATGCTGAAAATGCAATGCTCTTATTCTTCCAAACCAAAACAAAAGAAGCAACCCATAAAATTGTTCCTCCATCTCAAGTGTCTCTCTCTGCCATCCTTCCATCTTATTCCTTGTCTGTCGTTTGATGGCTTAGACTTTTTATGGCAATCTAACTCAGTAGCTGCAATTTGCTTTGTACGATACAAAGCTCCTCTGCCCCTGCCCAAAATCTCTCCCCAAGGGTGATGAAGAAGCCCTGCTGCTGTGAAGCTGTTGTGTAGATTAAGTTTTTGCCTGTTATATAATGCAGTTGAATGTCTTCTGGGGTATTGGGGGTGAGGAGATAGGAGGTGTAAGGATTTCCACTCTTGGGAAGAAAGTGATGAAATGTGCTCTCACAGCAATGATTTCTATCTCTTCAGTTTCAATGCCTTACAGCCTGTGCTACGTTGCCTATAATCTGAGCCGGCTTGCTCTGCTGCATAGAGCTGGGTGTACCAGTTTATTAGCATCTTGGTCGTTCGGTTGAATAACACAAGAGATGAAATTAAGAAGAAATCTAGGAGCAATTAAGCACTGAGCTTTTGAGATTGTCCTCATTGTGCTATGCAGCCCCTTGCATAGTCCATTCCTCAAACAAGCCGTGCAGTTCCCTTTGAACAGAGCAAGTCCCACTGCAGCAGGATCTGCTCCTGGATGGTGCAGAGGGCCACTGCCAGCTCATGAAACATTAGCAGAAAGCCTAGAAAGGGTCTGATATTTGTGGTCACTGTGGTATGGTACCCGAGAATCATGGGCTGCACTTTAGATAAGCATTATTATTAGCACTATTATTAGCACAGCCACTCATCTCTGCTTCCCTCTTCTCCTTATGCAGCCCTCTACAAGCATAATTTTAGATATTTTTGCTCTTTCCCACTAAGCTGGCTATAAAGAATTCAGTGTGTTTGGGTTTTGTTGCTTTTGAGTGTGTGGGAATAACTGTCAGGCCTAGAGGGCAAATAATGTTTTCTAGAAGATTAAAAAAAGAAAAAGGCAATTTATTTGAATACAGCAGGGGTCTGACTGGATATCTTTTGCCTGGACAGCACTGAAGGCATTCTCTGACCCTTCAAAAGAATAATCTAGGACATTAAAAAGCACTAGAGACAGCAAAAGGTACATGTGTTTACCTGCCAAGAATAAGAGCATGAGCTGTATTTTACTTTCATAGCTGAGGTATTGAGATGGGATGACAGGAGAACAGATAAACAACCACCAGATTTGATGGGCTTGAGATCTGCTGCAATAAATAAATAAATAAATAAATAAAATGACGGGAGGGATGCTTACGATTCATCTTGCTCCTCCTTGGTAGTATGGGAATGCCTCCTTAACCAATCCACCATTATCACTAATTCCTGGTCATCTACAGCAATTCCTCCTCGGCCTACTCCTGCAGAGGGCTTAGAAGAAAAGTTACTGGCCCCTGAAGTGGGCTCTGCAAGGATTAAAGCTGTAATAGCACAGCATACACATGTGACTGCCTCCCAGTGAGATTAGTCTCTGCTGTGTTCTTATCTGTGCTCTCAAACTGAGTCGGGCTGAGCTAAGTCATTACTTGGATAGGAGGGAGACTTGTAATTTGTGCAAAAAAGTGGTTTTAATGGATATTCAGCATTGGTGACATTTCCACAGAGTCTGTAGAAAAGGCTGTTCACAAGTCAAAGGTGTACATTTGGCTGTGGGAGGTGCCCTCTTTCTGGGGAGCAGAACCACAACAACGAGCACTTGAAGTCATGAAGGACTTTGCTCTCTGCTTCCAAATGGCACAGTGAGGGAAAAGTGCTACACCGCACTCTGAGTTCACTGCTTAACAACAGGAATGTCTACCCCCAGGGAAAGTGCTTGAGACTACATGATTATGTAATTTCTCTGTAAACTCATAATTGCTTATTGTGTTGCCTTCCAAAGATGCAGGACTGAACAGAGTGTCTCTTATTTTGTAGCAATTACTGATAACAAATGGTTTAGTTAAAGCTTAGTAAAGATACTTTCGGTCAAAGCCTCTGTTTTCCATCCTGGACTGGAACTTATTTTTGGCTGCAGCCCAAGGAGGTGACATTTTAAAGTGTGAGTAAAACTAGCATCACAACCTGGAACCGCATGAGGACAACTAAGATCTACATTTCCTGTAATTCCTTATGTTGTCTGCTGGCTTTTCTCATTATTTGGATCATCACCATTTGGTTCAACAGCTGAATAAGAAAAGCAGGACTCATCTTTCTGCTACAGTTCTGTCTAATGCCTTGAAGAATCGAGGGACTGCAGCTGGGGGCTGAGGTGTGGGGCCACACCAGCAGTGATTAGACCACTGATGGCATGAGTGACACTGAGCTGGATTGCAAAAAGCCGATGGAGTTCAATGGGAAATGCAGTCCTCGTGCTACTGCTAGTTAGTGCAACCGGGGCTTAAATTCCCTTCGTCAGGGATGTCAGAGAGTGATCAGTGCTGGCAGGAAAAGGGGAGCAGTTTAAACAGATGGGATATCTCTAATCTTCTTGTGGTTGTGTCTGAGCATTGCTGCCATGAGGGTGAATAATCTGGGCATCTAAATCCCTTGTCTACACTTGGAGTGTATCCAAATGGATGTCAAGGTAAACAACCACAAATCCTGGCTTGGACCGTCTCCCCTTGAGGCCTCCAGTGATGTCACTGGGCTGGGTGACTGTTTGTGGCCTGTGGTCGCTGCCAAGTGTACACAAGGCTTAATCTCTGTTTAGGGGAGAGCAGCCTTCCCGGCATGGCTTTCAGGAGCTACCTCACGCTCTGGCATCCAAGATGGGCAAGGTCCTACCTTTCTGTGTCAGTCTATAGCCTTGTCTTGCAGTGGAAAAAGGCTCTGGTGCTGATAACAAACAGGACTTTGGGACAGCTGGCAGTGAGTGGGTGACATCCTCTCCCACTTCTTCTGTGCACATCACTTTTCCTTGGTGAGGGTCTGTGCTCTTTAGACAGCATCAGTGTCAAGGCTGTGGGTGCCTAGCTGAGTTCACTCTTACCCCTAGTTCTTCTGATGTGCCTTTAGGTTTTGCACTCAGGCTACTTGGCTTCAAGAGCATAAAACACAGAGATGGGTAGGAAACCAGCCTGATTTCTGTAGAAGATGGAGGCTGCCTGTGAGTGTTGTCTGGCTGATGTAGCAGCACAGAGCAAATATGTCTCTGCCCACCAAACCAGAGCTCCAGTTAGAGGTGCCCAGGGGTATCCAGCAGCTGTCCACCCACCAGCTTGGCACTAGCGGCCTCTTTCATTCCTGAGCCTGTAGCTGTCACACTGCTGTCCCAGGGCCTAAATGCTTCTTGCTTCCCTACCTGTCTAGAGACTGTTTCCTATCCCCTCTCTGCAAACCAGACCACCTTCCTTCTGTACTCTTCAAATCCTGCTCTGTCCCAGAGCATTCTTTCATTCCTTCAGAGCAGTTCAGATAAGAGAAATCTACTACAATCCCACTAGTTATTTTTTTTGTTTTTTTTTTTTCTCCCCAAATGTGCCCCTCTTTTATTTGTTCTTGTCAGTGGCAGTTTCTACTGGTTAGTAGAACTGACTAATGGCTGATCCAGGGAATGTCAAACACTGAGCATTCTGTGAGCATACAAAAAGACAAAGGAAGCACCTGTCAGAGTTCCTCTTCTGTGATCAAAGATCACAAAAACATGTCTGGGGAAGACTGGACCTACATTAGTCCTGTTGTGGTTGACTTCTGGTAGGAATTTAGGGATTTATTATTAGTAGTTCTTAACTCTATTATGCATTTGTTTAAAAACTATGGAAGCTGGGGTAGGCAGGACCAAATTATTTGAGCATTTGGGCAATATTTTTGAGAAGATCTTGATGTTGCCACAGTGAGTTTTGGACAGAAATAAAGATTTGATGGGTAATTTTGGAATAGGATTAAAAATAAAATAAAGTAAAATAAAAGCTGTCTTTTTCAACCACGGTTATTCTATGATTAGAGGATTAGAGATGGACTTGCCCATATCTGAGTAGAGATAGCCCTATTTTTATACGGTATAAAGAGACGAGGGGCAGGCCCAGCAGAGAAGAATGTACAGTCTCTGAAGAAAACAACAAGCAGAAAAACAAATGCAAGGTGAAATAACTGTCCTGTCAACAAAAATGAATGCCTTGATAAGCTGTATTTGTTTTTTGGTGACACATATTAATAATGATTTTTAACATTTTTTGGCCTGCTTAAACACAAGTTTTATACAGATTTAACTAAAATGGTTTACAAAAGAATTGAATTAAGTCAGGCAATCCCTTACAGTGCAGACACCTGTATCATTTTAATTATTTATATTGGCTTAGCTTGTGCCAGTAAATCATCCTTCGTTCGCTGCCCAGCTCCATCCACCAGCAGCCTGTGTGCTTGCATTGCAGGTGGCTCTGCCTTCCTCTCTCCCTCTGGAATGTGACCCCATCCCACTGCAGCAAGAGAGTAGTGAGCTCAGAGAAGGACTGGGGGAAAGCAGCCCTGTCTCCCTGGTGGTCTTCTTGGGAAGTTGATGCTGAGAAGCGAAAAGAGGCAGAGGGGAGGGCCAGGAGCTCTGCAGATGCAGCACCTGCATCAACTCAGAGATGTAGCCTGCAGCTGACTACAGCGGAACGCTGGCTCTCCCAACAGCCATTTTAGTCACAGGAACTGAGCCCCAAGCAGTTCTGAAATTTTTTTTTTAGGAAAGCAAGCAGTGCACATGAAGACGTCACTTCTGCGTATTTTGTCACTATGCTAGCTCATTCCTCCTGTCCCAAAATGCTTTTTGAAAGCACCTTGGTCATAGTGATGATGTTGTTATTTGGTTGCCTTTAGACTCACTCTGATGAGGGATTCCTTGGTAGGTTCTGCAGTGTGAGCTTAGAAAGGAGCAAGGCCAGCAGTGTGTCCTTGTAGTATAGGAAGCCAACTGTATCCTGGGCTGCATGAAAAGGAATGTGGCCAGCAGGGTGAGGGATGTGATCCTGCCCCTCTGCTCTGCGCTGGTAAGACCTCACATGGAGTACTGTGTCCAGATATGGAGTCCTCAGTACAGGAGACACGCGGACCTGTTGGAGCATGTCCAGACGAGGGCAACATGATTAATTGGATGGATGGAACACCTCCCCTGTAAGGACAAGATGAGAGAGCTGTGGCAGTTCAGCCTGGAGAAGAAAAGCCTGTGGGGAGACCTGAGAGTGGGCTTTTCAGTATCTGAAGCGGGGCTATAAGAAAGAAGGGGACAGATTCTTGAGTGGGGTCTATTGTGATAAGACAAGGGGAAATGGTTTCAAACTAAAAGAGGGGAGATTTAGATTGGATATAAGAAAAAAAAAAAAAAAATTGCAGTCAGACTGGTGAAGCACTGGAACAGATTGCCCAGAGGTGGTAGAGCACCTAGAGTGCAACTCCAGAGAGGCTCTGAGCACCTAGCTGTAGGTATCCTTTTCATTGCAGGGGAGTTAGAGAAGGTGGCCTTCAAAGGCCCCTTCAAACACAAATGATTCTATGACTCTATGAAATGCTCCTCTCAAACTAAGCACGGTCATTTTTGAACTGTCTTGTGCATTATGTTTTACTGGTAGCCGTGTGGCACGTGGATACCATACAGATATGATGAAAGGCCGGTGTGAATAAAGGCAGAAAGGTGGGTGGTCTTTCAGCCTCAACCTGTTGCTGACATGCTGACACACAAAGAGGAAGAGATTATGATGGCCAGGGTATGTGGTGGTAGAGCTGTGTGACTTCCAGGGCCATCTGAGGGGATCAGCTGCCTCTTTGTGAATGTGTCCAGAGAAGGGCAACAAAGCATGAAGAGTTGGAGCACAAGCCTGATGGGAAGCAGGTGAGAGAACTGGAATTATTAAGTCTGGAGAAGAGAAGGCTTGGGGAGACCTTACCACTCTCTACAATGACCTGGAAGGAGGTTGTGGTGAGGTGGGAATTGGCCTCTGCTCCTGGATAACAGTGATAGGATGAGACAAACAGAGATAGGATGAGACAGAATGGTCTCAAGTTGTGCCAGAGGAGGTTCAGGTTGGACATTAGGAAAAAATTTATTCTCAGAAATAGAGGTGCAGCAGTGGCACAGGCTGCCCAGGGAGGTGGTGCAGTCACCGTCCCTGGAGGTATTCCAGAACCGTGTGGATGTGGCACTGAGGGACATGGTCAGTAGGGATGGGCTGACAGTTGGACTAGGTGATCTTAGGGGTCTTCCCTAACCTCTGTGATTCTATGATCAGTTATATGATTTTCGTCTAGGAGGCATCTGCACGTGGAGAAACGGGGAGAGAATTAATGGGAACTGGAGCTTTCCTACAGCACGGTAAGTGCCTCTGCTGTCATTGATACCACGCAAGTAGCAGGTCCTCCATCAAAAAAGAGACCGCGTCGTGCAGGGGCAGGCACTGGGACCGGGCTGCGGTACAGCTGCCGCGGCTGAGGGAGGCGCCGGGCCGGGGCGTTATCAGGGGGCGGCGGGCGCCATCTGGTGGAAGAAGGGGCGGGGCGGCGGGCGCAGCTCGGCCGTCCGCTGCACGGCCTGTAGCAGCCTGGTGATGCCCACACCGGGGCCGTTCCATCACCCGCCGCCATCCCAGAGGCTCGGGCGGAGTGTCTGAGCCCCGCGGTGCCCGGCGCCTCACGCTCCATAGTCACCTTTCTCTTGACAGCGCGGCTCGCATCCTTTTATTAATTTCTGCTTCACACTTCCTCTTACCTTGCCTCTCCGCTACAGCCATCCAAGATGTTCTTTCTCACCAGGGCATCTTTGCCAATCTGGTACATATCAAGCTAAATGAGGCATAATTAGGAATAATTATGACATGACATGGTCTGGAATGAGAAGCAGATGGGGCTTCCCCCTGGACGCTCCAGGTTTGATGTCAGGGAGGAGGGGACAGGGACAGAGGAGAGACGTAACAGACTGTAATGAGTTCCTGCTTTTGTCACCTCCACTGGCAGGGGCTGGACTGCAGAGGGCAGGAAGGTGTTTTCACTCGGCCTCTCAGTTATGCCCATTCTGCAGGGTTTTCAGCTGCTTTGTGTTGCGCGGTGAGCTATGCACGAATGTAGAGGTGTTGGGCACCACTGTAAAAGGAACATTTGAGGGAAAACTCAGCCTTCGGCTTCTTTGTGAGTTGCCCTTTGGAACTGGGGTGAGGGAAAGGCCCTTGCTTGTGAAGTTTCTGGCATGTTTGCTTGCTTTTATGCCTATATAAAGGTAGGAGGGAACACAGGGTTTGACTAGAGATGTGTGACACACTGGATGTACACAGCTGTGTGGTGGACAGTACACAAGGTAGGTAAGAGTGTGAGCTGTCATGTGAGTGTTAGTTTCTCGTTAAGAACTGATATCATACAGAAAAATATCCACTATAAGGACTAAGGGAACATAGAACGACTCTCCATCATTACAGTCATATGAGCTGTTAGCAAACTTTGTCTCTGGCATTTTGCCCTCTTACATAGAACCATGAAATGGCTTGAGTTGGAAGTGGCTTAAAATTTCAAATCCTCTGCCATGGGCAGGGTTGGCAGCCATGAGATCAGGCTGCACAGGGCTCCATCCAACCATCTTGAACACCTCCAGGGATGGTGTGCCCACTACTTCTCCGTGCAACTTATATAACTGGGAACATTCCCCTGAGGAGAGAGCCAAACCTTACCACACAAGAGGTGGTAATATTCTGAGATAGACTTCAGTACCAACCAGAGGACTGGTATAGGTATTTATGCATACCTATCTTCATGTCTGGAAGAACAGACAGGAGGCAAGAAGACATACTAACCCAGGTCATGTTGGTTGGGATTCAGGATAGATGGCAATACAGGACCACTGTGCTGCTCTCACCTTCAACAGCCCTCTGCCCAGCCATGTTTCCAAGGAAATATATGACATGCTGAACAACTGGCTTCTTTACAGTCATTGCTGTACAATCTTGGTTGCAAGAGAAGATCCAGAGGGATTAGTTCCTTCTATTTTACTCATACGAGAATAAAAGTCACTGGTTGTGGAGAGTTTAGTGCTTAGATTTTCAAGCTGCTCCTGCCTTCAGTTATATAGATTTGCTGTTCCCAGCAGACAGCCTTTTTACTAAAAAATGTAGGCAAGGGGGTCCTTCTCAAGAATGTTATTGGAGATGGATGCGTGCACTTGGGAGTAGTCAGCAACCATAGGCTAGTTATTCTTGGACGTTTGCTCAATCCGTACCTGCTTATCTTCATCCCACAGAGCAGGTGACACTGCCTATTCTTGTTTGTCTTGTGTTCAGACTCACTGAATTGCCCTCTGGATGCTCCTGTTAAACCCAAATTATTGGTTTTGTCCAGATGCCCAGTTCTTAGATAGCTAAAATTAAAATGATGATTCTTACCCCACAGGTCTAATTCAAATTTGAAAATGATAATTTGATATTTATGTCATTTGGACATTTTCAAAAATGTCCTCACTGATAACTGCAATCATCAGTACCTTTCGTAACCCTTGAGTATGCATAGCTCAAACGTGGCTTCTTCAAGAGCCATTGCTCGGCTTCTCGGAGAGATATTGCTCATGAGCATAATGCTGTTGTTTGCTTATACACTGTGACACATGCTGTGTTCACACACACTGATTGTGCCCCCCTTGGGCATCCTAGATAGCACTTTCCCAGTGATGGCATCTTTCATCATGTCCAGTTTTAAGAACTATTTTCATCAGTAAGACAAACTGGGGAACATTTTATGCTAGAATCATTCTAAGAATAGAAGTCTGCTGGATATCTATGCAAGATGCCTCATGGGTTTATTGCCTTGTGGGCTTTTGAATCTGTTCTTGAAAGTACAGGTAGACACTCTCTTTCAGGCAGATCACAGAGTCTCCTCCGTGCTGGCTGTTTCACGTATCCCCACAGGTTACAGACTTGTAGCAGTGTATGACAGGGTGGGGACAATTCAAGTGAAAGATGGTTATGGAACACAAGTAATTGCTCTTCCTCTGGCCTGCTGGATACTTAAAGTTCAGCATTGGATATCAAATCAGACTTAGAAAAGATATATCTTCCTGAGTTTGACTTCTCATGAGGTCTACAGAAGCCCACAGGTAACTTAGGTAACAAAGGATGAGGAGGAGATGACTACCTCTCTTAGAAACTTTTTAAATAAATAAATACTTCTATCTGTATTTTTAGGTTTCCTGATACCTTTTTTTTCTCATATGACCTCTCATTTCTGTCATTTCATCTCAGTTCAAAAAACCCAGTTTGGCATAAGCAGGTATCCAGTCTGTTTTCTCTTGGTTCTGGCTGGGAGCTGTGTCTAATAAAGAGAAATGATGGGGCAGCTCTGTCCAGGTGGGAATTCTTGTCTTTACTGTTGTCTCAGCACTGCAGGATGACCCTGATAAACAACAGATAACGCAATTTATTTCCACTTTCTCTGTGTCTCGTCCAAATTTTTGGCACTTGGCTGATACAGGGGCATAGCTTTGCCTTGGAGAGTTGGAGGAAAGCATAGCATTAATTGTTTACTAATCAGATATTGCAGAGACTCCTGATTACTGACCATTCCCATGGTGTTTTTGTACCGTCCTCATCATCCTTAGTTATAGCAGTGGGTAGAATGCACCAGTAAGGTTATTTGCTGCTCAGCATATGGCTGAGTTTCACCTTGAGACCTCAGTTCTGTCAGCAGTTTAAAGATTAAATGCCACCTCTCTAAGTGACTGTCAGAATCACCACAAAAATCACCGAGAGGTAAGAGAGATAATCCCTTAGGAGCTTCTCCATTGATCCTCCCATGGTTCCTAAGCAGTGTGTAGCCCTGAACGCATGACTGTCCATTTCTCCAGATTAGTTGATTTAGTTACACATCCCTTGGGCTTGTCGGGGGAAATTTGTATCCCTGAAAAGAAGTAAAAGTCAAAGAAGAGATACTCCAACCCATACTAAACAGCATTACTCACTGCAGTAAAGTGCAGATATCTCCTAGAACTGGAAGGCTGTTTCTGCTGGTCCTGCTGACACCAGCTCCATTTCACTCTCTCCCACGGAACTGTGCATGCTCTGCTGCTTGGTTTATTCACCTGGCATCCAGCATGGCATCTAAAAGCTGCTGTGCTGGAGAAAGAGAATTCTTTACATCTTCACCCAGGTTTAGAGTTTGCTCTCTCCTTAGACATTTGGCAAATGGTTAAGTATATGTGCAGCACCCTTGAGAATTGTAAGACATGCCCTAAATGATGCTCTCCCAAGGAAACATTGTTTTCTCTCTCTCTCTCTCTTTTTTCCTTCCTCCATCTATTGTTTCCTAAAGTATCTACTGTTTTCTGATATACAGCCTGTGAAGATGCAAGGTGATTTGTACTCCTGCATGCCAAGGCACGTAGATAGCATCACATTACTGGGACCATGTTCATGGACATTTTCTCCAGACAACCTATTCAGAAAAATCTTGCCGATTTTTTTTTTTTTTTTTAATTGCACAGCACAAAATGAAATGAATGAGGAGGCTTGATTGTCATTTTGCATACACAGGCATTTTTGTATGAATTAAGGAGCCGACTTGAGCTGATCGTTTCTCACACAAAAGCAGAGCCCTCTGGTGGTCGTTGAAGATTTTTATTTTTTTCTTTATTATTATTTTTATCCAAATACGTAAGGACTTTCGTAAGACTTAGTTCGCGTATCTGTTTTTTAAGATGAAAGTTTGCAACAGTTAATGTAATTTTTTTTCATTATTTTTCCACACATTAAAAATGATATTGTTCTTTTGCCCAGTAATGTCAACTTGGAAAACTGGCTTGGCCTGAGTGCCATATTTACTCTGCAGGCAATGGAAACTGTTGATATGCAGTTAAAGAAAATTCGGGGAGTGTTTTGGAGTTGGAAATCATTTCAAATTAGCATGCACTGAAGCTTTAACTTTGCCATAACTTTTCCTTTTAACCTCCCAGCTCAGAAGCAGATTTTTAACACTCTAAAAAGATGGCTGATGTGGTGGAGAACTGGGAAAGTGATGGAAGAAAGGGAAAGGAGGGACACGTGAAAAGTCAATACAGAGTTCTGAGTTTTCTAGATATATCCTTACTTCATCCTTCTCAGGCAGTTCAGCTGAGGCAGCACAACTGTTTGGTTGGTTTCTCCAGATTCTTAAAGACAAGATTGGACATGCTTGTTTTGACCAGAGAACAATCTCTTCTGGTGTCATGCTGCAAGAGACATCATGATCAGAAGATGATTCTCCCAGCTTAGAGGTGCATCTTGCAGTTCATGTGTACTGATCTCTGTAACAGCCAGCTCTGGAGTTTGTCACAGAGGGTCCTTCATCCCAGCGTCCCTGGGGCATCTCAGCACTGACCAATACAGTTTGAAGAAACAGTCTTATTCTGAATGAATGGGGCTGTGTGCTGGGCTGGACAGTGAAATGGGAAAAATTCAGCAGGAAATAATGAAGTATTTCCTCTTTTGCCAGCCGAGGAAAGAGGAAACAGGTCCTTCAGAGGAAGAGGCAAGGAAGGAAACAGAAAGAAGAAATGAAAAGGAAGGAAGAAAACACAAGGGAAGGAAGGGAGAAAGGGATGGGAGGAAGGAAAGAAAAGGGAGGAATGAAAAGGAGGGAAAGAAAAGGAAGGAATGAAAAGGAAGGAAGAAAAGAAAGAAAAGAAAGGAAGAAAAGGACAGAAAGAAGGATGGAAGGACAGAAGGATGAAAGGAAAGGAAAAAGGAAAAGGAACGAAAATGAAGGCAGGGAGGAGGGAAGGAAAAGCAAGGAAAAGAAAGGAAGAAGGGAGAGAGGAAGGGAGGGAGGAAAGAGGGAAAGGATGAAATGACTGGAGTGTTCAACATGTAGTAAGCTTATATGTGTGTGTTTATGTGCATGCAGATGCAGGGGAGATTGAAAACCTATTCCCAGCTGGCTTGGATAAACTTTCCCATTTTACTTTGGAGGCAAGACAGCTATATAGTCCTTTTGGGATACTGACAGTCAGCAAAAGCTGTGGCAGCTACATGATGGCTCTGCAGGAAGGAGCAGTAATCGTACAACACCATGGTTCAGATGTGTTGCAAAGGCCCTCCCTACTGAGCTCATTGCTCAGTGGTTGCAGGGCAGAATTATGAATGATATGATGCATCTAAGGCCAGCCAGAAAGCAGTCAGAGTAGAGATCTATTGCAAATCTGTGGCCAGTCTGATGCTGTTGCTTCTGCCATCATGCTGAGAACTGTAGCAGATTTGTATTGTTTGCTTTCTGGGAAGGCACCACCCCAATATAATTACTAAAACACTACTTATGTACACTTAGTGTGTAACAGAACATTTGCTGTCTTTATGAATATTGCTCCAGGTGTCTGAAGAAGTAGGGGTGGTGGAGGGGGGAAGTAGGCAGTTTGTATAAATTTTCTCATGGTGTAGTTTGAGCCATAATTTTGTTGTTAATGTAGGTGAAAGCTGTAGAGGCCAGGAAGTAGCCTGGTAGCTTGTGTGCTCTCAGATCGCTGTCCTGATTGTACACTGCATAATCTGAGTCACATTACACTGAATAGTAATAATAGCCATCACCCGCCCTTACAGGCTGCTAATAAAATTGAATAGTTAATCAATTTGAAAATGTTATGATATTGCAAGTCAAGCACATCTGGACCTGGTCTACTCTTGGTAACAAGATTTGGGTGATACAATAGATGACATTAAGATCCTGTCTGTGACATAATGCCAAAGTAATAGTTTTGATGACACTTCTGCCATCCAATCATTTGTATCAGGCAATAGAATCATAGTTTTCTTGCTTGTTAGCATTTTCACAATGATGTAGCTTAGTTTGAACTGGTGACCTTACCTTTCTTTAGTCTTCTAAGCCAGCCTGGCTACATGCTAAAAAAAAGATTCTTTCTTTTCCAATCTCACAGAGAATAAAAATCAAATCCCTACGGAACAAAGAGCCTTGAAGCGCTACAGAGCAGTAGGAAGCCGAGTCAAGCCGTTGGACAGCATGAGAGCTTTGAAAGCCTGTATTAAATTGCAAACTTACTGAAAGACCCTCCTGAAGAGAAGAGATGTCACCTTTCATTCAGAAGTGGAAATTTGTCCTCCTAACTGTGTGCATGCACGTGTGAGAAAGACAGGCAAAGAGGTAGAGGAACAAGGCTGGCTTAGCACCAGACTCCTATCAGGAGCAGAATGCAACAGGTTAAGCAATTTCCAACAGCTGAGCCCGTCTTTGCTGGCTTATGAGGTGCAAAAGACATCTGTCCAAATCCTCTAGCAGGTAACTAGCTTACCCAAATGTTCAGTCTCTGTTACACCCTTCCAGACAATAGTTGGCTCTTTTTCTCTGTTCTGATTATCTTTTACGTTTCTAAGGTGGTAAGGGACCAAGGAGGAAAGATAATTTATATTGCTTCAGAGAAATAATAACACCTTATTTTTGCTTTTGAACATTGTAGAGAACACCATGTCGGAACTTCTCAAATAGAGACAACCTTTGGTTCATCTGTTTGGAATTAGAGGCTAGTGTGGCACAGAGTTTTTCAATTGAAGTCTACAGAAGTAATGTGATTTAAATGCTGCAGGAAAATCATTTAATATTTAGATATTGTAGCCTTCTCTCCAGAACATGAGGGATGTGAAGCTATTGGAGTGTGTCCAGAGGAGGGTCACAAAGATGCTCAGAGGGCTGGAGCACCTCTCCTGTGAAAACAGGCTGAGGGAGCTGGGCTTGATCAGCCTGGAGAAGAGAAAGCTGCAGGGGGACCTCATTGCAGCCTTCCAGTACATGAAGGGACCTTATAAGCAGGAAGGGGACTGACTTTTTACACAGTCTAATCTTGAGAGGACAAGGGGGAATGGCTTTAAACTAAGAGGGAAGATTTCAGCTAGATTTTAGGAAGAAATTGTTTGCTCAGAGAGCAGTGAGGCACTGGCACAGCTGCCCAGGGAAGCTATGGGTGCCCCATCGCTGGCGGCTCAAGGCCTGGTTGAATGGGGCCCTTGGTAGCTGAACTGGTGGGTGGTAGGGAGTGGGACTGTATGGGCTTTCAGGTCCCTTCCAACCCAACCATTCTACAATTCTATGTTTCTGTGATACTATTATTCTACAATTACATGTTCCTTTTCATGAATCAAAATGTCAGAATCCAGCCAAAACTAAAAAAAAAAGAAAAAAACACCATATATATTTCCATTTCCATTTCCTCCCTCCCTTCCCCATAGACAGGCATAGCAGCATTTTCTCATACATCTGCTCATAAGAGGAGCTGGGTACTTTTCTCCGAAGTGGCCTCTGTCTTCCTTAACTCTGCTCTCTTCTTCCAGCTGCTGTGGGGCAAAGGACTGTTTGAACCACTCTCCTGCTGGCAGCTTAGCTCCCACCAGGCAGATGCAGGGGAAGGGCCCTCTTCTGTCTCAGCAGTGACAGCATGAGAATTTGGTCTGTGTATTTTTTAGGGCTGTTGGTTTCCCAATGTTTTTTTCTGACAAAGCCCTTAATTCCTTCTATTGATGTAATAATTGATCTCCTGACAGTACAGCCTGAGATGCTGCTAAGCATTTCAAATGGGCTCAGATGAAATAACATACAATTTCTCTGTTCAACTGTGAAAACACTTCCCTGAAATTATCCTGTAGGTGAGATCAGGTTCCTCATCAGGCTACCTCTGAATTTTCTGTAGCACTTCAGAGGAAAGGGAAGCATCCCACAGGATATTGTTTAAGGATAACCTTCCTGGAGGGATACTTTCTGGTTAATCCTTGCCACTTAGAAGCTGGATTTTACATGCTGTGGTACAAAAAAAATAATTTAAAATCTCATCCAGTGTAAGATGTATAAATCTTGTTCTACATTTTCCTGAATTCTTAGCCTGAATAACGTCTTCCAACAATAAATTCCATACATTATTTAGAAGCCACGTGGAAAACATTTCACAGTACCTGCCTCCATCGTAATTCAATGCTCTTCCATTTCCTGCACAAGGCAGTCATTTTGTCTTCTCCATCCTTTGATATTTTTATCTATTGCAGCCCTCACTTCTTTATTGCCTTTTGAGATCAAGCAATGCTAATCGTTCTCATCTCTCTTTATGCCATAGTCTTTCTATTGCTCTGCTTTTTGCCTCTGTTTCTAGTTCATATTCCTTTCTATAATGTCCTTCTTGACATCCTGATCCAGTGAAGTCAGAGGTAATGTGAGTGGGATGGCTTTGTTAGTGCCTGAGTTTCAACCGGGTGCATCATGGTTTTGTCTTCTGTTATTTCTGTTATTTGTATTCTGTTATTGCACATTCTTATGTGCAAGTTACTGATCCTACCAAGTTTTCATGTTGTTCCACAGTTTGGGTTATTGTTCCATAGGAATAAGTACTTATGTGCTGTAATAACTTTGTTTGTCAAGTCATTTGCAAAAATTTAACAGTAGCTGCTGTTTGCCATCCAAAGTGTGCACTCAGGTTCTCTAGCATTAATTTTACTGGAAGAAGTGAGTTTGTTATCCTTATCAAAATGAAGACAGAGATTTCAACTCAGCTAAATGATTTCTTTGTTTTTAGTCCTGAAATTCTGCATATCCTCCAAAGAGTTATATCCATCACAAGCTTGCTGTTTGCCTGAGAGATTTTACAAAGAGGCAAATTGGTATTTAGCATTGGCTTTTTCTTAAAGAATAGTAGTTTTTGCTGTAGGGACCTAGGTCTGTGTTTAACTGGGGGATCAAATGCTTGAAAAGATACCGATGGCTTCAGCTCTCTGATGTCTGAAACACTGAAAAATGAATCACCAGGGTGGAAGAAGTACTCAATTTTACTTTTCCTCTATAACCCCAGCATGGAGTCAGGTTGGAACCTGCAAATTTATCACTTCAGATCAATTCTGCATACATATCTGCCACGTGAATTCCCTGTTCCTCTCCAGGTTAGACTCCAGGCCTGGAGCGCTGTGTGTGGGCTGCTGCAGATATAGGGAGCTAGCCATTCATGGGTTCTGAGTTTGTTTTCTTCCCTCTCCTTTGGCTCATCTACAAACTTCAGATCTCTTCCCTGGACAGGAATTCCACCAATGTGAGACCCCAAACACTACGTCTCTAACAGATTTTGAGTAAATAAACATGAATAAAATAAAAATGCTGATGAGGACAAAGATTGTAAAAAAAATTCTCTGGAAATAATGAAACCACGGTCAGAAGGACATAGATTGATGTGCCTGTGAGTGAATGTGGGCTGGTAGGAGACTGCTGAGCTCACGGTCTGTCAGACTGACCAGAATTGCCTGATTGTCTCTTCTTATTCATCTTCTGGTTGGTATCCATCTGTTGTCTCTTGTCTTAGCATATTAATTTAGGCTTGTAATTGCATCCGATCATCAAAGGGATAATTTTAAAAAAGCTTTTAAAATAAATGAACATTGGAATTTAACCCATCCATAAAACTTCCCAGTCTTCGTGCTCTCCCTCAGCTCTGTTCCCAGTCCTACTCTTGACCATTCTGTTCTGCCAGTTATACCTCCCTAATCTCCCATTTCACTAATCCATGACACCATTTCTCTGCTCCTGTCCCCATTTCTCACACGTCCTGTTATTGTCACTGCAGTGTCCGGAAGACACCTGCGAAGAGCTGGGACTTCAAGGGTCTGTGACGCCCCTGTGATGTTCCCTTGAGTTATCAATGTGCTCCTATTGAAGGGAAGTTGGCAGATAAGGTTTTGTGCTGTTTTTTTTTCTGCATAGTCAGTGACCGGACATCTGCTGTTTTCTTGTCCTCCTAATTTCACCATTATGACCTCCCACACACATGCAGTAGATGCAATAGCCTTCTTCCTGGGAGCCTCCACTAGTGCCTTGCCTCTGAGATAAGTGCCCCTTGTGAAGATACTGTCCTTGGTCACTTGCAGGTTTCCTTGGGGGAGGGTGTGGGGGTGAGGAGTTGGTCACCTTTATCCAACTAGACTCCATGAAGTTTACCAGTCCTGTCAGTGAATTCTTTGCCAGTGTGACTTTCCTGAGTAGCTTTTACTGTTCTGATGAAGAGGAGCACACAGGAAGGAGTGAGAAGCTGTCCCAAGGACCCTGAGCCTGCTTTCCCTTCAGGCACCATGCTGCAATAGGTGGGATGACTGGCTGACTTGCTTGTACTGTGAGATCTTGAAGAGTCATGGTATTGACAGAGGCTTCAGGTTTTGTATGGAGACATGAGGGGCTGGAGATGCTGGCTATGGAATAGGTTGAGATGCTCTCAGAAACTGTCCTAACACTAAATCTTTGGGCCCAGACTTGTCTGTAAGCTGATGAGCTGTCCATAAGGTGATCCAGTAACATCAATCTGATCCCACAGCATATCCTGTCCTGACTCTCTTCTTCCTGAATAGTCTTCAGTTTCTGGTAAAATCAGGCTGCCATTTCCTCATTATGATCTACAGATATATCAGGATTGTCATCTTCTGAGTGCTATGTATGTGGTGCTTGGGAATAAAATGAGAGTAGAACTTGAAGGGATGCTTAAAGCAATTAGGTACCAATTCCAACAGAGATGAAAATACCAGCCTGGATTAAATATTTGTCAGAACAATTCAAAGTTGTTGCATCTTGAGGGAAATTAATTTGGAGGTGGAAAGGCAAGCTAATCCTAAAACAGTAGGCAAGCACCCTGTCAGAGCCTATGGTTATATATGGTCAACATCAACATAATTACTATGTCTTTATTATTAATTAGCTTATCATTGATTATTAATTAGCATTATCATTAACAGAATTGATTGTAACTTAAGAAACTGAGTTGGGGCATAAATAATTGAATTAATCTTAAGGATGCATAAAATGCTTTAAAAATGCTGGATCTGTATTTCTTAGTGTGTACAGAACACTTTACCTCACTTGTCTACTTCTCATTCAGTCAGTCTGTACTCACGATGGCACTTCTTACAAAGAAAGCTCGAGGGGAAACAAGTGCTTTGGACAAGACACATAGCAATACTGCTGACAAATTACAGGCAGGATGTTGTTGAGATGCACACTCCTGTAGGAAGACCAGGGCAGCTTGGCTGGTGTGGGCAGCTTGGCTCGTGTGTCTGCCAGGAATAGGTTGAAGGTCCTCATTTCTCCCTGGGTGGGTTTGTCCCAGCTCCAGATGTTGCTACCCTACCCCAGCATTGTGGCAGATCCTTCTTGATGCTTTCACTGCTATTGTTTGGCACTGATATCCTGCAAGGGAGGAGAGGTGTTCCGCATAAATACAGTTTCCAAGGTCTTGTCACAGCTAATATACAAGACTTTTTGTTCTGGATGTCAACACTGAACTTTGCCTGTGCATTGGGCTGTCTTTGAGTTAGCTCTGAACCTGTCTTCACAGGCACAAACATGCACACTTGCACTTATGCAATGCCCACTGACAGGAAAGAACATTCAGTATAAACACATAGACACACAGAGCCATATGGACACATGCTCATTAATTGAAACCAAGCCTATGTACTGAATCTCGTTGATAGCATCCAAATCCTAGCCAATCTGCCAGTACTTATGAGATGCAAGACTGGATTGCTTCCATTGTCTGTCACTTAAAAGCTGAAAATTATTTTGCTGGCCTCCAGCCCTTGCTCCCATATTCTTTGAGAAACAGCATTGACATTTTGTTTGAATGCATGTGTGGGTATATTAATATTTTGTGCACTATTCTATGTGTAAGCTATAGCTGATGCTTACTCCTATGCAGATGGTTAGCTCAAAGGATACAAATCACTTAAGTTTATTGTCAGATCCTGCTTAAGTAGATTGAAATGCAGTGAACTCCATGGGAGGGAATTTCTCCTTCTGAGTATACTGCACACACTGAAAAACAGTCTTTTGATGTTAAGTAGACTTAATTTGAGGAGCAGCATTGAGTAACCAGGAATGTCACAATTAAGTATAGTGTGAACCTAAATTAATCGCCTTGGCATCCAAAACCACTCACCGTATCAGCACATGGCATTTCAATGCAGCACCATGCCTCACTGAGCAGGCACAGAGGGAACAGCTTTTGGGAGAGATCAGAGCTCTGAAGCGATAAGAACTGTAGAATGCAAGCCTTTGACTTGTTCACTACAAGTATTGGAAAGCCTGAAAACAATGGGATGGATGTACCCAGGCTGGGCACAGAAGGATTTTCATGTTAAGGCTCCTAAATGTCAGGACAGTTCAGAGTCAGTGCCTGTCTCTCCTGCAGCTTTCTGTGTGATACTGTGGAGAATCAGCTGAAGCAGCCTGTGCACAAACCTCTGCACCTATTTATTGAGACTAGGTTTGCACATGCTATTTATTCTCCTATCAAATGGAAGAACTATCTTATGTGGCCACACACTAGGACATCTTAAAATCTGTCTCCATTGCCTGAGGTGTAGACTTGTGAGCAGACTCCAATATTCTGTGCCATGCTTTGTGGGCAGATGATGTGCATCATGAACACATACATCTTCCAATTGTGACTTGGACATGTAAAATTCTGGCCTGGGATTCAGGGCTCCAACAATCTCTGTGGACAGCACCTGACTTTCAAACAATCCAAACTCCAATTTTATTTCTTGAAATTTTTTCATGATACTTAGTCTGCGTGTCTCTGATAAAAGCCTTTCTTTGGAGGAGGTAGGGAATTGATCAAGAGCAGAGTTGGCAAGTCAAATCTGGCAACAACTTTGCCTACAAGGCAACAGGTAAAGAAGACTGTCTCAGGCATGGGGACTTGGGAAGGTGGTCTGGCAGGGAATGCTGACTTGTGAGCGTTTTAAGGCATCCTGTTCAATCCATTCTCTGCACCAATGTTGCAGACCATAGTTTTCCCAAGGACTTAATATTTTAAAACACGCTATATATATTTGATCCATCTTCCCTCTAAAAGATCATCGTGAAGATTTGCCAATGATTTACTGTGCCCATACTGAGGGGAGGGAAAGCAGATCATTAAGTCTTGAATACAGCCTGCCATCTGGATGGGCTCAATGCGCAAGAAGGCGTAAAGTTGGGATGCAAATGTGCAGCACTTGGTTCTCAGCCAAGACAGAGCTTGTGCTCAATTGTTTAAAAGAAAATCTACACAGACATGAGTTATTGCAGGAGAGAAAAAGGGTTCATGGGAGCCCTTGGGATTTGCTTTGCAGAAAGCACCGCTACAGCTCAAACCCATGGGAGCTGTGCTTTGAGTGCATAGAGCTTTCTGTATCTGGGCTACTGGAGTCTTGAAGCTGGCATCTAGGATTAGTTGTTCCTTTTGACACTTATCTTTGTGTGCTTGTGTTTCCCATCCAGAGGGTTCACACTGGCGAGAAGTTTCCCAGTGTTTCCCAGGTGAGGCATCCTGACCTGATGTGACTGCTGTCTTAAGGAATGTGTGCGGTCTTCCTTCTGCCTTTGTGTGTGGGCAAGAGGATGAATAATGCCAGCCATGCTGAGAACATTACAGTGGTTTGTAGCAACCCCTTCCTTTTCTGTCTGCTTTTGCCATGGACTCTTTGTGTTGCCGAGCAAACCACATAGACCCAACTGTTCTGCACTGGCCACAAGCTGTTTCTTTTTGTGTGTTGGAGCAGCAAGCCACTGTGGTACCCAAAATTAAGGGTCAGCATCACAGATTTTTGGCTGCAATCAGCCTATGACTCAATTCTCTGTCTCTAAAAATGGCTGTCAAATGGTTTGGTTTTGTAGGGGTGACTTGCAGAAAAAAAGTCCTTTTGAGTTTGGGAACTGCTCAGCGGTAATAATGAGGCAAATCAGAAATCCCAGGAGGGAACAGGATTCTGTATGCTATGCAGCACATTGCTGGCATGCAGATAAGTATGGACAACAGAGTGGAAGGAAGAGAGCCTCATCCACAGTGGTCTTTTGTATGATGAATGAGGCAGCAGATCCAGTGGAAAGGAGAAAGGTATAGGATCATGCAATTAAAATTGTACCTCTATTATTATTTCTGTTTCAAAAGTTTGGTTCTACTTCACAAACCATGTGGTATCAATTCAAGAACGGATGGAAATAAATGGCTTATTTTTAGAGTCTCTTGTAGGGTTGAAACATACATTTGATATCCAAAGGTATTTCTAGTCCATATTTGAAGATGATATCATGCTATTCTGTTGCTAGTGGAAACTGTTGATGTGTTTGGTACACTTCAATTACGCATCACTCTGCTCTGCAGTTTGGGAACTGGAAGGCATGCAGGTGGCTTCATTTTAATATCTATTTAAAGTGTAAATGGCTGTCTGCAGTGTCCTTTGAAAAGGCAAAGATTGTGAAAGCTTCAACACTCGTGGAATTAAGAGTGCACACGTGGTAGAAAAGAGTGGTAAATGCGATGCAAGACAGATGCTAATGGCTTTGATGATTAAAGCTGAAGCCTTTGTCCTTTGAGTACCTGTGGGAGATCTGAAAGGTGGTAGCACCAGGAAGCAAGATAGTCCTGAAGAAACCTGTGTGGTGCTTTGCCTGATTGAGGAAAGGTACAGCAAGTCTCAGCCAGCTCACCTCTGCCAGGGTTAGGGATCACAATAGGACAGGGATAAGCGGTATCCATGCTGTGCCAATTAATCTGATGATCTTGAGGGTGGTCATGCAGATAGTAGCCCTATTCTGCATACTGGGAACAGTCAGGCATAAGGTTTTGGAAGACTCAGAAGACAGAAGGAGCAAAGCTTCTCTGATGTTGGAAATCTGTCTTTCCAGACCTGGTGAAGGAGACTTAGAAGCCGTGTTCTCAAACTTCATAAAACAGGGTATGTGAAACCATAAGAGTTGAGATGAATCCATGCATATAAAGGATGCTGTTATAAACAGAGCAACTACAAATAATGAAACTGTCAAACTGCATGTTCTTCTCATCCATTGCACTTTCTCAAACAAAGAGCATTTTGATGAAAGAAGAGCTCCGATTTTGTTGGAATCCACTAAGATCAGTGACCCTGGGAAACAAGTTAAGGTTGTAGGAACATGAATCTATTCTTTAACACTACCCAGCCTGAAGCATGCATGGCTATGTTGTCAGAGCTGACCACCTGAACTGCATCTACAACTAATTCTGCTATGGCACAAAAGCTGTACTAACATTAGGAGGTGTGTTTAACCAGCTAAAATGGTCAGAAATTTAAGATGGGCTATCTTACCTGACAGTGACTTCTCTGAACAAGTGGTGTTTTTATCTATAGCATATGTGTTGGTCTAAGTGGCATTGATTTTCTCCTGGGCAATAAAGGTTTCTTGCATGACTTCCAGCTATTTTTATTTATTTTTTTTTTTTGCAAGTTGTGCTTCCTGCTCCACAACAGGGAGAGGGTAGAAGTCATTCTTGGGAAGAATGAAAAGAAAGAGTCATGGTAGAAAGCATCTGTTTTTCATTAAGCTTTTCCTTAGAAGCAAATATTGCACAAATCTGTTTTTTTTTTTTTTCCCTCTAAGTGGAAAAATAAAAAGGGACAGAGAGAACCAGAATGGGAGAAGTTCAGCTTAGAATGTGTCAAAGCTATATTCGTATGAATGTTCACGGGCCAGTGTGCAGTAACTGCTCCTTTGGCACTACAATCAGACCGGTCTTGCTCTCTGTGTTTTACTGTTTCTGCTCCAAAGAACAATGGATCTGGATGTGGCTATGCTTGATTTTCCATGACCAGTATCTGCTTGATATGAATCTTGACCCAAATGCCCTTGTTTGCTAGTCACTCTGTGAAAGCAGTATGGAAAGGTTCACCTTGGAGGCCTGTCTCAGCACTAGTTGCACAGTTGAAGCAGGCAGCTGCCCAGGACTGCAGCTGGGGAGGTGGTGAGGGGTGAAAAGACCACCAGCCTTACCTTTGCTGGCACATAGTAAGCCTGGCCTGCACAGCTGATTCTGACAGCTAGGCTGGATCAGGTCTCTGCAGTTTTACCACCCACAGATCCCTGAATCCCCCGCTACACCTATAGCTTTTCCCTTTCTCGTCCCAAGCCCTGCTCAGCAGGCCCCCTCTAATTTCCCATACCTGCAGACGCAGCCTGGGAGGTGACAGCTAAGAGAGCTGTGTGCATAAGCTTGAAATGGCTGCTGGGGAAAGGAGGTTTCTGAGTCCATCTGAGAAGTTAGGCTGAGGGGGCAGAAGGAGACACTTCTCCAAATCTTCATAAAAAACTCCCAGAACTCCACAAAGCCAGGGCTCTTTTCTGGACTTCTCTCACTCCTGCCAGAGCTTTGGTGACAGAATCAAGCAAGATATTTATATTTTGCAGAATCCTTTAAGTGGAAAACATATTTTTTTTAATTCTCCCATGGTTAGCTTCTCCTATTCTCAGCTTCATCTGTCTCCTGGTTTTGGAGCTCCAACACACACAATGACTCCCCCCAGAAAAGATAGGAGTCAAGTCTTACTACAGGCATGCAATTATACAGTAGGGACTCCTAGATTTACTGCAAATACAAGCTTTGTCTAATTGTAGCAAGTTCATTGCCAATTGGTCTGTAGTCTTTCCCTTCCAGATCATTACAGCATCCCCTCCATGTTCTGTTTCCAGCCAGTTTGCATCAGCTCAAAGCAATTTTTCTGCCTCAGTTTAACAACAGTACCGAGCAGAGGGAATGGCATTAACTGCAGGACTGGCCAGGAAACTCATTTATCATCTTGAGCCCAAAACTGCTCTCAGTGGCCAGGGAATTGAGCTGTGGTCATCTGTGCGGCCATGAAGGCTAGAGAGGGTACACTCGTTACCCCACCTTTGTAAAGCAGGGTTTCTTCTTCCATTTCCATTTTCCCAGTGGGTTTCTCATTGGTGATAAATGCTCCCATCGTGCTACTTCTTACGCGGTACAAGCTGTCCCAACATGCCTTCTTCTATGAGACGTGCCACAGGCCAGCAGGGGCCTGGTTCAGGGCTGCCAAATGAGCCTGGGGCATGCTCCCATTTCTGAATTATATCACGGCAAAGCAGCACCAGCCATGGCTGGGGATACGCGTATTTCAAATCATCCGGTATAGTCAGCAGAGGGATCACTGGGCTTGCACTGACCTCTAGTGACAACGCAGGGGACTGGGGGCTTTGGTTAACGTGAGGCTGAAAGAGCATATGTAGGTCCTCGTCACTGAGATAGTTAAAACCGTTTGTCCCAGTTTTCATCAGGTCTGCACACGAGCACTGCCTTGGAGCAGAGATCCTACTGCCAAATCCTACTGTCTGTGTCAGCTGCTCTGTATACTTAGACAACAGCAATGATATTCACGCGTCCCAAATTCCAATCACCTGCCCACTGAACTGCTCTTCTTCCCTCAAGCCATTAGGACTGTGATGGTCTTCATGTTTCCCGCAGTGTTTGCTCTTCCTGTCTATTTCTTTTTCATTCATATGCCTGATCTCCCATTTCTTTGTCCTGTTCATGACAGCAGCTGATGACTGATTGCCAGGCCATCTTCTTGGCTTGGTAGTGCTCTGGCTTCTGGGATGGGCCTCCTGTTCATCACCTCTATCTCACCTTCTTCACACTCTGGCTTTCTTACAGATCCTACAAACTGTCTCTAGTTAAAGATGTGAAGTGGAGGGCTTCTGGTTTCTTTACTACAAAGTAGTTTGCTGTTCTGTATGGTTGGTCATCCTCTATGCAATGTACCAGAATGCTCTTCTGCTTCAAAATGCTGTTTAGAAACATAAAATCCCTTAGGTCTATCTTCTATCTCCTCGAGTCTGTAAATAAAATTGGTGAGAGCTTTGGACCTGGTTCTGGGAACTGCTAACCATCTGAAGGACTTGCAGGCTGCCATCACCTCCCAGGGTGCTCTGCATAGGACCAGTCATGGCTATGATGTGACAAGCTTGTGGGATTTTTTGGAGCTCCTTCATGTCTCTGCATGCTGGCCCCTGCCTGTCAGCTCTCAGAGATCATGCCTGCCGCACTGCCTTTTCATTACTTGCTAAGGGGGTGCAAAGGGGGAAGGCTGCCAGCTTCAGCCTTCTGCACTAGGTTGAGCAGAAAGGCAATCAAGTTTCCTAAGCAGTGTAACAGATGACAAGGTGTATATTTATCCCAGATACCCACATACTTCGAGTGAATTGTGCAACATGAGATTTGTCATCATGCATCAGATCACTGGTGTATCTAATCCAGAACCAAGGCTCTGACAAGATCTGGGAGCTGAGCTGCCTGCAGTGATGCACCTCACCAACTGTGTAATGCAGGAACACAGGGTTTGGGATTCAAATTCCTCCACAGTTCCTCTGGCAATCAACTGGTACCTGGCTGCTATTATCTGAGAAGGCAGAGCTGCAAATGTAAATAATCCTAAGATTAGGCAGCCAACTAATGCAACTAAAACAACTACAGTATACATTTCTGGGCTGCCTCCTGGGCTGGATATGTTTTGAATGGAATAATATTTCATGTTGATTTCTTCTAACTTTTTTCTGTTAAATGATTATTGGGCTAACTGCACCCCTGGATGTCAGCAGTAGAGAATTACTGCATTGCTGGAAGTGACCCATAATCTTTTACCACCACTCCCAGCATCAACTTTTGTGCCTCCCATTGTGTTCCCATTCCCTGCAGGCTTGTTTTTTGTGTTATTGTTGGTTTTAGTTTTTGTTATGTTGCCTTTGCTACAAGGGAGTCAAGCCATCCTCCTGTTTTGGCTGTGCTGTCAGGCAGCTGCATTCTGTAATGGTGCTGTTGCATCTGTGTTTTCAGCGCTGTCAGCACTCCTTGATCAGCCCAGACGTCAGTTATTTTGCTTGGCTAGTTTTGGCTTCTGCCTGTCACAGAGCAGGAATCTCCCTCAAATTCTCTCCTACAGCTCTCACAGCATACCTCTGAACACATACAAATCATTTCAAACCTGCTAATGTGAACACTTACTGGACAGTTTCTTCCCAGCCTCCATGGCCTGATGCTGTGGTCAGAATGAGAGTGTCTTTTGTTCTTGCCCCCTGGCTGTCACTTATTTTCAGCAGCTCTCTGCTC
Organism: Tetrao urogallus; assembly: GCF_951394365.1. NCBI lineage: Eukaryota > Metazoa > Chordata > Aves > Galliformes > Phasianidae > Tetrao > Tetrao urogallus. The sequence goes on from NC_136813.1 coordinate 146,149,913, forward strand.
TGCTTACATTGTGGTGAGAATGGAAATGGCTTTCACCCATTCCTCCTGAGTGTGTCTAATAAAATGTTTGATGCTGGCAATGCCTTATTAAACCAAGCTTCTCGTGTTTGGGGAATTTCAGTTTACCCTCATTCCTGAAGGGGTTTCAGGAAAGTTGGGTCTAGCAGAGCCTTCCTCAGTGTACGGATTCTGCTAACTCCTGGTGTGTTTTTAATCAGACAGTTATTTGATCTGATTGAGTTAGTGTAGTCAAATGCCATGAATTAATGTTTATAGAAAATCTCTTCCTCCTTGTATTGTGTTGCTTTGTGACATGCAGAAGAAAGACCACGGAGGGAGAATCCTTCATTTGCTTTGCTGTGGAGCTTCAGGCATTTTGTTTCTCTGCCTCTCTTGTATCTTAGACCTCTCTTCCCAGTCCAAGGGCTCCTTTGTGATTTGTCCCTGACTCCATTTTGGTCCAGGCCCTCATGAGGCTTGGTTCCTGAAATCTCTACAATGGCTATTCCTGGACTACCATGACTCTGTGTCTTACATTCTGTGTGGTGTTGGGTCAGTGTATCTCCAGGTTGTGTTGAAGATGCTTTCTGAGCGAACACCAATCATAGGACACAACTGGTACTGCTGTTTACTCCCATCCATTTCAACTTCTTTCTCTGTAATATTTGATTTATTTTTGTGGGGCTTCTGCTTTTCTGTTCGGTGTGTTCTGTCCCACCAATGGCAAATGTCATTCCCTGACCTGCCATGTCCTATTGTAACAGGACTCAGAAGCTGGTAATGAGACCTACTAGATATGAATCAAAGGCTCATTTATGATGATTGTATTTCAGGGACTGGATCAATAAGGTTTGCTAGATGACAAAGAACCCAGTGATTTTTACTGAATGTAGATCAGAGCCCTGATCCTTTAAAAGCCCCTGTGAACCAAAACAAGCTGCCCAGAGTGTCAAGTAGCCTTCATATCCTTGCCAAGCTGCCAGTGACAATGGTGGTGAGGCAGAAGTAGACTATTGTATAAAATATTGAGACAGTTGTCTGCTGTCTGTCTTGGGCATCCCAGTAAAGTTGGGATTGCCTTGTCATCCTGTAAGATGTCATATTATCAGGTGTGCCATGCTAGAAACAGCAGGATATGTATACCAGCTCCTTGACTAGCATGCCCCTGCTCACACTCCAACTGCTAGTGTTGGTGTGTAGACAGAAGACCCTCATTCTCTCGTAGCTAACTGGTCTTTGGTTATCCTTCGTTTCTTGGAGTGCCAGTAGGATGAGGAACAGCAGGATTCCTGGGACGTCCTAAGCCAAAACAAATGTCCACTCATAGCACACCGTGAGCTTTCCCACATCCTACTGTGCATGAGGTCCTTCTTCAGTGGAACTGCACCTGCTACAGATTCCTGTCATGGTTTTGCCCTTGGTTAGCATGTCTCTTAGGTTACCCTATGGTGGGTTAATTGATTTAAAAAGTATGTAGCTCCTAACAAGCAGATTCCTGCTAGGTCTCACCTCAGTGCTCCCATGATTGTACTCCAAGTTTGGTGAGACTTGCCTGTGTCCTGGGATTTTGACTTTTTGCACAAGCTTTGGAGTTGCTACTGTGTTTGGTCAGAAAAATCTAAGGAGAACAGAGCTCTACAAAGTCAAAAGTCCCAGACAAACACCTTGGTGATTTTGTTTTAGGAATCACTTGTGCTGTGGATTGGTCTGTGACAAAATAAATATTGCAGCACTGTAGGCAGTAGCATTCACAGACATGAGATTCTGACAGATCATAGTGAATGCCTCATTCTTGAAGGCACTCAGGTTCAGGCCGGACCAGGCTCTGAGCAGCCTGATCTAGTGTAGATGTCTCTGTTCATTGCAGGGGAGTTGGACTGGGAGACCTTTAAGGCTCTCTTCCCACTCAAATAATTCTATGATTCTATGACCAAGAAAGTACATTTTCAGCTCTCTTGGATGTGAAGTAAAGACTGGCTCTGGGGGCTGAGTGTTACCACTGCCCATGTTATCTGTTTGAGCTTGCAGAAAGCCTGAAAAGAGCCTGAAAATTTGTTCTTTTTCCTCCCTACCAAAATGGGAAATCTTGGAGGCTGACAGGCAAGGCATGGTAGTCCTGTATTGTTCTAAAGGAGTGAGTTTTGATTCAGAGAATACAGCAAATACTTCTGTTAACAAGTATCTGAAATGCTAATGAAGAAAAAATACAAGCAAAATTCTTTATAATAAAGGGAATCAGATTTTATTTTTATACCCTTAAAGTTAAAAATATGCATTTCAAAATATTTACAATGACTATATATGAAATAACCTTTGTTAATGAAACACCAACATACAGTACTAGAGTAAATCCACCAAATTGATAAAGTATACATGAGAAGAAAATGTAACAGAAAGAGAGAGGGAGAGAGAGAGAGACAATTGTATCTGAGCACAAACTGCACCTGTACGTTTTTTGAACTCTCTGCCTTTCAGTTATGGATGGAGCCACAGGAAATTTTAACCTCTTGTCCCTTATGAATTCCACTCGTGACTGAGGTTCTTCAAAGTGACAGAAATGCATTGGTTGCAGCACTAACAATGCCTGACTATCCTCTGCCAGCCTTTCACATGGGGACCTTGAATCAGAGAGCGTTCTCCAAATCTCTCAGCAACCATAGGAGGTAGGTCTAGGAGGATGGAAAAGCACCAGATTAAGTGACTGGCCTAAGGTTGTGCAGCATGGAGCAGAACTCGCAAGTCCTGTCTCATCTCTCCAAGTCTCTTGTAAGGGAATACATTTCCTCTACTAACGTGTAGCATCTGCAATTGAGATGAGCTGCGTCACAAGGTGGGGCTCCCAATTCATACCATGTCCTGAGTGTTCATGTGAAAAAAAAAAAAAAAGCCTACATTTGTTGCGGTGCTGTTGCTATGTACTAGAGCTGAACAGAAGATTTTAGTGCAGACACACACCCAAAGGATTCCCTCCCTGCACGTGCATCATTGAGCAACAGCGCTCTCTATTTTTAGGAACCCTTGTGTATGTCTCCCACCCTCTCTCTTTCTCTCTCTCTCTCTCCATTCTCCATGCTTGTATATTTGTATACTTGCCCTTCATACCAGTATTTGATTCAACCATGGGAATGTCAAATAGGAAACAGAACAGCAAAAATAAAAAATAAAAAATAAAAAAAAATAAAAAAAAAAATAGCTGCCTTGTTCCCGTAGTATTTTTAATACTAATTTAATCTGATTTCTATTGGGTTGTTTCTCAATGTAATGTCTTTCATATATGTGCATACATATATATATATATGTATATATATATAAATGTAACAAAAGTCCCATCCCATTTGTTTCAATAGACAAAAAAGGGAGTTGTAAGCCTGAATGCCCAACCCACCAGGCACGCTGAAAGGCAAGTGGGAAGGGCTCTAGACAGGGAAAAAGATGTAGCCCTCATTTTTTCGGTGCTCTTCAGTCATCACTGCTGGGCTTGAATGTTTGTGAAGTTATGATAGAAAAGGAGAACAGCTGTCTGGGTCACTTGCAGATTTCTGGTGTAGCAGCCCCAGGAATGAGAGATCAGTCAGTTCTGTTCCTCCTGCTCTTTGGTGAATGAGTTTCTGAAGATTCTAGTTTTGTTGTTTTGCTATGGTGGTGGCAGTAGTGGTGATGGTGACTGTTCCTGTTCTTTCTATTTATCCAAAAGTTCTCTCGGCAGAGCAATTGTTCCCCATTCCCAGCAGCCAACCCTCTCCCCAGTACTCTCATCGAACTTATTTTTTCCTAAGAACAAGGTAGAGGATGCCAGTGACAAAACTGAAGCAAAAGCAGATCCAGGCCAATATGAAGCTGTAGCCGTGGTGAGCATTTGTCACCTCTTCTGCCTGGATCACAGACTGCGTTTTTGTGAACCGAGCTGTGTAAATGGAGACTCCAATCAGAATGCAGATCCCTGTAGGAAAGAAGGGAAAAGAAAGAATTGGAAAATGTATAAAAACCAGCATTGCTGTAGGACATTTGAGGTAATATTCTGGATTGAGATTGTAATGCATGTATTATGTCATCTGAGAGAGGGGCTGCAATCCATTAGGCTTATTTCAAAAGAATTTCTCTTGTGGACTTGGTGACATAAGACACTTGGGTCTTGTTTAGTGGATGCCATGGGGAAATAAACTTTTGTGAGGAGGAAATAAGTAATCAGGTAATAAGATCTGCAGACAGTTTGGTGCTATGTACTGAATCCCCTGAGCAGTAGCTATCTAACTGTTTATTTCCCTGCCCTCTGTAATATTGAATGCTTTTTGTTGTTTTATGAAGAGAATTTACAGAACTCACTGGGATTGTCTAATGAAAATCTGGAAATATTTTCATTATTTAAATTAAATTAAAAATATATGGAGATCACTTTCCAGTTCCTCTATGAATCATAGAATCTTAGAATGACTTGGAAGGGACCTTGAAGGTCATCCTGTTCCAGTCACCCTGCTGTGGCCAAGGTTACCACCCACCAGATCAGGCTGCCCAGAGCTTTTTTTATTTTTTTTAAATCAAAAAGTGGGCCACTGAAAGCTTTTAGCTGGCTGATAACTTCCCTGGTGGCCATGAGTGGCAGACATGTGGCCTGTTGTGCTTGCAGAGGCACCGGGAAGCTTGAAGAGCTATTGCCCAGCATGTGTACTTACAACAAACCAGCGTGATGGCTCCAGTGATGTAGAAACGTTTGCCTTTCTCCAGGGTGAACAGCTGGACAATGAATGTAACAAGAGCGATGACGGAGAAAATGATTGAGAGGATCATGAAGGCTTGCGCTGCTTTGAGGGAAGCTGCCAACAGAGCAGATTTGAGAAGGTCAGGGCTCAGCTTTGACAGTGCATTACAAAGCATGGCAAGACATCACCACAACAAAAGTGGAGGTATTACTTACCAGCATTGCCCTCATTGGGTATCAGCGACTCACAGGTGTTGTTGCACCACATCCAGAGTCCCCAGGAGGCATTTCCAGTGGAATTCCTACCCACCATCCAAACCTGAAACACAATGACACAACTGTGTTATGAGGGAGAGAGCCCTGTGCCTCCGACTGGGACCCTTTGCCCTGTTGTGAGATCAGAATCATAGAATCATTAAGATTGGAAAAGACCACGGGGATCATGGAGTCCAATCATCAGCCCATCCCCACCGTGTCCCTCAGTGCCACATCCACATGGTTCTTGAACATCTCCAGGGATGGTGACTGCACCACCTTAACCACAATTAAACTGTAAAGTGGAGCAGCCACAGCTCAAGTGCCACAAGATTGAGAGCTGAATGAGTGGGAATATGCCACTGACAGCTGGATTGGGTGGGAGCTGACACAGGCTTTGAATGTCAAGGGGCATTTAGTCCAGACAAAACACAAGAAAAATCTGTTCCCATGCTACAAAAACAGAAATCGCAGAGGTTATCTGTCCTCTGCCTCGCTTAGAGTGAACCTCCCGGGGCGATGCGTGCAACCGGGCCCCGGCTCGGGCCGCGGAGCCGCCAGGGGTCACCATCGCCCCGGGCACGGCCTCGCCCAGCCCCGGCCCTCTGCTCCGCGGCTGCGGGGTCTGGCGCGGAGCGCCCGGCGCCTCCCCTGTGCCCTTGGCGGCGCTGACAAGGCCACTTGCTCCCGCTGTCGACGTGTGTTTGGGCCGCAGGCTTTCAGTCTCCAGACCCAAGCACCTGTCCCCCTTCCAGCCCTGTCGTTGGCTACTAATGCAGCAGGCGACAACCAAGCTCCGTGGCTCATCCAGAGTAGCCCCTACTTACGTTGGCAATGGTGGAGACGAAGAGCATGACGACGGTGGCAATGTGAACCACAAAGATACCAGCCAGTAGTACCAACATCTTGGATCCTTCCTAAGTGGTGACACCAGTGCAGAGAAATCTGAAGAAGAACAAGAGCAGAAGGAGAAGATGAAGGGAAGGCCAGAATCAAGGAATAGAATCACAGAATCTCTCCAGTTGGAAGAGACCCTTCAAAGCCATCTAGTCCAACTCCCCAACAATGAACAGGGACATAAGCTTTATTTACACGTGACAAAAAAGGCTGATTTTAATTTCACTCTGTAAGCACGTAAGCATAAAAAGCAAACAAACAAAAAACCATAGTTAAAAACTTTTTCAGAATCTGCATGGTAGTTCCTCCAGCAGTTAAACAAAGCCTGGAGGTAAAGGAACCAGACTAGGAAGAGATGTAGAGCAGGGGTGGATAGCTTTGGAGCGCTGTAAAAATAGCCTGTGTATATACATAGGTTGCTTAAATTGGAGTGTGGTTCTGTAAAGTAAAAATGACATACTCCAGGCCTACACTCCAGGAAGCAGAGCTTTTGCCCACGGAGGTCAGGAAAGATTTTCTCTTCCTGTTGTCCCTTTCCCTTTTGCTGTACAGCCTCCTCCAGTCAGTCTGGGACATGGGACAGGTAGTGCAGAATGGAGGAGGGGCATTCCTTGGGTACATCACGTGCTGAGCAGCGGTAGAAAATGGTCTGGGGAACTGCTCATACTCAATGGCCTGATCCCTTATGTAGTGGAGAATAACCAGAATAGAAACACCACTGATGTGTTCTGGGGTAGAGGAAGATGCTTAGGTTTGCAAAGAAGACTGTTTATTTCCCTTTAAAAACTTGAGGCATGCAGATCACATTATTACTGCAGTAACTCGCTTGTAATGCAGATTTCTTGTTTTTCCTCCGTACCCTGCATCTTTTACTTTTTCTAAGATTCATTATCATTGATGAACATGCCACTGCAAAGACAAGGCTTTTGGGAGGGGTATCTACTTTAGATAGCACTCATGACACTATTTATTACGGTTATTGCCTTCTCCCCTGAAAATGTGAAATACAGTGAACAAATCTCAGCTGAGGGAGCAAGTGCAGGTAATTCATGCAAAGTGAGTGAGAATATTTCCTGTCCTCCCAGAAATGTATCAGTAATCAAGTAGCACAACCACAGAAATCAGACAGGAAAATTTGCTGGGCCCACCCTATGAACACTGTAAGACTGCTTCCTAGAAAGTTTCACGGGGCGAAGTTGCTCTATTTCTTGGTAATGATGATACTAAAGTACTACTGAAGAGCAGTGTCAAGCATTTGATTAATGTTGGCTGTCAAGTTATTTGGGTGCAGGTGACTCAGGTAATAAAGTTTGATGCTGTCACCATTTGTACAGGGTGTACAGGGTGTGGTAACTGTCATGGAACAATACAATTATTTTTCATGATGTCTTTCACTCAAACTATGACAAAAAGCTTTTTAAAGTTCCCTATTTTTATTATTTACTCACTGACTCCACCTTTTCCAATCCTGGTTTTTTTTTTTGTTTTTTTGTTTTTTTTTCGGGGGGGGGGGGGTTGCTTTCATTGTGACTGTAAGTGGGAGTGTATTCCTGTAAAATACTGCAGCTGCTCCTTGCACTGCTTTGGATATAGTTTTCCCAAACCACAGTGGGTGGGCAGATTTCTTATCCACCAGTGGCACTTTATACAAAGCCAGTGTTAGCACTGAGTTCAAGAACTCAAGGGAATTGCCTTTGTTACGCATTCCTCCTATTCAAACAAGATCATTCCTTACAAGGACAAATGAGGTCCAGTGACTGGTCCTATATCTACTTAGGAAAATCTTCACCAACAGTGAAGTTTCTCTCACTTGGGAGAACTTAGGGAGTTTAGCCCTGGCTTGGTGAATGCTAGCCTGGCTCATTTGCCTGCTTTGGGGTGTCCTAGCAATATTCCTCGTGCTCTAGAACTTGATTTATCTGGATGGCCTGGATACTGATGATGACTTCTTTCATTGCAGTGCCTCCCTTGATGATCTGGGAGGAAGTACAGCCATAGGAGATCCTCTCTGACTCTAATGATGGACATTTGTGTATGTTCAGCATTGCTAGAAGCCAATTTTTCACTACTATATGCAGGCTACCTCATAAATACATTTGACCTGAGCGTTAAACCCCTTCTTTTCACTGACTGCAAAAGAAATGTGCGTTTCAAAGTGCTGGATGGGAACTGATCTAGATAGCTCCACTTGAGCTGAGAAACCATTGCTCTTGCCATGATGAAGTTACATATCTATCTACAGCAGGAACCTTGAATAGAGCACTTGAATCAAATGCTCTCATCCCTTTGACTGCTCGTCATCCTTGCTTCTCAGCACCTTGGTTCTTACATAGGGTGTAATGAATGCTGTTCTCACCATGATGTACTGATATATATACACCAAATCGTGGCAGATCTTCCTGCTGTGCCTTTATGGAACAGTGGCTAAACTTTCTTTCCTAGATAGGTGTACTTTTCCAAGTTTCTTTAGAAATGAATTCAGCAATTTTTTTTGCTGATTATTTTTGAGGAGCTTCAAAAAAAGACCTGTACTTGAAAGACTGGAGACCTACTTTCATGATACTCTAAAGGACTAGAATAATGCTTTGGAATGCATTTTCTGTATGATGAAAGTGATAGAAAATATGACTTCACAGTGTAAAGAAAAATTCACACACAGAACTGTGGCCAATACGCTAAGAGAAAACCAAATCCTTTGTTCCCTTTGTTGGTTTGTTGGTTTTTTTTCTGCCCAGTTCTCATACTGCTTGAGAGAACTGTTTGCTGAGATGATTTCAATGTACCTCCTTCCTGAGATCATCAGCACCTTTCCCTGAATACACATGCTATCAAATACAACCACCCTGGGGTTATATGTTCACAGCTTAGTTTTGAATCTTTGTGAGTTAAAGCACAAGCCTCCCTCTCCATTCACTTTCCCCTTCTTTCATCCTTCTCTTCCTTTTAAATAAAGCACCAGAGAACAATCTCAAAGGACCAGTGGTTGAATGGCATTGAAATAAAGTCATCTCTGCCTCTGACTGTACGGCATGGACTTTTCCTCCCATTAGACAGAGAAGTTGGCAGAGCACTGAGGACTGACAGGATACTCTTTCCATTTGTTAAGTGTGAGACATCTCTCTCCACTTCAGGGTGTGGTCACATTGCTGGAGCAATAAAACAATTGCATGCAAATGCCTCTTCTAACATTCCCCTTCCTAAACTGCAGCTGGATTTGGAGTTCCTTAGGCTCTTCTTTGATTATGAGTCACTCTTATCCTTCCTAGAGCTGCCAGTTTTTTCCACTGACTCACCCCAAGGCTCTCAAAACCACAGTTATTTAACCCTGCAAGTGTTCAGGACACTGTTAGTTCTAGCACTGCCTCTCAAGAACCGATCAATCAAACAAATCATGAATCCCACAGTGAGCCTTCTGATGCACCTTCTCAAGGTAAGATCCCAACTAATCCAAGAAAAACAGAGCTGAGGCATGAGAGTAAAATGACTACTGAGGTGTAACGTTTGGAAAGAAGCATGCACCTGCTGAACAGCATGGGTGAGTTAAGAGAGATGATCTTGCGCTGATGACAGCAAACTGTGCTGATGGATGAGGAGAAATAACCAGTTCCACCAACAGTAACTGTGAATAACAATCACTGCATCAGCTTTCAACAAACATAAAACAAACAAACAATAAAAACCCACAACTCTAGGGATAATTATTACAGACTTTATCTACATAGACACTACTTGCGCACACATACAGGAGGAAAACACGTAAATCTGCTGCATCCAAATCAAGTTTAAGCAGTCAAGCACTCCTTGAAAAGCCAAGCATTTTCTCATGCAGGCAAAATATAATCACCCCTAAAGTCCCTCTGTCTAATTATGTGTTTTGGATCCTTTTGTCTGGAGATCAGTCCAGAAAAGAGAGTCCTTGCCCTCAGTTTACTGTTTAGCATAGCATCAGAATGGAATGCCAAGTGCCACTTGGAGATATAACAAAGGCCCATAGTGTAGTTCCTCAAATAAGGAGAGTGGGTTACACAAGAGGAAGAGCCAGATTAGGTACTGATTCTGGAGAAGTGTACACTACAGAGAAAAGAAGTAGAGGAGAAGGTGGACGCAATATTTCCACAGGAATGGTTGGGTTGTTTGGTTGAAAAATCTGAGCACTCTCAGATAAGTCTGAAGTATTTCAGATCTGAATATTTCCTGAGGAATGGAATACATCTGACTCACACTCCCATTCTCCTCTCTGAGAGGTTCTTTCTTGGGATGGTACCTCTCTCTCCCAGGATGAGTTGATGAAGTACTGTGAGAGCTGCTGGCTAAGGAAAGAGCATACACTGTCCAGAGAGCATATGATATCTAAACTGCACCTCCTGTAAGCACTGTGGTGGTGAACTCTAACTTGCCTAAAAATCAGATTTTCTGCTGAAATCCCTTGAGTTTGAGATATTCCATTTTTCAACATTCTGGGGAAAAGACTGTGTGCTTCTGGCAAGAATACCAGCAAAAATGCCCATAGATTGAATGTAAATGAGATGGCAGAAATTCTGCCTCCTTTGGCTGCCATCACAGACTGTAAGAAACATAGAAGTAAGTCAGATCACCCAAGTACATTATCTCTAAAGATGGCAATAGTATATGTTTTCCTACATTTAGAGAAAGCACATGAACCTAGCCGCTGTCTGTGATGGCACTGAGTCACTGTAGGTGCAGAAATACTGGTGGTTGGAGTGAGGGCCGAGGCCTCTTGGAAAGGAAAGGCAAAACTGAAGCAGATCGGATGGCAAAAACAAAGTGTATGATACTATTTGAAACAGTTACAAACTCAAACTACCACTTCCGTCACTGCTACATTTCTCAGGGCAAAGCCAACCTACAAATAGCAATGCTGCCCTAACACAGTAGGGGAAATCTCAGGGTAGAATAAAACCTCCTACAGAATTTGTGGATCTGTCTTTGACTGCACTGAGGCCCCAGCTGCCTCCTATGCCCTGGATGCTATGATCACATGCTTTGTCATAATGTGCAATACTAGCATGAATTCTCATCATGCCCAAGGCTACTTAGCTGACTGCAGATGTGACGTTCTCTGTGATATTCTGGTGGCACCGTGACTTTGGACCCATTACACTGATACTAGAAAGCTCATGGCAATTATAAGAAAGCACCTGAAGTGATCTTTTTTGCTTTCAACCTTTGCTCCACTTCTCACTTCAGATACAATTGAATCTGCAGTCCTTGCTGACTCCAGGCTTTTACAAACCACTGTATAAAGGCATGGCTGTTAAGAACCTGGTTTTGACAGACTAGCCTGAGTCAATTTACAAGTTAGATGCTTTTTATGGAGATGTAGATGAGTAGGCTGGTGCCTCTGGAAAGAGATTTCGCATGTGTGGGAAAAAGGTTGGGCAGGAGGTGTACGTGGGTGCACAGAGAACTTTGGAGCCTCTGGTTTGTGGCAACGAGAAGATTTTGTGTATGCATGGGTGGTGCCTGTCTGTGGTGACCACATGGGGTACGATGAGAAGTAGCTGAATGTCAACCAGAAGGAAAGCATAGAGCAGCCTGAGGGGTCACAGCTGAAAATAAACTTAAGTAAATGGAATATTTTGCCTGGTTCTTGGGATGCATTTTCTGGTGGTATGGTCTTCAAGGGATCAGGGGCAATTCTTTTCCCAAGGGAGTGGCAAAGCACGTGAATCACTTCTTGTGGGACCAAACCACTTTCTTGAGAATTCACCCTTGGTAACGAACCTCTGCTTGCTGACAGATGCGGGGGGGGGGGGGGGGGGGTCAGGAAAGATGACACACTGGAGTTTTACAGCTCTCATGCTCATGATTCATCTGAGAGTGAGGAAATGTCAGAGTTCCTAGGGCAGATGCTGAGAAATTGGCATTTTCTCCCAAAGAAGCCACCCTGGAGTGCTCAGCCATGTGACAAAATCAACAGAAACTCCAAAGCTCACTTGGTAGTAGGAAGGGGAAGAGACAGCTGCCTGGGGCCTGGCAGGCAGCCAGCGGCTGCTGTGGGTGGAAAACATGTCACTTTGTACGCTAGACACACCGTGGACTGGGACTGATGGACAGAGAGTAAAGGAGGATGGGAAGGGGAGAGCAAAGCTGACAGCAGCACAGAGGGGTTTCTCCACACTCCATGAAGTGCTCTGAGGAGCACACTCACCCACGATGTGTTTGATGGCCCTTGGGTGGGTTAATCAGATATCAGGAAAGGCTGGGAGTTGCTGGGACTTGCAGGAGTTCAGAGAAGATGCCAAGATAGATGAGAAACACTTGTGGGAAGACTGTCTGGGAGATGATGCGGTATGTGTAGGGGTGTGTGTCTGCTGCATGGCTCCCTGTATGAATGGGATGTGTGTGACTGTGGTTTCTATAGAGGCAGGTCTGAGCTGTGTGCGTCTGCGTGCATCCTCATGCACAGATTCCGCATGAGTGCACATATTTATCTGTGTGAATTTGACAGTGCCCACGTGGGAGAAACCATCTGACAGCTCTGTCAGGAAAGTTCAGGTTACAGTGTGGTGTAAGCAAAAGTGCACATACCATTTCTGCTGGGATTGGCTGCTTATCTTTCTTGTGATAGTCTGTAGATTGAGGTGGAACTGACACTGACTGTGTTTTGTCTTTGAATTAAAACTGCAAATCTCTGATTTACATTGATATTATAAAGATTTCCCCCTTTTTGTTTCAAGAGTGAGTAAAGAGATAGTTCTTCACCAGATAGCGTTCACCTTCTTAAGACTGAAAAATCTCTGAATATGCCAATACAGTCTTTGAGACACCAAGGTTGGTGTGACATAGACATCTCCAGAGTCTGAGCTTTTGGGTCAGTCTGATTCAAAGGTGCCCAGGTTCCTACAAACCAGCTTGGAAAACCACTATGAAGGATTAACTTGTAAAATTGTTCAATGGGTCTTTCTTTCAACCCACAATGCGGAATAGGGTGCAGAGAGAGGATGAGTAAAGTATTGGCTCCTGTGCACAAGGCGAAAGCAAAGGGATGCTGTGCAGCCTGGTGTTGGTCTGTGCTCTTTGTGGAGTAGGGTGAAGGTGGTCATGAAGTTAAACCTCCTGTCTGTCTTGGAAAGGGCTATTTCCAATTGCAATTATTATGGGCTGGCAAAACCACTTAAGACAGAGGTCTTTCGAGTTTATGTTACGTATGGAAAACGATTCCACCAGAAAAGAGAACTCCAGTTGCTGGGGCACACTACATTGGCTAGGCTGCTCTTGCTGGAACCAACTATCATGTAGCTGACTCCATGTTCCTGGAGCTGTTCTTCAGCAGACCCTGACCAGCCAGCTCCCAGCTCTGAGCATTTGCAGCTCACCCCTCTTGCTCCCATGTCTCTCACTATCTCTTCCAAAGGCTTGTTGTAGCCCATAAGGGAGATGTCTCTCAGGAATGAGAAGAATGTGGATCTTGGACCCAGTCCTGGCTGGCAGTTGCTTTCACAACTCCCCACCTTAAGCAGACTGCCCTGTAAGGGCAAAAGGGCAGCAAAGGCCTTCACCCTGGATTTCCTCAAATCCAAACGTGTCTGCCACATTGCAAGAGCTAAGCCTTAGGCATTAGTCACTGCTCACCTGCTCTCAGCCATGCCAGTGCTCAGTCATTCATTGTGCTTCTCTGCATAGCCTAGGACCTGTCCCTAGGAGCTCACCATATGAGTGTCTCCCCATACTTATGGTACAAGTTGATTCTTATGGGGCAAAGGGGTTAAATCTTAGCTAAGAGCTTGGTAAACTGGTCACTCTTTTGGAGAAGGTGGATTCAAAAGCAGAGTTGCCTTAACTTGTCCCTCCCTACCATGTCAGGTTATGGACTACATTTGATCTTACTCAGGGAGAAGCTTCCATGTGATCTGTTTGCCCTCTGCAAACAGTTCAGAGCAAGGAGGATGCATAGAGCTGTAAATTTGGCCATGGTTTCCTTTGTTCATTGGCCAGCTGTTCAAATTCAGGAGGTTCTTTCTAAAATACTTCCAAAAAGAGGTTGAAAAAACCCTGCTCCAGATTGCGGTCCTCAGATGCACTTCTTTGCTGTCCTGCCTGGAGTGTAATAGCAGGAAGAGGTGTAAGAGTGTAGGCACTCTATCATTCCCTCTGGGCAATTTATATGGGGAACTGCTGCTGGACTCTATGCTATGGGATGACTGAATGTGGATGGTGCTGGCAAGGTTTAAGCTTGTGCTTAGGCACATTCATTTAGGGCTGCACTGTAGCTATCAGCTATCAGTCCAGCAAGGCCATGGAAAAAAGGTTTCCTGTGAATGCAGCTTTACCTCAGCAGAAGAGACTCATGGTATGTTGAGCATCCATCTTTAGTGGGTGAGATAGGAAACCCAGTTCCTCACTCTCCCTTTTGGAGATGTAAAAAGCACTTCTGTTGCCCTTACTTCTCCTTACCTCGAAGGAATGGTGCAGAAATCATATCTTTTAGTCCTTTTTCATTACTTTCTTTGCATGTGAACAAGAGGACAGCAAAAAAAAAGAAAGAAAAAAAAAAAAACAACAGGGAGTGCCACGCCCTGCAGGCTGCTCTGTTTTGTACTATGTGATGGTGCTGTCACATCAAAAAATAGGAGCAGAGGAGTGACCAATCCAGTAGTGGTATTTCTTGCTCTCCAACAAGCATGGGCTGAATGCCATGTGCCAGCTTTTCAGCTGGGAGCTGACTAACGGGGAGATGGATTCATGCTCACAGCAAACCCCTGCTCCGTCACATTAAGCAAGGCCTGAGGTGTGCCTTTCACCAAAACATGCTGGCTTCTATCAGCACATCTTCCAGAGCTGTTTCAAAACACAACCTCCGTTCCACCTCAGGGCACCACGCAGCAACTCCTGCACGCACTTGCATTGCACACACAAGGCAAAACTCAAAGACCACCGGCTAGGCCAGCAGGGCCGGTTTGCCAAGCCTCTGTCCCCAGCAGAGCTATAGGCAGCACTAGCTGTGGGATCTCAAATCCCATGCCTGTTAGTGTGACCTTGGGTGTGGCTCAGCTCCACCTCACTCAGAGTTCTCCTTGAGATGGCACATGCCCTGCAGGGATGCCCAGCTGCTGCATGAGGGGAGTTTGGACTGCATGCCAAGTGTCAGCCATAGCCAGGAGAGCCGACTGCAGGGCCTGCCACGAGGAACTGCCTCTAACCAAAGAGCTGCTAGCAAGACTGAGGTGCTGCCATTTGGATGCAGTTCCTTGAGCCTATCCTCAGTCTTCATGTAGTCCCTAAGTTTGACAGTGGTGTGAGACCTGTTAGGAGGGGGATTTTGGCTGGCTCAGACCTCTGTTATCATAGATAGATAGATAGCAAACTCTGTGCTTTTTCACTCTTCATACCATGTTCCCTCCTCTGTGTTTGCTCAGGAGAAAAGACTCACAATATGTGAGTGGACTCTATCCAGCAATGTCAAGTGGCCAGTGCCTGGGCAAGGCTGCTCTCAGAGGTGCCTTGAGGAATTCAAAGCCTTTAGGCAAAAGTTGCTCAGGAAACACTGCCTCAGTCAGCTCCCCGGCCTCTGAAACACAGCTATTTCTCTAGCAGGAGGCATCCGGGACAAAGAGGACATCAACAAATAATAAAATCCACCCTGCTGCCACCCTGCTGTCAGCCTACCTTCACAGCCATTCCAATAGTGACTGCCCACAGCACCAACCCCAGTTCCAGCGATTTGCAGCTGGATTGGGCTAAGCACTGCTTCAGTCTCTTTCTGTCCTACGAAACTGCAGAGGCGGGCGGGGTTCCTGCTATTGGAACTGAAGCCTGGTGCCAGCAAACTGGCTGTGCTGAGCTCCCTTTCTCAGACCTCAAAAAATAGTTTAGGCATTTGACCGCAGGACACACGGCAGACAGATGAAGTGAGAGAAGTGGTGAAGGAGGGGAGGGAGAGAGGGGGAAGTTGTGCGGAGAAAGGCAGGTGAGCAGGGAAAACTGCCAGCCTGCAATCCTACACTTCCCCTCAGCGCTCCATGCTCCTGTGCTGCCCAGGAAGGCACAGTATGCATTCATTCCTACTCACCACATGGCTTTGGCTAAGCAGGGGCTTGGCTACAGGATCTCTACAGGGTCTCCCATAGCAAAAAGAGAGCTTCCAATTGCACCCCAACCTCCCCATGCTCCACTTGGAAAAATGACTGCTGTTCTAAACTAGAGCTTGGCAAACTACTGACAGAGAGGACAGAGAATAGAGTCATGCAGAAAAATATCAGCGAGAGTCAGAAGTGTTGAACGTGCAGTCCTAATTTCAAGCAGGGTTTTCTCATAAACTGTGCCAATGCTGCTCCAAAAGAGTGCAGCAATTCCATGCCACATCTAGACCAGGTGGGGCTTCCCGTGATGATTCCCTGCTGCACATGCCCTGAAGGTGAGAATTACATTGCCAGAGCCAGCATTCTACCCAACGCCTTTCTTTGCCCCGTTACACAGCTGCATTTCAACGCAAATGCTGAAAGGTTAAGGTGCGTCCCGTGCTGAGTTTGTTCACCAAGTTGAAGTGGCAGAATGAAAGGTAAAAGCAGGCTGGAGCTACAAGGAAAAGGAATCGGGCTCCAGTGAGCAAGAGAAGTTGGTAAAGCTGTTGGAGAGAAACTCTTACCGTGCGGTGCTGGCACCTGTGGAAGCAGGAGCGTGGGGGACTGCGGCGCTGCTGTGCCGGAGTGCGGAGCTGTAGTGAAGGGGAGTGACCTGGTGGTGGTTTAAGTTTCCTCTGGTGGTATGGGAGGGTGGTGTCACTTAGCTCTGTTTTAAAGAAGTTACTATGAATCAGTCTGCCTTTAAAGAGAGGGAGGGAAAAAAAAAAAAAAAAAAAAAAAAAAAAAAGTTAGTAAGCTACGCCCTGCTTTGTTGGCAAGGTGTCAAGAGTCTCTGGGAGGAAACCAGCGATTCAAAGAAATGTTTGTAGGGTTGTGTCTGACTCAGAGCACAGTACAGAGACCGCAGCCTGGAAAAAAAGACTGACGCTGATCCAGCTGAGTAATAGAGGCCCACAACAGCATCTGTTTATAAAACTGAACTTCTGGTTGTCATAAAAAAATATTGTGTAGTTACAAATGTGGCAACGTGACTACAACAATACAATTCACTCAAAGAAGCAAACAGCCGGTTGGCATGGGACACAGTGAGGCTGGTGAGTCACCACATCCCTCACTCCAGTGCTGCACGAGGGGACGTTGCCACGGTCAGCCATGTGAGGGAATGCAAATCTGACCTGTGGGATGGACATGGACAAGACTTTTGGAAATACAACAAAATGCAGCGCTGGCCTGGTGGTGACTCTGGAGCAAGATGACCAGATGGTGGTGGTTTGCTTCCACAGGGAGAGCACGGGCAGGAAAGATGGAAAAGGGGGTTTGTGATTCACAGTTTTCTGAGGTCAGCATTTCTCGTCAACTTAAAGACCATTAAAAATAGATTCTTTACAACTGCATGGAATTGACTGGTATAGCTCTCATGGGTGGCAAGAGGAGAGGGGATGTGCTTGAGGTGCTTGCTAGAGAGGGAGAAGGATGTTTGTCAGAAAACATCTGGGTTAAACTGAGATCCATATTGTGATAAAGTTGGTGATCTGCTTCCATAAGGAATCAAATCTTTTTCTTTTTTTGCAAAAGCCAGAAAAGGGAAGAGTGGATAAAATACCTGCCAAAGGTCTTTCCCTCTTCAGTGAGAGAGTGCTTCATTAAGTGAAGTGAATCATTAAGGCTGGAAAGACTTCTAACATTGCTTAGTCTACCTACCACCACTCATTCCCACCATGACAACTAATCATGTCCCTAGGTACCACATCTATGTTTTTATGGAACACCTCTAGGGATGGTATTCCCCCACCTCCCTGAGCAACCTGTTCCAATGAACCACTGCTCTTCCAGTGTTTGTTTTTTTTTTTTTTTTTTTTTTTGTGTGTGTGTGTGTTTTGTTTTGTTTGTTGTTGTTGTCCAACCTGAACCTTCCTGGTGCAAGTTAAGTCCATTCCCCCTCATCCTATCACTGTTATCTGGGAGAAGAGGCCAACCCCCACCTCACCACAACCTCCTTTCAGGTCTTTACAGGGAGCAATAATGTCTCCCCTGAGCCTCCTCCAGATTGAACAATCCCAGTTTCCTCAGCCACACCCCATCAGACTTGTGCTCCAGACTCCTCACAGCTTCACTGTCCTTCTCTGGATACTCTCCAGGGCCTCCATGTATTTTGTGTATTGAGGAACCCAGAACTGAACACAATACTTGAGAAAGCTAGTGCTCTTTGATGTCTACACAGATTAAAAAAACCTTGTTGTTTTTCAGATTATTCCTTTTCTCTAAAGTTATTGATATGTGTTTTGTCCCTGTCTAATTTTAGACTATGGCAACCAACTTAAAAACAGAGCTGTGGATGAGACAGCAGCAAATACGATATATATTGTAGGCAAAGACTCCATGCCCACACAATCCCATGGGAAAATAAAGACAGAATTTTGTTCTGCAAGGGTAAAATAATCCTAATTGTGCTTAACACGTATGGGTTAGAACATGCTTTTTGGTTATATACATGAATATGATACAAGGGAAAGAAAAATATAATTGCTTACCCTGGAGAAGGCTCTGGTATTCGCATTGAGCTACACTGTCCACTTGCCCTTCCTTATCCCCCAGCAGAGTTTATTGGACTGAAAGATGCTCAGCTCTGCACAAATGCTGACCAGAGTTCAGTGACGATGGATCATCCTTTTGGCCCCAGGCCTGCTCACAAGTGGCTGCCACCTGTTATATGGCAGCTGGCTGCAGCAGAAGGGCTCATCTGAGACCCTGAGACACTAACACCTGCATCTAAAACACATGCATATGGGGCAACAACAGTGGAGTCTGCTAAGAGGCAAAGTGTGAAGTGACTGAAGACTGGCAAAGCCTATTTTTCCAGAGAGAGCAAACTCATCATGTACAAGCTGCTCTAGCTCTGTCAGGCAATGAATGGTCAACCTCAAGCACTTTGCAGGGAGGCAGGAGGGTTCTGCGGCGTCAGCAGCAGCTTGCCCACAAAAGTGTTTCCTCCCTGCTCTCCATCTGGGAAAGTTGATGCCTGGCCAGCAGAATAAAGAGAAGTAACCAGACAGGCCACATATACTGTGACTGTTGCCCCAGAGGAGCATTGCTATCCTGGCAGCAATTGGCCTCATTCCTGTTGCTATAGCTGGGTGTGGGAGGGGGTAACAGCAATTGTCAAGCAAACAAAGGTGCAAACAGCTGCTCCTTTTTGGAAGCAATGCTGCATGTGGGCAAGATGACTGACTGTTTAAGTAAGTAAGAGGAGTCCCCCTAATGTCAGGGTACAATGAGGAGCAGCTCAAGTTTCACTGAGCGTATTGGTAGCTCTTTGGATATTTCTACCCACCTTGCATCCTCTTGTCCTTCTGGACAGGGATACAGGGCAGAAGTGAGAAAACTTTCTACCAATAAGTAGAGGTAGGAGAATGTTTCCAGTTGATGAAATCTGTCATGTTTTCTGTAGCTGTTTGTCTGTGGGTGAAGCATGATCCCAATAAGCCTTCTTGTATGTGTGAGGGAGAACCAGCCCTACCCACCCAGCTCGATAGAGGCTGGTCTTTCCGTATACTTCTAGCAACTTCTCTTGTTAGGGTGTGTGGTTTTCACAAGGCAGGTTGCAATGTAAACCATGACATGAAAAGTGTCATTACAGGATCTAAAGTGTAAAGCATGCTTCCAGTTTGACATGCTAAAGTTGGATTGCCTGAGATGCACACGCCATAATTCATGGTGTCCCTTGACCTAAGCATCACTCATTTCACAGGCTTTTCAGGGTGCCTACAGCCAACTAATAGTTGTTTAGGTCACAGCCATGAGAACTAAAGCTGGGGGAATCAAGGCTGGCTTTTCCACAGGCAATGAGGGTGAAGATTTCCCATGCATGCCAAGCCTTTACTGAAGCTCTTCCCAAACACTGCTTTATATCTACTTGGTTTGCCATGTCTTATACTTCTGCAAACATCACTACGGTGCACGACCAGTAGTCCTTGGTAACAAGAAGAGCATCTGCAGTGACATTAGATAAGAAAGACAAACATTAAGATTTGACAAGCCCAGATCAAAGGAAGAATGGGTGATAGGAACTGGGAGATGAAGTGTGGAATTAAGGGTGGGGAAGGGATGGTCGGGCTCATCTGAAAGCATCCAGAACATATTTCTAGAGGGGGGTACCGTGGTTTCTTGCAGTTTCTTTAGATGCCAGAATCAATGCCTGAGGTTTCTGAGTTCTCATGCTCTCTGGGATGTTTTCTGGCACAAATTCAAAAGGACATACATGTACTATTTGAGTGAGCTTTTCTGGATAACAATCTCCACATTGTATATTATGTCATATGGATGTAAACATCGTGTCTTTCAATCTGAAAACACTTAACCCCTTTCCTCTCTCTTGTATGTCTTATTTATTCTGTGCAACATCCCACTTGCTTATTTTAGAAAAGGTAGAAGTTATGTGCTCCATGCTGTTTGCTACTTCTCCACTTATCGTACACATGGAGCAGGTAAGGCTTAGCCTGAGTTGATATGCGGTTTAAAAAGATAGAAACCAGCAAGTTTCATACTGCTTTTTAGTGGTGTAACTGTGTTTGTGTGTGTGTCCTGGGGCTATCCATGTGATACAGTAATTTGCAGAGACATATGGTACATCTCAGAGCCATATGATAAACTGCATTTGTCACGCGTGACCCTGCAGGGCTTCAAATGGGAACATTCATCCACTGGAGAGAGGGCGAGGTTCCCTGATTTATAGCTTTGCTTAGTTTTGAGGAAGCAGATATTGGAAATCCCACCTTCATGGGTTTGGTCATTTCCCTAATAAGTGCTGTCATGTTCCTTTCCCCTTAAAAATTGCTAGACTACCAGCACTTAGGGAAGCCGACTTCACAAGCTCAGTGGTACAATAAAGGAATGGATTGCGGTCGGCAGTAAATAGACGTAACCTTGCTCTTCCGTAACCGTGCTCTTCCGATTTTATGGTTTTTTTTTTTTTTTTGTTTGTTTGGCTTTGGTTTGGGTTTGTTTGTTTGTTTGTTTTTAGTTTTTTTTGTTTTGTTTTGTTTTTGTTTTTGTTTTTTGTTTCATTTTGCTGGCAGGGCTGATCTTTGGCTCAATTACTTTGGTGAACTGCATGAAGAACAAAACCTAGGGAAGTATCTACATCTGATTTATCTGAAATCACTTAGAACTGCCAGCCTGACTGACCTTTTGAAATTGGCTGATAGGCAAATAGTCCAAAATGCCCTGGGTTTGTAGTGTTTGAGGAGTTCGGTGCACAGCTTTGATGAATAGGACTTGCTGTAGTTCCCTGCAGGACTTGTGCCTTACAAATAAGTTCAGTGTCAGAATGCATTGCCTGTATCCTACCTACTGCATCTGGGAAGCCCCAGTGCCTTCTTGTTTCTCAGCAGTAATAAATAATAAATAAGGTCATGAGATAACAGCATTCCTTCCATACTTTTCACGGCAATTAGAACTCAGTTTTGTCCCAGCATGTGAGAAGGGCCAGATGCTTCATTCTCGTGATGGAAGGGAGATGAGGATGGATTATGATCCTTCTGTATGATGAACCCACTGACATCTCCACCTTGGTCTTAGAGTACTGGCATACACATTGTGGTCTCTGCAACAGGTCTATAGATTTTGCCAGACTGAGCAAATAATAATTAACTGGGAACTTGCTGAGGGGGTTGTACTAGCTCTCAGCCTGGTCAGGTAGCCCAGAAATGCTGTGCCTTACCAGGAGCTGTTGGATGGGCTGAATGGGATCCTCAGGTTGAAGTTCTAAACACCTGAAAGAGGCAGTGTGAGCTGGCTGGAAGTGAAAACTGAGACTTAAATCTAAGAAAATGTAACTTTCTTCCCTGCTCTGGGGCAAAAGTTGAGGGCGTGGTAATATGAGGGCCATCTGAAATGAGGTCTTCATTGCTTTTGAGTGGGGGAACTACACTCCCCATCTCTTTTTCCCTAACTTCTACCTCAATGTCTTCCTTTTTTTAGGCTGGAAACACCACAGTTGAAGACATTTGCTTGTAAGCTTGTAACATGCAAATGGTCCCTCTTCCTCAGCAGCCCTGCTTGAGCCGTCACTTTCCCTAAGAGCCTCTCCCATTCCACATCAAAAGGGTAGTGATTAGTGGTATTTTCCACCTGCTCATGAAGGTCTCTCTCATCCATTCTGGCAGCCAAGGAGATTTCCTTTATTGCTTTTTCCTGCTCCTGGCTCATTTCTACTTCTCTCTTCTGTGGCTACTGTTTTGCACAGTTACCCTACTGATTGCTTCACCAACAAGTTTTACTGTGTTAGTGGAGAAAAAAAATTCTGCAAGCACCAAGAAATGGCATGACTTGAGAGCGCTTTGTTGTTTTCCTTTGATTCAGTGCTGACAAAAGGAATTGTCTGCATGACCATCCTGGACTGCAATTGCGTCACTGGCTTAGAAATGGACTTAAGCTAAGAGGCCAAAGAAAAGCAAGTGCCATTTCTGCTGCAGTTGAGGTTTGATAATTGGACATTAGCTGGTGCTCCCATGGGTTCTTCGTTTGTGTCATCTCTACACAATGTTTAATAGACTTCTTAGAGTGTAGATGTTGGTATCCTGGGACATGATTTAATGGTTAATGGTGGTGATGGGTTGATGGCTGGACTAGATAATCTTAGTGGTCTTTTCCAACCTTAATTATTCTATGATTCTAGGAATCTCCTCTGCAAGCAGAGATAAGCTCTTGAAGCATGCATCAAGAGCAAGTATACTTGCCCCTTACTCTCATGCATCAAGAGCAAATGTACTTGCCCCTTACTCTCATGCACTAATTTATGTAGCATTGTAATGTCACTGGCCCTATATGTATGCAAAAAGTGACAGTGCTACACTAGAAAGGATAGAAATGGCAAAAGACCTGGCATATGAATAAGCCAGTATTGTTTACTCAACTAAATCAAAAGGAAAGCTCAGGGAAGGTTTGCTGCAGCGTTGCTGCAGAGGCTTCCCTATTAGTCCCTGAGAGAAAAGAAGGGGAAGGGAGGGGAAAGACACAAAGCTGAATGAACGGTAAGGCAAGAGGAGAAAGAAAGAGGAGAGGCTGAGAAATAAAGGCAGTTTGGACATAGATTTGGTCAGGGCAGGGCAGAAAGGGCTGAACATAATGGGAAATTAAGCCAATGAGGAAAGTGCCTTCGTACTTCAAGCTCCTGAGCAAAGTGCAGAGTGCTGGTAGGAGGCTGGGAAGTCCTCTCCCTCCTTCTGGGGTTGCAGGACAGAAGAGAGGGGAGGATTTCAAAGCTAGCTTTTTCATTCCTCGATAAAGAGGGAAATGATTCTTCTGACTGCAGAGGCATACTTCCCTTCTGAAAGAGGAAACATCCAAATGCATCATGTTACGAGCTAACTTCTGATCTTATTCGCAGCAGAGCAATACTGGAACAACTTGCATTGATCCCATGGCAGTCTTTCTGATTTTGAATCAGAAAGGGACTGAATGAGTGCCATTCTGTGAAGAAAGTGGCGTAAAGCAAGAATGTGGGGGATCTCTCACCTTGGTGGAGAGATTGAGTACTGAACTAGGATCTTCCCCCTTTCTTACTCCCTTCTCTCTTGCTTCTTGCCAGCTGTCCACCGATCTTTTCAGAGAGAACATAAATTTTGCAGTTCTTCTCCTCATATACCTTCTACTTTTCTGTATCCGATGCCTACACAAATGCAAAAATGTTCACTACTGCATTTCTTCTCCTTTTATAATGTACAGTCACCACATTCATGTCTCCCTTGTATTAGAGGCAGGATATGGGCAGGAAATAATAACGCAAGATTCAAACTTGAAAAATGCAAACCTATTATCTAGGGAAAAATAAACCCAAACTTAGCTATTGAAAGGGTGGGAGCCTTTGGAACTTGCAAAAGAAAGAAAGCTGGAAGCAACTTATCAGGGACAGTAATGCTGGAGAAGAGCTTGCAATGTGAGCTCTTAGTGCTCACTTAGTGGGGTAGCAGGCAGCCAGTGTAACTCAGAGTTTTTCAGATGCTCTTGTCCCACTTGCATCCACAAATTTCAGTGCCATATCTCGGGCTAAAAGGCCCTTGAAGTGATGATGACAGTGAAGCCTGAAGGTTCTTATTGCTGAAAGGATTTACCTCAAATCCTGGCAAGGGATTGCTCAAGATCCAGCAGCACTGTCGAACTGTCTGGCTGGTCTGTGATACCTCCACAGTAGAAGTCACAGAATTGCAGATTCATTGAATGTTGAAGTTGTAAGGCACCTCCGAAGCTCATCTTGTCCATCTCCCTGCTCAAGTATGGCCACTCAGAGCAGGCTGCCCAAGATCATGCCCAGGGGGCTTTTAGAGACCTCTAAGGAGGAGATTCCATATCCTCTCTTGGAAAGTTGTGCCAGTGGTCCATCACTTGCACAGCACAGAATTGCTTGCTGGTGTTCAGAAGGAACCACCTGCATTCACCATTGCCTCTTGTCCTGGCACCACTGAAAGGAGCTTGATCCATCTTTTCACCCTCCCTTCAGGTATTTGAAGACACTGAAGATGCCCCTGAATCTCCTTTTCTCCAGACTGAACAGTCACAGTTCTCTCAGCTTTTACTCACAGGAGAGGTGCTACAGTCTCTTCATAATCTTGGTGTCCCTATGCTGGATTCTCTACAGTTTGTCCGTGTTTCTCTGGTATTGGGGAACCCAGAACTGGACACAGTACATCAGATTCAGCCTCTCCAATGCTGAGTAGCAAGGAAAGATTATTTCTCATAACCTGCTGATGCTATTTTGCCTAATGCATCCAAAAATACTATCAGCCTTCCCAAAGGTATCATATCCCTGTGCAGCTGGAAGTGTGGGAAGACATGATCTAGACAGGGAGGAGGAGAAAGGGAGCATTTACCACATTGCCTGTCTCTGAGGATGAAGAGATAGCACAGAGAATTAAAAGCCTGGGCTTTTTGACTGCAAGCATACTTATAAAAAGTGATACTTTGTGGGTGTGGAATGAAAATCAGCCAAGAGTTTTGATGGCACAAGATGATTTTCTAAATTCTAAAAAATTGGACAAAAAAGAAGGAGAATGAATGAATTGAAGCAAAGGGCATTGCACACTGGTAAGTAGTGCTCCCTGGTGAAGAAGGACAATTCCTGAAGGTGGTGTGATGAATTGCTTAAGAGGATGTGGCTAGTAGGGGGAATTTTTGAACCTTGGACGAAGCTTTAGGGTTGCAGTTACTAGGTTCCTGAGAATGAATGTTGCATCCTCTGTGATATGCAAGAATGTGGGTCTAATTTGTAACACTGGTTCAAACTGGACTAAAGGGTGAGGTAAAGAAAAATGATGCAGAGGTTAAATAACCCCCAGCAATCACTTTGCTATAGCTGTATCTGCATAATGAATGGAACAGGGTGAAAAACAAAAGGTTGAGAGGCACCATCATGTTCAGCACTTCCAGAGGAACAGGACGAAGGTCTTCTGAGCATAAGGTCCTATTCTCTTCTGTGTGTGTGTCGGGGTGAGCAACGTGCAGAGAGGGTGATGAGAACCTCAACATCCTATTTCTGTTATTGTGGATACAAAGACAGAAAGCCATGTGTTGGGAAGCTCTATGTGGTACCTGATCTATAACTCAAGTACCCTACAGTTGGTTATATTCCTTAAAATGAAGATGTTATCCACATGTGATGGAGGTCTTTTGGCCTCATGGGCCACTTGCAGAGCAGATATTCCCAAGCAGGCATCACAAACAGCTCCATCTGGCTGCCTGTGGAGTCCTTCTCTCTGTAAGAAGAGTGGTCAGGGTAGAGGAGAAAGGAGGTCCCAATCTTCTTTGGCTTTTCCAAGGTTCACAGCAAGGACAGCCTTATGTATCTCAGAAGCAGTGGCGTGCTGATGGACAGACCAGCTATGATCAGGCACTGAATTCTTGCAGGCTGCACTGCTGCTTCATGGAGGCTCCTCATGCTGCCTCCCACCCATTTGTTCCAATTCCATGCTTACACTTTCATGTCTCAATGTAAAGGTCATTTCCATGCTGTGGATCAAGCACTAGTCATAACGGAGCTCTGAGAATTAGCAGAGACCTCCATATGTCATGGCCTCCAAAATGGGTGATGACAGAGTGAAAATAGGGTGGAAAGAGCAACAAAGAAAGAAGCTGCAAAACCTTTGGTAGCTGACCTGCATCTCTCTCTCAGGGGATTTTATGGCTACCTCTGCTGTCTCCTTTCGAGAGAGCAGATTACATGGATGCACTGAAGACACGAATTCCCAGTCTCTTTTCTGGAAACAGATCCCACCCACTGCTCTCACAAGCAGCAGCTGTTGGTTGTCTTACTCCCTGTATTGCCCAACACCAGTAGCTGATGCTGCTTACCAGAGCATGTCACTGGGTACATGTGTGTCCGTCCCAAAATGACTGGAGAGAGTGGTCAAGCTGGAAGTCACTGAGTCACAGGAGACCCCAGGTATGCTCTCCTGGCAGGGAAGCAGTCTGAAGGTTGCCAGTCAGCCCATGTCTTGCTGGATGCCATGTGCTATTTGTAAATCTGAGCCTTTAGCACAAGAAAGACCAGGTTGTCACTGTAATTTAAAATCCTTGTGTGGTGCAGAGAAATGTCAGCAGGCAGTTACAAATAACGGGAAGGTCTGACATAGACACAAAGAAGCTGTTGTTTTCTGCTTGTCCTGGCTGTCAGTGGTGTTGGGTTGCTCAGTGTTGCTCAGTGAAGCAGTTTTGGAATTCTTCTGCCTTCCTTGAAAGCTGAAGACATGCGAAGTGCAATGTCTCTGTCAAAATAAACGCTTGCCAGGCTGCTGTGTGAAGAACTGGGATGCTGACATGCAACAGGGTGAGGGCTGGCACTGGGCCCAGACAGGGAGCCAGGGAGAATCCTCTGGCGAAGCTGATGTCTTCGTTTTGATAACTTGGTTTCCACCTGCAGGTGTAATCGATACCCAGGTGGTGCAGTGACTCAACTTGCCTGTCTTTGTTGCTGCTGGGTTTCAGCTGCACGGAGCAGTAGGGGGAACAGAGGGGAGGGGAGGGGTTTGAGAGGAATTCCTGTCTCAAGAACCACAGAGGCATTTTCATGCCTGGCATTCTTTCCCCAAGGTGGCCCCTCTCATCCTGGAGACAGTGTGGCACCTGAAACCATGGGCCGTGTGACCACGGGTTATTTACAGCTGCAAAATCAGGAGCAGAAGATTGATTTTTTTCAGATGAGAATGCTAGCTGAGCTGAGGGAGGCTGAGGGGCTGGATGTGGAGGAGCTGGGGTGTTTCAGAAGAAACTCGGCATGATGAGCCTCAGAGTGATTTTGGCTCAGAGAGTTGTGGTTTGCCAGAGGAGGGTGGAGAGTGTGCTGTGCCCACATTTGGCTCATTGACCTGCTTTCTTCTCCATCCCACTTGATGGATGGATCAAGGAGGATCCTTCATATACAAGCTTGTTCATGAGTAGAAACTTGTCCAACGCATCCTTGCCTGCCATCACCAGCTGTCAAAAAAGAGAAGGGTCATGTCAGGAATGAGCCAAGCATTGGGAGCAGAGGAAGTGGAAAGGAATGGTGAAGATCTACACCATGTCCCCCACTTGTGGGATGAGTACCAACCTTTCCCATGCAGTAACTCAGATTTTTTTTTCTGCGTTTCACAGAATCATAGAATCATAGATTGGTTTGAGTTGGAAGGGCCCTTTAAAGGCCATCTGGTCCATCCCTCCTGCAATGAGCAGGGATACCTACAAGGTGCTCAGAGCACCTCCAGCCTGACCTTGGGTGTCTCTAAGTATAGAGCATCCATCAGCTCTCTGGACAACCTGTGCCAGTGCCTCACCACCCTGACTGTAAAAAACCTTTTCCTTATATCCAGTCTAAACCTCTTCTTTTGTGGCTTGAAACAATTTCCCTTTGTCCTATCAAAGCTGTAGTCCTCACATGCTCTGTAGGCCTCACATCCACTCAAACTCAGCAACACAGAAACTAGAGTGTCTGTATTCAGTTACAGCCATCCCTGGATTTGAGATCGAGAACATTAAAAGAATGAGTCTGGATATCACCAAGAATACTCTCACATGCCTCAAGTGCCAATGCACTGCATCTGTAAAAGGTTGGTGCCAGGCAGTCCCATTCACTGGACCTGTGCACTCTCAAAGCTGAGTTCTTGGTGTGGGGAGCTCAGACAAAGAGGACTGCAAGTTAGAGAACAAGCATCAGCGTGAGCAGTTTGAATGGTCGGTTTCGACAAAGAGCTCATCAGAAGTATGTCCCAGGGCTCTGTAACTCTGATGCTATTCAACATACTTGTAACAACTAGGAGAGGAATGTGAATAGCAAGTTAACAGTTTACCTGTGGCCCACAGTTATTCCAGAGAGACAATCTGAATTTAACTGCAAAGGATTGCAGAAAATCTCTTGTCACAGAGGGTCTTGGCCTCCCTGACAGATTACATAAAGCGGCAGCAAATGCAAGGGAATTCCACGGGGAGGAAAACAACCTGACTGTGCTGATACACTGAGAAACTCCAGGTCAGACATTGCCAGCAGAGAAAGAGATCTTGGAATCATTGCAGGCATTTTGCTGAAAGCTCTCTTGAGGCTCTGAGGAAGTCAAACAGAAGCATGAGGAATGCGTACAGAAGAGTATGCCTCCTCATACTGCATGGCTTTCTGAACATTTGGAGGTTTCAAGTGCTTTCAAGAACCACTTAGAAGAGCTTAGAAACACTAGCATGCATAGAGAGAATGTCAGCCATGATCAGAAATAGGAGAGAGAGTCTGGACAGGAACGGATTGCTAGTCTTGGAAATGAGATGCCTGAAAGGAAGCCATGAATGGTATGGGGAACGTCAACAGAGAACGAACATTCACGCAGTCTCCTATCACATAACCTAATGGCACCTGATAAAGTGGTCAGGCTACAGGTTTAAAACAAACAAGCTACGTTCCTTTCCACTTAGGCGTCAAGGAATGATGGAGCTCGTTGCCACAGAATGTTATAGAAGGCGATGCATGAACATAACCATGTCTGTGCAGCACAGCTCCTGTCATTGCTGAATACAACAGCAGAGATACTATCTTTGTATCGCAAGTGCCCTAAGCAGCAGGCTGATGGAAGATGAACTGATGTACTGGGATATAGTTCACTCTTCCTCTCATTCTTATACTTCTTTCCTTAATAACTGGTGATAGCTAGAGAAGAGATATTGGATGTTTGATCAGGGATGGTACAGATTCTACATTTTTAGTAAAACTCTTTTTTTTTTTCTTTTTTTTTTTTCTTACAGTCATCCTCCAAATATCTGTCAGCTGGCCAGATATTGCAGGAGAAGCAGAAAGTGACCAGTGAGCTGGAGAAGACTGCAAACTTCCAGGCGGACAGCTGACATATCTTATGGACATTCCTTGCATTTGTTGCACTGGTGTGCTAGCCACATGATTAACAAGAAACAAGGCCACATGAGTGAAAGTGAGCAAACACTGAGCAAAAACAAATTATTAAAAGGAGAATTGTATTGTTTTTCCTATTAACTTTACCAGGGAGATAGATGTCTTTTCACATTTAGGAAATAGAAGAGAGACTTAATGTTCTCCTGCTGAACAAACAGTAAATACACTCTGGATGTAGGATCCAACAGCTACACCTGTCCAAGCAGGAAACGTCAAGTTCCATATCAGTAGTGAAATCTGGATTCTGCGTATTTGCAACCATGAGTAGGATTTTTGCAGAAATAACTAGGAGTAAAATTTGTCCCCAAGTGTGCTGGTCCTCTCAGCTCGCATAGATTCATTGCCTGAGGCCGAATATCAATTGAGGAGTGTAGTTTTGCATGGATCAGCTGGAAGGAGGTATAAGCTGCCCACAGACAATCTTTGCAGAGGAGTTATCTTCAACCAACTACAAGTCCAGGACTGTGGGATGCTGGCAACAGAAACAAGTTGATTGTGGCTTAGCAGTTTCAACCAGCATGCAGTCCTAGCCACAGCATCTCCAGGGGTGTTTCACAACACAGGATCCCGTCAGAGCTCAGGGAGGGGAAAGAATACACTTTCTGTGAAAATTACCTTCTATTTTTTTAATGCTCTTTCCATGTCCATTTGCTGATATCCACTGTGGTTTTTTAATGAATAATTCAGAGACTACTGCGTTTAGGACAATGCGTGTGTGTCAAAGTATTTAAGCTGTGGTTCTGCTTTCTTTCTCTGCTGCCCAGTTCCAGACTCCACCTTCCCTCCCTGCCCAGCCTACTCAGTAGACAATGTTTTTCCATTTAATTTCATGAGACAAACGCAAGGCATTCTCATCCCTTCCCCCATTCTTGGAGAAGAACAGTCCACATCTGGAGGCCATTCACGGCTGGAAGATCTCTTCTGACATTCCTTGCTTTGAAATCTAACCCATGTAACCTTCTGTCTAAATACTCCGTGCATGGCAGAAAGGGGCTTTGTGAAGGGAATCAGTGAAGCAGCCTGTTACCCCTACATCCTTCTGCAAGTGTCAGACCTCAAGACTGCAGAAAATTTTCCCCACAGTGTAATTGTGATTTGGTTTAGGACTTCCTAGTTTTATGTTCTCCAAATGCCAGCTTTGAAAGCAATTTGTAAAGTAACCGAAGCTCAGAGGACTTTATTTTCCTGCAGTGTTAAACATGCACAACAATAGTTAAATGAATATGTCTGAAGCACTTTGTAGATTCCAAGATTCACAACCAGATCTCCAGTTGGTGGCCTGTGGGCTGCATTTTGTCTGTAGAGCAGTTTGCCCAGCTTCCAATGGACTTTTCCACAACTGAAAAATAAGACATCAGGTTTTCCACATCATCCTACTCAGTTAGAGTAAATCCCTGTAATATAATCTGACCCCTGTTCACCAGAAGGGTAGATAATTTGTAATTACATTTTAAATGCCTTGGAATGGAGACTTGCTTGTTATCTTTGTATGTCCTTAGCCCATCTATACCTTCGTCTTTGACTGCATTACTAAGTGCTTTACAGTGCCAGTAAACACACTCATCATTGTCATAAACGCCTTTGTCATGACTAATAGGACAAAGATCAATGAGCTGCTGGCCTAGCCTATGAGGGCTGGCACAGGTATGTCTTGAAAGAAAAAAAAAAGAAGAGGAAGAAGAAGAAGAAGGAAAGATGTGTCCTGTTTGCTTCCCAACATTATTCTATCTGCTTTTATGCTCTGATAATGTCAGTTGCTCCCTGCATTCAGTAGCACAGCCCATTCCTGCGGGTACTCATTCTTTTGGCTGTGTGATAGCCTCACCTGATTCACAGTACTGGGCCTCTGGGACCCAGATTATGTCCAGCTATCTTAACTTCCAGCCTCACTGAGGCTTTGTTGTACTCTCATTGCACACCAGCTTTCCTGGAAGCATCCTCCTCAATGTTGCTTCTTGTGTTGCAGACCTGAGCAAACTAACAAGGCTATACTAATCTGGAAGATGTTCTTGGGTGGCTGGTGAACTTCTAAAGTAAGTGAGCCTTAAGAGATACATATGTAGGTCCATGCACTTGAGAGGTGGAGGAATATATTATAAAAGAGTTATACTGATTTTCCTGTTCTCAACCCCTGAGACATTAAACATATACCTTCACCTCTTTAAAAGTTAATTATTATAGTATACGATCTATGACGTCCTGTTT
Source organism: Tetrao urogallus (assembly GCF_951394365.1). Lineage (NCBI taxonomy): Eukaryota > Metazoa > Chordata > Aves > Galliformes > Phasianidae > Tetrao > Tetrao urogallus. Next base: position 146,181,429 of record NC_136813.1, read on the forward strand.
TACTTCACACTACTACAGGCAGTGTTCAGCTCACACGCCTTAGCTGAGAGGATAGCAATAAATTGCTGAACAGGAGTGGCTGAAGTCATGGCACATCTCCTATGGACTTGTCTGACTCAATTTTTCAAGGCTGTCCCACATAACTAATATAATTAATTTAATGGCCTACACGTATCTGGGCCATATACAGTCTGTTGCTACCTGCGTTTGATTCACATATGACTATTTAGGACTGCAGAGGGAACTAGGTTCTAGGGAAAAAGGGGTGCTTTTTATCATGCTATAATTGTTCTTTGTGTGTTACAGTCACCAAAACATCTGGAATAGGCATGTATTTGGGGCGATATCGCTGGCTGTGCCTTGAGCTTAAGTGACCCTTAGGCTAAAAGAATACTTTTAGCACTGAGATAAAGTTACTCTGATAGAAAAGGCGTAATGGTACTCAGTACTCTTAATGATTCCTTACTCAAACAGTTTGAGGAAAAAAGACGGTATTGTAACTAATTGTTAGTACTGTTACCAGCTCTGTGGCAACTATCATAAAGTAGGATCCCAACATGGTAGGTGCTGCTCAGAAATGCCAGACACTGCTATTCTTCAGGGTAAGTGTGGTGCTGAAATGCCATAACGAATGCCACCACAGAGATTTGGGTTCCTGTTTTGGAATGCAAAGCTCAGCCATCGTAAGGAGCCTTTTTCTTTTCATATACTCCTTGGTTTGTGTATTTTGGGAAATATTTCTAAACCTGAAATGATGATCTCTTCACTTTGGCTATTCTATTGCTGGTGACTGTGTGATTGACTTTGGAAGCAACCAGGCCAATCATATCTGGATTTCAGGCTCTTCACTTGCTGTAAGCAGCTTGAGATGGTCACAGCTACTGTCAGAGACTGCAGTGGAATTGTGGTTTCCTCTCACTCCTGATAATCTGACTCTTGCTCCTGGCATCACAGGCAGCATGCTTCCTTTTGACAAGAGACTGAACCAGGGTAGAGCAGGGATGGAACAAGCAGTTCTGAAAAGCTGGGCTTTCACACATCACGACAAGATTTCATCATGTGAGGATGGAGGCAAGCAGAATACACTACTTAAGGGAGAAGTTAAAAAAAAAAAAAATATGGAGTAATGGAAAGAGTTTGAGTGAAAGGAAATTTTTAGTTGAATATCAGGAAATCTTTGCTAGCAACTGCCTTTTGTTAGTGTGTGGAATAGCTTCCCAAGGGAAGCCCAGTAATGGAAGCCTAGCCTATCAATTCTGGTTTCCAGAAATGGCCTAGATGCAGAAGAACACACTGCTGGCCAGGAAACAAACTTGCTGTGGCCAGGGCAAAGACTATGGGTGTAACTCTCTACCATATAAAGCCAGTGTAAGTGTTGTTAGTGACCTCAGGGAACACAGACTTCCACCCAGGAATCAACCCAATACTGATTTTTCATCTCTTCTGTATCTGAAGGTGTTTCTTTTTAGTGCACTGGTGGTGGCAGAGTAACCAGGACATGTGAAACCATGCCGCTTACACTCAATTCTGTTTCTCATTTCCTTTCACCATTAAGGAAAGGTGCAAGAGTCTCAGAGATGCACAAAACAAAGGGAAGAGAGAGACAGAGCTCCTTCCCCCCAGCAGAGTAGGGGAGAGCACATCCATCCTGTGCACTGTGCATGAAGCCTTTAAAGCTGTATTTGTTCAATGAGCAGAAACACTTTGGCTTCTTGTCTGGCAGGGTCAGGGCTCAGGGAAGGAAGAGATGCCTTTCTGCAGGTTTGTTCTTCACCTGAGCCCTCTGTTCCCCTGGGACTCCTGTCAAGCAGTCCTTACAGCAGAGGCAGATTTGTTCCCTCATGCTGATGACTGTCAGTGGAAGCATCTGTCTGTTGTCAGTTGTGTCCCCAAGGTGGCACCCTCCTGATGAATCTTTATAGTCATTCCTGGTGTTCCCCAGCTTTACTGAGGTGTGTTACTGCTCAGGTGCACAGGGCAGCATGAGGAGGGTGGAGGCAAATTGTTGTGGTTTTGAAAGTAAACAGTTTATGCCACAGTAACCTCTCCACCCAGGTAATCACAGTGAGCAAACATTCTGCATGTCAAAGGTGTTTCTGGAGATAAGAGTTAGTACAATAAGTCTCTTGCTTTCTTGACTTTATCTAATGCTCAGGACTTAATTCCACTTAGCTCCTTGCTGAAGGGAAAGGGCTGTCCCTCTAAGCAGCAGTGCCCCACTAGAGACTACCTGTCAATTTTCCAAGGCTGACAACGATCTCCCAAGGCTGTAAGCATGGTGCTTTGCAAAAGGTGTGAATTTAACCCCTAAAACTTCACCTTTGGCTTAGAGATCAGAGTATATGTATGATGGAGGGGGGAAAGGGGTGACAGATCTAGATGAAAACTCATTCTGATGGCTTGGAAATTCAGCTTAATAGTTGCAAGCTGCACTTGTGCCTGCAAAGCAGGCTGAGGGTTTTATATTTTCTCTCCGTCCCCCTCCTTATTTATTTATTTATTAATTATTTGCACAAATACTGCTTGCCGGAGAACATCTCAGTTTCCTCGGTTACTCAGCCAAGGGGAGCTCTACAGAAGAAGCTTTGCTGAAGCTGCTACTGAAAATTTGACCTTGTGACCTTTCTGCCATCTATTGGCAGGCCACTGCCATGTTGTGACGGTTACTTAGCAACGTGGTGACAACTGTGTTGAAGGAGTGACAGCTCTGTCATACCAAAGGTCTGGTGAGACTGAAACTCGTAATGTTTGCTTTGCAACACTGCAATGCTTGCATCAGTATATCCCCAACTCATGAAGACAGATGTAGTAATAGAGTGACACTGCCTACGTGTCCGTCTAACTTCCATTGATGTGTGCTCTGCCGTGGCTTTTTGGCTTGGTACTCCCAATATTCCTGCAGATAGAAACCAAGCTGGGAGGAACTGCTTATCTGTCTGAGGGTAGGAAGGCCCTACAGAGGGATCTGAACAGGTTGAATTGATGGGCTGAGGCCAACAGGATGAAGTTCAACAAGACCAAATGCTGGGTCCTGCACTTTTGTGATAACAACCCCAGGCAGTGCTGCAGGGAGGTGGTGAAGTCATCTCTCTGTTTAAGGAAAGGGTAGGTATAGTACTTAGGGACATGGTTTAGTGGGCAACATTGGTGGTAGGTGGAAGATTAGACTAGATGACCTTAAAGGTCTTTTCCAACCTTTGTGATTCTATCATTCTGTGATACTTGCAAAGATCAGAGGGAAAGTGGTCAAGTGGCATTTCTGTAGATCTGTACAGCTGAGCTTGGGACTGTGCTCAGGTTCAATGACTTACAAAAAAAACCAAAAACAAAACAAACCAACCAAACAACAAAAAACAAACAAACAAACAAAAAAGAAACCTCACATCTTTTCACTTGTAGTATTTTTTTTTTCTTTGTAACAGAATAGTCCAGACCATGATAAGTGAGAGCCAGTGGGCTGTGATATAGAAACTTTCATGTGGATAGCAGTTGATGATCAAAACTACCTCTACTGTAGATGTTGAAAACTTATCAATGGCTCAACTTCAGAAATTACTGGCCAGGGAAACTAGCAAATACACCCAAGTGACATTCCTATGGAGGTAAATTTTTAATCTGGTGGTACTGAACTCATTTATCAGGAGAATTTCAGGTCATTGCTGAAAGTATTTGCACGTTGCACAAATAATAGCAGAAAAAGGAACAACAGCAAAGTCAACTTAAATTGCACAGGCAGAGCTACCTTTATATTAAAGTACAGCAAGTGGGACGTTTTCCTTGTTTTTTTTTTCAGTCCTCTGTCTAACCTGTGCAGCAGTAGTGTGAACATGGTATCCTGCAAACTCTTGTTTCTCTGAGAGATCAGGGACTAGATTAACATGTTGTGCTGTAGGATTTCTAACCCTGGAAATGAGGTATGCAAGTGAGGGCAGAAGGACTCTGTCTTGGTTCAAAAAAGGGAAGGGAAGGGAAAGGATCAGGAGTATAGACATAGCTGGTGAGACCACACTGCAGTAATGAAAGCATGTTTTCTGTTTTCCTGCTTGTAGCTCTCAAAGGGTGCTGGAGACTGGAAAGGACTCAAAAGCAGTTTATACAAGAGAATTGACTTAATCACAGTCTACAAATACTTCACTTGGGAGATAGATTTCTAATAGTAAATAATGCTGACAGAAAGGTCTCGTTGAAATCTAGGTTACACCTACACTAGTAAATAAATAGATCCAGGGCTAGTTCTCTGAACCTGAGGGCAAGTGGCACAACATCCCTCTGAATTAAAGTCTTTCTCCCTTAAAGTAGGCAGCCCAACCACTGCTGGGAATGGTGCCCCAGTCTGTGGTATCAGACTTTGCTTTGCTGTTTTTAGGAGAGTTCCAGCTGGCACAAGCCAAAACTTGCCAGGAAGTACACTAGCAGCTTAACTATGCAGAAAATTGTATGCTGGTGCTTGATTTGAACTGCTCAGTTTACTAATGCAGAAGTCAGCTCAGTGGCTGGCAGAAAAAGGGTGTTCACTCCAATCCGCAAGGCTCATTAGCCAAGGAGACAGTTCAGAGAGTTAAGTTCCTCATCATTTGGGAGTTCCTCAGTGCAGCCTGGATGTCATTCACAAAAGACAGGGATGTAGCAGAAGCCACGGCCTTTGTCTGAACAGGAGAGAGCCTGAAGGCAAATGCTGTCACAGGGTCAGCTCAGGTGTCAGCAGCATCCCATAGGTGCACCTGTGTCCCTGAAGGGTGTCATAACTACAGGGAAAGCATCTATGAGAAAGCCTTCAGGATCAGAAGAAGGTTTATTGTTCATAGCCATTGCTGCTAGGAGTCCTGAGCTGTGTGGAAAGCACTTGATTAATTCTCTCCACCTTCAAGGTAGGAGATGCACACCGTGCTCCTTGCACTCCTTGCTGCTTTCTTCCATGGGAAGTTTCAGTACCTACACGTAGCCTGAAAGTGAGGGGAGTTCTGTGAGAAAAAGAGAGAGAAGCTTCTAAGGGGTGGAGGTAAACATCCCAAACCATGACCATTTTCCAAGAAGAGATGGAAGAAGCTGACTGAGATTCAGCGGGACTCATGTCGCTTTCTCTGAATGTACATTTTGACTGTGCACTAGTGAACTGAGTGTCTGAGTCAGGGCCCCTGGAAACCTGGGAGTGAGGAGGTGGAGAAGGAATAGTTCAGGGATCCTCCCATTATGAAATATAGTGGGGAAGGCCAGCTTGGAGGTGTGGTTCCTCTGACATTCCTGCCTCAGTTTGCCAACACACAGCCCCAAGACATCAATTGGTGCTGTCTGGGACAAATTGTGCCTCATCAGATTTGATCTGTGATCCTCAGATTTTTCTTTCACAACAACAAACAGACTTCAATAGATCTTCCATCCCCAAAGATCTCAAAGCTCCTAGAAGATTCAATTTGTGCTTTTGCTTTGAGCCTTCTGTGGAGGACTTGGAGGGTCCTGAAGAACAAAAAAATGGACATGAATAAGCATTGTCCACTTGCAGCCCAGCAGATCAGTAGTATCCTGGGTTGCCTCAAAAGAGGGGCAGCCAGCAGAAGAGAGGGGATGGACCCCTCTACACTGCCTTTGTGAGACACCACCTGGAGTATTGTGACCAAGCCTGGGGTTTCCTCTACAGGAGGGATGTGGAGCTATTGGAGCAGGTCCAGAGGAGGGCCACGAAGATGATCAAAGGGCTGGAACACTTCTCTGTGAAGAAAGGTTGAGAATTGGGCTTGTTCAGTTTGGAGAAAAGAAGGCTCTGGAGAGACCTCATTGCAGCATTCCAGTGCTTGAGGGGAATTTATGAACTGGAGGGGGACTGACTCTTTACATGGTTTGATAGCAATAGAACAAGAAGGAATGACCTGAAACAAAAAGAGGGAGATTTAGGTTAAATGTTAGCAGGAAATTCTTTAATCAGAGAGTGATGAGTCTCAGACACAGAGAACTGTGGGTGCTCCATCGCGGGAGCTGTTCAAGGGCAGGTTGGATGGGTTCCTGGGCAGCCTGATCTGGTGGGCGGCAGCCCTGTCCACAGCAGGGGTTTGGAGCTTGATGATCTTTAAGGTCCCATCCAAACAAACGATGATTTTAAAAGAGCTCTCCCCAGTCTTCAGTGTTGAGGTTAAGCCAGCTATAGAAGTGGCTATAAAGGATTGTTGGAAATTGCAGCCATTCTATAGTCTAATTTCTGTTTAATAATTCTTAAGTGAATTTTAACCTTTGAAGAGTGGGAAACAGTGGTTCTGCTCTGGAAAAGCTGTGAACCATACATTTAGGCCTGTAATGGATTGTAGTAGATGAAAATATACCAGCAAATTCCGGAATTTTATTTATTTATTTATTTATTTTATTTTATTGAGAATGTTAGGAAAATGTCTGCCCTTTTCACCATTCTCCTAACCTCTAGTCCTCACCCAGAGCAGCACGTCTGCACAGCTATCAGCCCAGTGGGAACAGCCCCTTTGAGATGTTTACCCTCCTGTTCACTGCAGCTAGTCTTTCTAGTTTCACAGCCTCTGCAAGGCTGCAGGCTTCTTTTTTGGTGTCATCCAAGAAACACACCCACATCTCTCTCTCCAGCCTCATCTTCTGCTTCCCTCAGAGATTCTGCAGTTCCCATAAAGGAATTTCAAGCAATGTCAATCACAAAAGCTGTCATAGAAATTACAGATGGGAAAATCTTGCTAGTTCATCCTATCCATCCCCTCACATTCCTGTCCGGCCCAGTTTCTGCAAAATTTTTGCCTACAGAACATTTTCCAGTGTGTTATCCAGTCTGCTGGTGTATGATTTAAGCAATGGGCATCCACTGCTTCCATGTGAGACTGTTCCACAGACGACTACATTTCTCTGTTTGGAAGAGGTTTCTGAAGATTTTTTTCCATTCTGCCTGACCTAATTTCTCTAAGTTCTCCCCTTAGTAGCACACTACCCAAATGCTCCCTTCCTTTGTGCTTACCCTGATCAAGTGTTGGCAAATAATTTGTATTTTGTGACACTTAATACTTAGCTTTAAATCTCAGCAATTATCATCCTGACTACCTGGGAAAAAGTAATGGTGAAATTAATGTGTGAATTGGCATATAGAGCATGCAAGACATTGCTAGTAGCACTGCCTCTTTATTATAGTCACTTGACACGTTTCATCATAAGGTTTGGCTCTGTTGTTTTTTTTTTATTTACTTTGCCAAACTTGAAGCCAGCGTCTACCATCTCACATCTGTTTTGGCTATTTTATTGGGTTCTTTTTGTTTTTAATTTCACACCAACCCACTTAACTGTTTCTGACAACAAGGGGAATATTTATTAAAAAAAAACAAAAAAAAAACAAAAAAACCCAAAGATGACGTTTTCACTTAAAAAGAGCCCCTCTCAATACTGTCTTCCTTTAGAAGAAATTACACCCTTTCTGTTAGGAAAGCATCCTTTTCCATCTTTCACAAAATCCCTGCCCCATATCTGGCTAAATAACAAGCTGCTGAGTAATTGCAGCTTGAGCCTGCTCAGAAGAAACACAGGGGAAGGACATTTGTTAATTATCTGGGTTTTTTTTAACAGCAAGCCTGATGGAAACAACAGCACTTGACAAAGGCCCAGGTTGCTCTACACTTGGGCCAAGGGCTGTGACTGCCTCACCCCAGCCTGCCCTGGCCCAGGAGGCAGCAGCCATGCTCACAGTGCAGCCGGGCCTGTCAGGCAGCCTGGGGGGACTCAGGCACCCAGAAATCAGGCTGTGAGGAGGGGAGAGAAATACAGAAGGAAAGAGGGAGACGCCCAAACTCTTTGTGTGCCATTGCCGAAGTACTTCTCGTTTCTGTTTCCACTGAGCGGGGCACTCCCTTCCCCACAGCTGTGTGGGGAAGCCTAGGTGCCCGTGACTGCGTCCAAGCTCAGACATCCACACTACAGCTGGGGAAGCACGTGCAAGGGAGTGCTGGGCACCGAACCCTCCTTCTTCTCAGAGGCCTTTGAATGGCACCATCAGCTGCCTCAGGCCTGCCGTGGTGTGGGGCTGGGGCCCCAAACTTGTAGCACCCTTGCCCTGTGTCCAGGCCTGGTTCCCAGCGCAGTGCACAGGCAGCATGGGACTGTGGAGAGACTGAGAGGGATCTGACATCCTCATTAAGTCTGGGAAAAAAGAGATGCCCTCAGGCTTGAATCTTGGATAATTACTATGATGTCCAATGAGATAAAATGTGGAATTACAATATTTAGCGCTGTTTATTTCAAAGCAACCTCTGTAACATAACCTCTGCTCAGCTCTCTAAATAAGGGTGGTTTTATGATTCCCTTTAGACCACTGTCTCAGACCTCATCTCCTCCAACTCATGCTTCCTACCAGCTCTGCTCTGTTGGGGAAGCTGGCCTGAGGGGCTCCTCATGCCTCCAGGTGGCTGTGCCTCCTGCATGCTGCCACCTGATTCATGAATCTTTCCTTTCCCAGTTCACTCTCCTTTTTTTTTTTCTCTCTTTTTTTTTTTTTTCTCTGAATGCCAAGGGAAGGAGTTTTTAATAGCTGAAGAACAAAAACACCTCCCACACCTTACCTCAAAAAAGCTAACTCTCTGTCTTACTCATTTTGATTTCCAAACCTCTTCTGCTAGCTCAGTCTGCCTTTGAAGCTTCAGTTCCTCAATTACTAGCATGTGAGTATAACTTTAGTAAGCCATAGAGCTTCAATGACCTCCAGGGGACAATCCGTGTGAGTAAATAATTCAGATGTGCAATGGAGATAGAATAGTTTTCTGATGGATATTTTGAGTAGGTTGAAATGAAGATATAACAAGGGAATAGAATGATTTAAATCCAGGATGTACCACAAGGACCTCTCGCAAAGTATTTTATTATGATGGCCTGTGACATCAGAGGTGGATATTGGTGGTATGACAGTAGAGGTTGAACCTTCCTGCCAATATTCTGTTCATTATTTTTTTTCTGTGAGATAGGTGGCAGCAGAGGGGCATTCTGACAAAATGGAATTTGACATGGAAGTGCTTTTGAACCGTGTTTGAGTCCCTCCGCGCAGAAAAAGTTGCATCCATTGACATTCATCAACATGTTGAATGTTGATGGAGATCAAACAGTGGAAATGAGCGCAGTGAGGTGGTAGGTGATTCGTTTCAGCAGTGGCAACACCAATGTGAAAGACAAGCAATATTCCAGATGTCCATGCACAGCTATCACACCATGGAAAGAAGAACATCCTGAACAGTTCATCTGTGCAAACTGAATGGTAACTATGTTGAAAAATAGTATTTTGTAGCTCATAATTTGCTCTATCAAATAGCGCTATTGTGTTCTTTGTATCTGTTTCAGCTTCCATAGAAATAAATAGGAGACATTACTTTCAGAGCAACTTTACAAAAAACCTCAAGAGTAGCCTTGAAGGTCTTCATGGTGTCTAGGTCATGCTGGTGCAGGTGAATTGATTGGGTATTCTTGGAGGTTTCCTCTCCGTATTCTGATTCACCATACTGCAGTAAAGATTTAACAAAGCTGAAAAACATTGTCTTGATGTACTTACTTCCTTACATGAAATCCAAGTGCAATGTGGTTAAACTATGGTTTTTTTTCTTTTTTTTTTTTCTTTCTGTTTGTTTGACAATAAGATCACCTGCATATGCAACATACTCTCTGAACACACTAATTTTAGATCCTTGGCTTTTGCCATTATCAAAACAGTGTCTCTTTCCCACCAGCTCTATGTTGATTCCAACATCAACAAGAATCAGCTGTGCTGTAGAAGTGTGTCCGTGGGAATGACTGTGAAGGCCCAACTTCATGGTGTAGGGAAACAAGCTATTTTTGAACTATCAGTCTATCTGTTGCAAAGTGGAATTCAGCACAGTTTAATTTACTCCATTTCTGGACTGAGGTTTATATCCTGCATTGCATTCCATTTTGCTGGAGCAAAATTGTTAGCAACACCCAACTAAAACAAGCACCAAATGTTTACTCCCCATCACTGCCACTGCTTTGACTGCAGTGTAAACGCACCTCTAATGACTTGGCCAATAAGAGGGGAAAATCGTGTGTCAGAGCCAAGTACAGAACCAGGAATTTCGGCTGCCAGCCAGCTCATTAGATCACACTGTGTGCCTCTAATGAAATGCATTGATTTGTGACTCCTACAATAGCATTTTTAGGAAATCATTTCACTGGCTATTTATTTGTGTCTTGGAACAGACTGATGAGGTGGGAAAACTGAAGCAGACACGCGCTGATTACAAATCAAGAACAAAGTTTTAAGAATGAGGCTAACTAACCATTGGAACAACTTTTCTGAGAATGTAATGGGTTTTCCATCATATCCTATTGCATAGTCAATACTACTTAGCTGTATAAAATATGTGCTATAGCTCCAGCAGGAGCTCTGTTTTTCCCTAGAAATGATTGAATTCTTTGCTTTCTGTTACACAAGAGATCAGTCTGTGGTGTTGCACCAGTCCCTCTTGATGACAAAAAACCATGAGCCTGTGACAGCTGTTGAGTCTGGGTGTTTCTGATTCTTTGCAGGAGCAGACTGAGATCCCATAACCGGTAGATTTAAAACTGGAAGAAAAAAAAATCATAAAGGGGATTACCAAATTGTAAAGACGTACTCTGCAGAAGTGGACACTGATTCTGACACTGATATAAAGTACTGTGATGAAATAGCAAGCTCAGAAGGCCAGTGAAGCTACAAACTCGCAGCATTTCAAAGCATCTGGTAAGATCTCACAGAATGTCTTGACAGTCAAAAAGAAAGAAAGAAGTGAGGTGAGTCCATGCTCAATTTGTACTTCACTGGGTTTCTCAGAAGAGCTGATGGCAATAGTGATGGATGAATAAGGTGAGCTGTTACCTACTTGGTTTAGATGTCTTGTTTTCCTGGACTAGATCTAATTTCATATCCTTATAGATACATATAAGATATTGTCTTCTGCTTGTCTTCTTCTAGTTAGCGGTTGGCTAAATTTGATAAAAAGCTTTTTTTTTTTTTTTGCTTTTGCTTTTTCCCCACTATGTTCTCAGCTAAATATGTCAGAATTGTGCAAGTTTTAGCATTCTTTGAAAAGTATCCCTCCGTCAGGTAGTCTTATATTGCATATCTAGAAATGGATGCATCTGGAATCTTTAAGTGAATCCTCAAAGTCTGTGTTGATACACTTTTTTGATTTCATTTCCATGTGGTTTTGAATGTTTCAAACAATAAAGGTAAAACAGAAAAAAATTAACTAAGACTTGCTTAGGGAAAAAAAATGTAAAGTTCTGTTCAAATTAATGGCAAGGTTCTATGTTCATTTTTATGCTTGTTCCAGTTCAATCTTTATGCCTGTTATGCCACAGACGTGCTGTCTAGCAACGTAAGCTGTTCATGTTTAAAAACAGAATTCACCTTTAAATGTGCTTTGACTAAAAAAGTTCCTGGTGAGGTCATTCGCAGAGCAAGAGTTAATGCATCATACAAACAGCTAAATAAAGGTTACAATCTGAGTGGAATTATTCGGAGCTCAGGCAGAAATCTGGCATTTGCAGTCTGTCACTGGCTTTAAGAAGTCTGGCTCACTCGGTGTCACTGCCGCCCAGACACATCCTGCTGGCTGTATGGCAGTGAGGGAGGGGACAGCAGCGTTGGACGTCTTCCTGCAAAAACAGCACAAACAGGAGCAGAGGGTGAATGGTACACGGAAGTGTCATGTGTGAAGAATGTGCGGAATGAGGGGTGAGTATGAGCGTGCCTTTGTCCAGGTTCCACAGGGTGACTTTATGGGTGTAAATAGCCATTTTTCTCCTCTCTTTCTCCTCAGGATGGCTGAAGGACTGATGTCTGGAGAGTGTATGGTCCCTGGTACACCTGGGATGCAGAGCCGAGTAAAGTGCTATGAAGAGCTGTGTGCCTCTTGGGATCTGCCAGCTAAGTATTGTAATTACTGGGCCCTGTCTGGTAAGGGTTTGTTGCCCTTCTTTATCACCAACAACCCTGGGGAGTTAAAGGTGTCACTTTTGGGCAGGGTACACCCTAAGTGTGTGTGATACAGCTGGGATGAAAATGCACCTCTTCTAAATCCCCAGGCTTTTGTAGATTTGGCAGTCTCTACAGAGGTGTTCTGCTGAGATTGTGTTGTGTGTTTTGTTCCCTTGTTTTGTTTCTGTAAGCCAAATGCTTGGCTGATTGCACAGGAAACCAACTGCTGTGGGTATTCACTTCAATGGGCAAACTTGAAACAAGTCACCAGGGACTGGCTACTACTGAGTTCAAAAAGAAAGAGACATCTCAAACCTGTAGCAAAGCCAAACTGTGGTGGGAAACACAAGATGCAAAGATGAGAAAAGTGGAAGGCACAGCAGGGGGAGAGACAGATAGAATGATGTTTTCCTGTCTGTAATTCATTAGATTTAGGCAAAGCTGGAATGGAGATTTTAGAAGAAAGAATATTTTACTAAAGGAAATTTGTCTAATGTCAGGAAACATGCTCTTGTGTTGGTGTTCTATGAGCTGTGAACAGTAATCTGGGCATGGAAACACTCTGAAAAAGTTAATATGTTACTTGATAAAATGCTGCAAAAAGTATTAAAAAGAATAACTTTCTGCAGGACAGAAGAGGGAGCAAATGACCTGTGGGCTTCTGCATCCATTTCACTTCTTTTCCCATTGATTTCAAAAGTCTCTCAGGCTCAGACAATTGAAAGACAAGGATCCACTGCCCAACATCACCAAGGGAAGGAAAGAGAGTGTGTTTATACCAATAAGGGGGAAAAAAAAGAGGAAAAAGAAGGGGAGGGGGGAGGGGGAAACCTGCAAAAACAGAAGGGATAGAAGTCCAAACTTGGATTTTGCTTCCTTCCCCCAGGCTCACACAGGAATAGCAGACTCCTGAAAAAAAAAAGACTAGAGAAAGATTGCCATCTTCTGGAAGGATAAATATCTGCCATTATTCAGGACTCTAAATCTGGCATATTTTTAAAGCAGTAGCATATATGTGATAAATTTATTTTTAAACCTGAGCCCATGTCCATAAATCTAAATTCAGTCACATTTCATTAATATATGCTCCATGATCCTAGCTTTAGGAGCTGACATAGCATCTTGGGGTTTAATGAGAACTCGTGCTTAAAATTAGAACCTTATGAATATTAGGGATTATTCGTAGTGAAATGAATTTGATTTATTATTGGGCTTGAAAACCAGTTGGGCTTTTTGTTTTGTTTTGTTTAAACTGAGCATTAAGAAGTCAAATTTAAGGTCTTCAGATGCAGAGACTAAACAATGAATAAATACTACTGCTCTTCTTTTAAGCATCAGCGCCTTCAGCAAATTAAGAACATCTGTGTCAAACAGAGCCTTGCTTTTAATCAAAAAGCCCACAGACAGCTTGTGAAGCACAGGAACTTTCAGCATTGCCTTCAGTTAGCCCATCTTAGTGATGATTATCTATATTAGAGGAGCTTAGGCAGTGGCTGGGATGAAAATAACTGTGCAGCCATCAACGGTAATGCTGGAGGCATGGAGGGTCAGCACTCTGTAACAGCGCTGCCTCTTATGCAGGCTCCTGAACCCCTGGGCTGTGCAGTCCCCAGAGCTATTGGTACACCTGCGTCTCATGATGGAAGCATGGGGTGGGAGCAGCACCGCTCTCTCACACTTTTATTCCATGTGGAGCTGCTCTGAGCCCTCTAGCGACTGCTCCTTCTCGTGAGAGGTGATGCCGTTGTTGCTGTTCTGTTGCCAAACAAGCTGTAACTAAGCCCTCAAGTATCACAGGGCCTTAAAGGTTTCAGGGCAGGAGCTCAGAGGGGACTTTGGGTGAGTGTGAATCTTTCTGTTTCTTTCTAGCTTTCCAAATTCATCTGATGTGAAGCTGCTGGGAGCTGGAATTCCTGGTGAAATTCATGCCTTGGTAAAGCTGCCAATATGCGGGACACCACCCTTTGAGTACTGCACTTGTTAGACTCACCGCTGTTTCGCAGAGCCTGTCTGTCACTCAGCACTTGTTCTGCTAAGGGACTCCTTTTTTTCATTACAACTCCCATTGCCTGTGGGGAGAGCTGGAGCAACATATATTTAGAGTCTGAAATGCACAGTACTCAGAGCAAATTCAGCCACATAGGCTATCCTAGCCCCATTTTTTATTTTTCCCCTTTCTGTGATTGGAATCTGGCCAGGAAGACATCCCAAAGATGGGAACTTGGGGTCCTTGTCACCTGCTGAGGCCATGTGCACAGGAAGGGGCTAATTGGTGCCCAGAGTGTTGGTAGTTTCTGAGCTAAGGTCATTGTCCCCTGCAGCACCAGTCAGAGAACTGCCATCTCATTCCATTCAAGTTCCCAAACAGCCACTGCCCAGAGATGGCTTGGAATCCTTCTGTGCTTCACTGAAACTTTTTACTCTGTGAATGCTGCGTTTAATCCCAGTCCGCAGCACCAAGCGTTTCCCATATAATCTCCCAGAACAGCTGTTCTGTGATTGCATTGTGGATTATAAAATGACCATTTTCTACAAACCAGCTGCTGGCTGGAGGGATAGCGTTTAATAATCATGGGGAGGGAGTGGGCAAGGGAAGAGAGGAGGAGACGAAGGAGAAAGGAGGATTGAAGCAGTTTGGTTTCTTGGGAAATTTAGAGACAAGTAAAACCGAAGGCAAATTGTGAGTTCTATTTCTGTATTACTCCTCCAAATTAACAGGACTTCAAGACTTGCTAGTAAGGTAAATTGAAATTTCTTTCCTTTGGGGGGTTATCTAGGTACCGTGGTCAGTTGCTGTCAGTGTATGGCTTTTATGGAGGGAAAGATTTCTGAAAATGTTCTCATGAAGATGTTGTTCAGATTTGCTTCTTATCCCCTACAGTCTTGGCATCACTGGTTGAGTTCCTGCTTATGAATCATTTCATTTCTCTCTTTTTTTTTTTTTTTCCTTGTCACTGGTTCTGAAATAATATGGCCTTTGACCAGCTGTAACAAATCAACTGGAGAGAATATTTCTCCTACTACTGAGGATTTAAATTAGAAAAAAAATGTTAGGTGTTTTGTTTGTTTGTTTGTTGTTTTGGTTTGTTTTTTTTTTTTTTTTTGGTCAACATTGTGAGTGGAAAGATTATTTTCAATAAAAGTGTGAACGAACTGAAACCTGGTGAAGGAAAGTATAACCAAGAATGAGTGAACAACCGACAAACCACTCTGAAGGTTGGTGGTATCCAATATGCTTCCAGATCATCAATATGCGTCCAGATCAATGAACTCTTTAGTTACCATGCCACTAAGATAGAGATAAATGGTATCTCTGGGGTGCAGCATCTCATTTGCTGAAATAAGTGCTCTGAAGGAAGCAAAAGATGCCAGAACATAAGACAGTACAGGAATTTCTAATGAACTGAGTATTTTTTTGCCTTTGATGAAGATGTTCTGGATCAGGCACTGTTTTCTAAGTGATGAGATGCTAATCAAATCTTGCCTTCCAAGCAGTGTTTCAGCAGCATCTCTGTTGGCCGCATTTCTGAGCTTGCTGGTTAGCAGAAAAAAGTGCTTCTAACTAACTGCATTGCTTTCATCTGTATTCCTGTAAGACTGTCACAAACAACTTGATTGTTTATTTCCAGTTTTTCATAGTATTGTCCACAGTATGCTGGGCCTTTCACACACCTTCAGTGTTGGGTGAGTCAACAGAAGTTGTGTGAAGAGGCCAGCAGCAGGCAATGTCTGTACAAACTGAATCTATTCGTGGTCAAATATATTTTGAGAGTCATAAATAGGAAAGGGTGGGAGTATCTGGATGAAGTTGTGCCAAACATAGGGTGTGCCATGTGGGAAGAGGCATGCGTTGATTACATGAAAGTTGATATGTGGGTAGATGACATCTAATCAATCTGTGGAGTGATAAGATGGGTACTCAGAAGTCAGTGCACGGTTTTGAAGGAACCTTAAAATCTTAAGCTTCTCTCTGAGAGAGAAAGACCACAGGACCCTGGTACACAAACTGCTTTCAGAATTACTTACTGCGAAGAACTAAAACTGAGAATAATGTTTGTGACACCATTCGTTCTTAAAACAAAAAAAACCACCCTTTTGGCACTTTGTATGAGAGCACAGACACTGTTATCCAACCATTCTACCAAATTTATGATGTGCAGAGCAGTGCTTGCTCAAGTGGGAAGTACTGCTCTGAGTTTGAACTCAAACTGCTGGGTGTGGGTGGCTGGGTGTCCTCCTGGGGCAGGCCACTGTTTTGAGTGTGATCTGAGAACATTTCCCTGTCTTTCCCCTCTCTGAAATCAGTATCCTATCTGCCTCCCTAGGTAAAGGAATTAACGGTGCTTGAAGAAGCGTTTTGGGGTACGTGGCAGAAAGAATTCTCATTTAGCTGAACAAAGTATTCGTCATGTTTCATGTAGTGGAAACACTTGGCATTTGGGGGAAGTTGGTTAACAGCTCTTATCTACTGTCTTTGAGATGGAAATAACAATCACTTCTCTCATTTTCTGTGCACACGCACACATACCGGTGCATTCAGTCCCAGTAGTTCTGCAGGGTCACCGTCTCTTCCCCAGTACATACCTCAGCGTATTTTGAAATGGTTGAAACTAAGCTATCTCTCCACTGCTCTGGCTTTTAGGAGAAGGGTCCTTCTTTGCTGGAATGTTGTGAGGAGCACAGACTGCTTCTCCTATGCATATCCCTTCCCCATGTGTTCCACCTGGAAAAGCTAGGGTTTGTGACGCTAGATGGCTGGTCTGACGGTCCCTCTGTTTCTGTGTTGTAGATGGAGCTGCTGAAGATGTTGCCGTGGCGCCGTGCTTTCCTGGCAGTTATCCTGAACCTGCTGGCACTCAGCCTCTCCACCACTGCCTTGCTCAGCAGCTACTGGTGCACCGGGACCCAGAAAGTGCCCAAGCCTTTGTGTGGGAAGAGCAAAGACTCCAAGTGCATCGGTGTCCCCATGACGCCTGATGCAGCTGCTAGCAATGCTTCAGCTCAGGAGGAGGTCCATTACAGCTGGGAGACCGGGGATGACCGCTTTTCCTTCAGATACTTCCACACAGGGATGTGGCTTTCCTGTGAAGAGAGCATGGAAGGGCCAGGTAGCGTCTTGCCCAGATGGCCACAGCTTTTTCCCTTGCTTTCACTCCACAGGAGTTCAGAATTGACAGGTGGAGGCCAAGAGCACTTGAGAGAAAAGCCTTCTTCGTTTTCTTTGATGGCACCAACCCTGTGCACTGTCTTTGTACTTCTGTCCTTCACAGAGATGTTTACAGATGGTAGCAAGGCAGAATGCCTGTCTCTGGCATGCCCTTCTGTCTGGAACAGGAGCTGTGGAGTGCAGGTGATGGTGACAGTGACTTTGTGGTTGTACCATCCTGGTGGGCACTGGAGTGGCCCTTCTTTCCCTTCCCCTGAGCTCCATTCCTACACATAGTTCACTTCATGCTCTACAGGGCACATCTGTGCATATCCCCTGTGAAATTGAAACGGGGATTTTATTTGGTGTTGTCAACTTCTAGTTAACAACTGTGAGGATTACATTTGTTGACATTCTCCTTAAATCACCAAACTGAGGAGATGTATGAAATGAATAGGGATTGGGCTTTTATCAAACAAAAAGCAGTAAGGAGAGAAAGAGAAGTCCCTCATTACAGATGCAGAGAAAAGCTTGAGATTATGACCAGAGAGAAATCAAAGGTAGGAGGCAAATTGACCTGAGGATTAGAGAACACAGCATTTTAATTTTTAGTAATTTCTGTGATATTGTGACAGGTCTGACTTGTGATTTTTGAGTGTAAACTGGCACTGCAAACTCCAGAGAGACAGAGGCTGGTCATGCAGGCTGTATTAGATCCCACGTATTTTTTGCCCTGAATTTGCTCTTGCCCAGTCCTGCTGCAGTCCTTCCACAGGAATTGGTGCCACATCAGTACAGGTGGATGCTTCGCAGTGCACAAATGCACTTTACAGCCTGGCACATACATCAGGAATCAGAACTGACTGTAAGCTAAAGATGCAGTGATGAAAGTCACATCAGGCCCTTTCCACTGAGCCACTGCCCTGCTCTTCAGGTCTACCCAACACAAATAGAATCATAGAGCTGTTTGATTTGGAAGGAACCCTTAAAGGCCATCCTGTCTATCCCTCTTCTCTAACTGACTGACCATTCTAGTACAGCACTGCACATTTTCTTATCTGTTGCTGTAAGACTCTGAAAATTAATTAAATGAATAAATACATGCACAGATACATACATACATAAAGGTGAACAAAAGACAGAAGAGAGGTGGAAGCAGGAACATGCTTGAAAATCTCATGTCCTAATGAGGGGATTGCTTCATTACGAGCTTTTCCAGATATACTGTGGAAAGATATGTGTTTATTTGGGGCTGATTTGGTCTGAAGTGTGTTTCCATGGTGCTTGTGGGAGTGGGAATACATAATTTGACAGCTTTCTCTGAAAGAATTGTCTGGCCACCAGGCAGTCCTGGAATAACCCCGATGCTTGAAGGAATGCTGAGAGCATGTTACATCTGGATTGCACCAGAGCATGGGGTAGTCATAGTCAGCCTCAGTCCCCTGCTTCCTATAAAGTGAGTACTATCTACCCACTGCTGAGGGTCTCTGAAGCAAGCACAGAGAGAACAACAACTTTAAAAAAAAAAGAAAAAAGAAAAAAAGAAGAAGACGTTGATCAGCAACAGGAGTTTGAATTGAATTGAGCTGGAGAAAGGATTTCATTATTCAGGCTAATCTCAGGATCAGCTTTAGATGAGCCATTACTGAATAACCTCTTTAAAGTTCTAGGTGAAGTAGCAAGCGGCAAGTTAATGAAGACTGCAGATGGCACTAAACTGGGTAGCATCCTGAGAGCCACAGATGATAGAAGTAATACAGGGGATTGGAATAGATTAGAACTGGGGATAGAAATTAAGAAAATGAGATTCTTACATGAAAAACTGCAGGCTTGTATTCTTGGGAGAAAGTACCATGCCAAATAGAGGACAGGACCCTCAAATGCAGTGGTGCAGTACACAGCTAAGAAAGACTTAAAGATAATAATGGTGGACCCTCTGTTAATAGTTTGTATCTGGCCTCTATAAAAAGCCAAAGCAAAAACAAACAACATTTGCCCAAATAATATACCTAAACTGGGAGGACAGAAGGCTTACTTTCTGTGCAATTCTTTGTCTCAGAAGAGGATCTCATATCTCTAACATGAGATATATGGGAAGAGAATTTTTTTGCTTTCTTCTTGGGAAATCAATAACTGATTTGCCTGAGGTGAGTGGGAATGTGTGTCCTCAGAAGAGGTGGGTCTGTGGTCTGTTGTAAGCTACATTTCAATTGCCCTGAGGAACAGCCCTCAGAGACTGGTAATAAAGTGGTGAAGAAGTAGCAGCAGATTTATATATTCACCAAAGATTGACAACATTTAAAAATTGCTGATTTTTTTTTTAGAAGGGCCACCCCTAGTTTTACCCAGAGATTGCCTTCTCCTACCATGCCCCATGAGAGTATGGAAGGATGGTCAGAAAGAGGTCAAAAGTGAGAAGATCTGGCAGGTAGATTCAAATGACTGTTGCTGTGCAATGAAGAGAGAGGGAGAGGTATTCTTTTACCTTATCCTACGCTGTTTTACAAGCTGATATCCTTGTTTTTTGTGTTTCAGAGGAGAAATGCCGTAGCTTTATTGAGCTTTCTCCACCAGCAGAGAGAGGTAAGAGCAAATCCCCATATCTCACCGTAACTATCCAGTGCACCTCCTTGGGACAAGGGACCTGCAACATTTCTCCTGCGTGAGGACAGTGAGGTGGGTCCCCAAATACTCAGGCCTCATGGATGCTAAAAATAGAAAGATTTCCTCCCAGATGTTTGCCCAAACTCCTGTCATCTGTGAGGTCAGCAACAGAAACCCCAGGCCTCCTCCCACATGAAGTGGGGTTCGTCTTTTTTAGTAAGTCATCAAGTTCAAGCTTGTCATCTCATGTAGTCAACAGGGAGGAGACGGACATCACCCAAGGGCATTCCTTCCCTTGCGCTGGATGTTCACTCAGTGCTGCAGTCTTGAGTTCTGATGGATGCCTCTGGGAGCCCAGTCACTTCCTTGTACTAAGCAATCAGGACATCCAAAAGGCACACTTTGAATGAAATCCTGCCTCATCAAATATCAAATCTGGGCTGGAGAGCTGACTGTTCCTGTCACATGGTTCAAATTATCCTGGGGATAATGTCAGTAAACCTGGATGGGCTGGAACACACACTGGGCAACTACAGCAGCCAGAAGGGAAATTAGTGTTTTAGTGGAGCACACCTTCTTTCTCTGTCTTGCTTCTCTGTCCCGTGGCTTATAGATGCACGGTCCAGTACCAGTGTTGCACTGTGCACATTAACTTCTCATGTTTGTTCTTTTTGGAAAGAGCATTTACACAAATCAAATGATGCTGATGTTACAAGATCATTTTGAAATCACATGGATCTCCATTTTGTCATAAGCGAATGACTTCCCCGCAAAAGGAATTGCTCTTACATTTACCACAATATGCTCCTTTCACAGGAAGCAGTAATTCCTTTTTTTTTTTTTTTTTTTTTTTTGCTTCCTCACCTTCTTGTGCTCCATTCCCAGTCAGGGCTTCTGGTTCTGTTGGTTCCAATGTCTTTCCCAAGCCTGAGAAAATAGACTCATGCAACCAGAATACATCTTTGTAAATACGTCTATCCCTCCTCACACTCCTCCTACAGCTTCTTAGTTAATTTCAACCCAAATCTGAAAGAAAGCCTCTGTTCTGTAAGACACTGAAGTCTTACAGATTAATTGGAGTGTCAGTATGAGCATGGCACTCACAGTATCACAGCTCCATCACCTGCTTTCACCCCTTCCTGCACACAGTACCACTGTAAGATGACGTAGGCCTCCAGAGAAGCCACCAGCATGGGCAGTGAGACCAGTCTGCTTTCACAGGAAAAGCAATGCAGAGGCTTCTGAGCACTGCTGGTGCCTGTGGCCTCCAGGACACTCTTGGCAGTATGACCTCTAAAGAAACAGACTGTGATCTTGCTGCAACAAGCAAACCAGCTCCTCTGTGCAGGGAATGCAACTCATTAATTCCTGCTAAAGAGCTGGGTGACTCAATGGGAATAATGATGTTTGAGGAGAAGAGAGGAGCTGAGTTAAGTGCCACAATAATGAGAGTTTCCTTCACGTTCCTTTTCCCCAGCAGAATGTCTCCTCAAGGGCCATTAGCAATCGCTAACAGTAGTGCTCCCAGTGCTGCTTCATTTGTCAGATTAATATTTCTTCTTTAGTGAATCGTGTGCTCTTCCAGAGCCCAGCATTACCGAATGTCTTTTCTCATTCTCCTCTATCCCTGCCACACAATGAGCTGGGCTGAGAGCTGTGGTATGACTCAAGTCCCACTGATAAACCCTGCATGAATTTGCCTGCTCTCCATGCAAGCAGCAGAGTGAGTGGTGAATGTAACTGCTCAAGCAAGATATCCCCCGTGGCTTTACCTTGCTGCTTATGAATATCACTGGCTTATATAAGGCAGCTGTTTTGGGTCCTCTCAGCTTTTGCAAGATCAGCCATGACACTCTGTGCCTCTCAGCATCCTTGCTGATAGGCTGGGGGCTGGTTATTTTCCCCACCTCTCTTCTCTCCAACAGACTTCCTTTCAGGATTAGGTTGGGAAGAAGGAGTATTCTCCCTTGAAGAAGCCATTTGGTACTGATGTGAGGGGTTTCTGATTCCTGGCAGGAATCCTGTGGCTGTCACTGGGGTCAGAGATGCTGTACATCAGCCTCTTGCTCATCAGCTTCATCCTCCTGATGGTGGAAATGCTGCACACCGGCAATCCTGTCTGTGGACTGAAGCTCAATGCCTTTGCTGCTGTCTCCTCAGTGCTGTCAGGTAAGCGTGTTACTGTGGAACCTGGCAGCAAGACAGGCACATGTGGGCAGAAATAAAAATACACTGACAGCCTTTCTCATTCGCTCACCTCTGTTGATGAGAATCAGAGTGAAAGGAGCAGTAAAAAGCCCCTAAAAAGTGTCTAAAAAGAAACACAGTTAATGGGAATTGCAAGGAGACAGTGGTGTAGAAGCAACCCTGGAGAGGTGGTAGAGCAGCTGCTGGCCTTGCACAGCAATAGGAAAGCCTCCTCTCTCACACAAGGCTGAAGCATGCAGCTCTGGCTCCTGCTATATCTTCCTTGGTGTTTGTTTTTTTTTTGTCTTCTTTACCAGGTCTCCTTGGGATGGTGGCACACATGATGTACAGCCAAGTCTTCCAAGCCACAGTTAATCTGGGACCAGAGGACTGGAGGCCGCACACGTGGGACTACGGCTGGGCTTTCTAGTATGTGAGCTTTGCAACCACCCTCACTTCCCTGGGCTGTGGGTCTTCAGACATGCTACACCTTGTCCAAACCCTCCTCCCTTCTTGACCCTTCGTGTTTCCAAAGACATGGTTCTCCTAGTGTTCAATCTCCTGATCCCCTGCTTTAACAAATAGTTGCCAAGTTACTTAAGTGAGTAGGTACCAAGAACTGGTAAAACAATGGAGACACACCTAAACAAGTGCCTTCTCACCTGCTGACTAATCAGACTTGCCTCTATGCTTGTTTGCCCTATTTAGTCTCAGTTCTTCCCTGTGTGCAGAGGCCACTGCCACACCTGTGATGTTGCTCTCAAAAACGCCTTGCTTTTCTGCAGTTTAAATAAAATTGCATGTTGGTTTGACATCTTCACTGAGCAAAGTCCAAAAGGTCTGTAACTGTAGCATCAAGACTAGACATGTGGCTCAGGATTTCTTTCTCCAAAAGCTGCAGAAGCTAACCCCAGCTGATACACAATAGATGACTCGAAAAACATTTTGGTGAAGTTATTTATTAGTCTGACATCTCTCGTCTTTCTGTAGCTTGTGTTCATGTTCAGCAGCTTCTACCTGCCAAACCAGTGCACCACGGTGCATACAGTTCAATTCTTTGCCTGGCTTTTCATGGCATGTGTTGCTCTTGTTTTTCTCCTGCAGCATGGCCTGGACCTCCTTCACCTGTTGCATGGCTTCTGCTGTCACCACTCTCAACACCTACACGAAGACAGTGCTGGAGTTCAAGCGCAACCACATCAAGGGCTATGATATGAGCTTCAAGGATCAGCCTCAGCACCACCAGTACTTCGTACAGCAGCAAATAAGCAGCTACTATGAGTCTCGAGACAAGCCCCTCCATTCAGTGTCCGAGGGAGTTGATTTCTACACTGAGCTGCAGAAGAAAGTGCTGCAGCGGGAACCAGAGCTGGACCTGGATGAGGTCTTGGGACAGACAATTGGAGAAGATCAGTGTTAGGGATGAATGCACAGGGGCTGAACAGTGGGGTTTGGGAAGCAAAAAGCTCTGAACCAAACATTAACACTACTGTTAGCAAGTTCTTGGGGAGCTCTTCCTTTCTCTAATGTTCAGGGAGTGAGAATAAGAAAATCAGGCACTGGAACAAGGCAACAGCAGTGCCAAGAGGAGGCAAGGCAGGTCCTCTCTGATCACAACCTGAAGGGTGTCTTCAGCTGGGAACGACAAAACTGGGGGTAAATATCATTGGTGCCATCTGTATCCAAGCACTGTTAGACAGAACTGAGGCAGGTACCCTAATCCCAACAGCACTGCACTAAGGAAAAGATAGACTCAGCCCAACCCAGCTGGCAAATTGCATTGCTGGGCCTCTTTGGGTGGAGTCATATTGCCATTCCAGCAATCTCTTTAGTTCAGCGCTAAGGGCATAGGTGTTCATACTGAGTTGCTGTAGTCCTCCCTGAAGACCCTATTTATTCTTCATTTGTAGGCCCAGTCTCCTGTCCCACCCACAGATTAAAAGTGCTGCTGGAGTAGAAATGGGAGGTTGCTTTCAAATATCTCCTCCCCTCTCTCTTGTCTGTAAAGGCTCCTATATGCACCCTCCTTGCTTTGCCCTCTCCAGCTCCCATTCTGAGATACTTTCCGGTCTGACTCATATTATTGTGCTCCTCCACATCCTTTAAGAATCCTAGCCTGAACTCCTGCTTTTTTGTTTCTCTTCACTTGTCCCTTTTCCCCTTAGTGTAAAAATACCACCAACAGTCCCCAAATCAAGCAAACTCGTCATCCCTCAAAGGTGAAATGGTGGTTCACATGACACACACTGATGCTGTACACAGTATTTATTTGCTCCACTGCAGTTCACAGTTCAAATACATTTTCTCAACAATATACAGACAGACTCTTTATTCACACTGGGGGTGTGTGTGTGCGGGTGGAATGAATTCACATTATGGAGGAGCTAATGTCACTGCACTCAAATATTAGTTCTCTCAGGAAGAACCTCAGGAGAATAACTATTTCAGGTAATGAATGCCTCACCTTTCCCAGCAAGGTGGTGGCTACAGGAGGAAAGGTGCACTCCTGTTTAATCTTCATATATTACTGGTCCTCACACTTTCAGTTCCTATTATACAGCTGTATTAACTAACATAATATTATAAATACTAGCGCGCCTGGAGGAAAATCCCAGGCCTAGAGTTGTTGCTAATATATAGAGTCGTGCTAATATATACAAAGCTATTTACACAAAAATACCATTAAACATATACAAACTGTTCTCAGCTCTGATATTAGGAGAGAAGGGTCCAAAGGCCAGCTTTGGGGCTTGCAGCTAATCCTGAAGAGCTACACTGAAAGCTGTCCTGGAAGCTTTATATGGAGATGCAAGGAGGAAGAAGAAAGGGTGATGTAGCAAGACGAGGTGTCAAGAGCCCAGGGGAGCAAACCCATGTGTCCATCCTTAATGTAAGCATCAAAATGCTGCCATCACCTTGCTACTCAGAGGGAAATGCAGCAAAACAGGAAGAGTACATGTTAGCAGGAGGACCAAAGAGACATCTGCAATTCTCACCTCAGCCTGGCTCTGCATAATGTCAAAGGTCAGATCTGGGAAAACAAGTAACATGTTGCTGCCCTGCATTGTGAGGAGTTGCTAGGGCAGAAAAGTTGTTGGTTTATATATAGTTACTTTATTGCAGGCAACTTCATGTAGATGCTCTGCAACTACAACACACGAGTCTGACAGCACGCTCACAGGCATGATTCAAGGAACTAAATGCACCAAGAGCAAATAAATGTGCCTTGGGGGCAGCCTATTCCTCCTGGAACTGCTGGGCTGGCAGGCCAACGGTCAAAACCAGCAGGGTCACATGCACAGAAAAGCTTTCCATCTCTACCTCTTGTCTGAGCCCCTAAACCCTGAAGCAGTTGTGTGAGAATAAGCTTTTCTATAAGTGTATCTATAGTCCAGTGATCTTTACAGTGCCACTAGGGACCTGCTGACAGCCTCTCCCAAAGGGGCTGCAATGCTTTTCAAAGGGGAACTCAGTCCAACGAACTGCAACATGGTGCAACAATGACACTTCAGGTTTATACAGAGCTTAAGGATGGATGAATAAGAGGTAGAAATGAAATGTGAAGCTTTTGCTTCTTGGATCTGGGAAAAGAAACACGTAAGTGCAAATGCTCAAAAATGTTCTTGCAGCCATCTTTCTATCAGGTAATTCAGCAAGAGAGTCAATTTGTTTGTGAGTTTGGCAACAGGATGGTGAAAAGGGCTGAGAGAATAAGAAAGGCTGTAGACAAGACTTGCCCTGCAGAAGCCAGACAGAGGCTACTTTCCAAAAATATGAAGATTAAAGCAGATGGTGTTCTTTACCCACATAATTTGCCCGTAGTTATCATAGACCACCACAGGCTTTGAGCTTGTTTGTCTGCCTGGAATACTGTTTGGACATAAAAAGGAGTGTCCTAAATCTGTTCATAAATTAAACATATAAAAAATATACATATACTCTATAAATTGATACATATATATAACTCGTGTGTGTGTGTGTGCGTGTGCACGCAAGCTCTAAATTCACATTTCCATGTTACCTGGAAGGAAGCATGCAAGAACAGCATATGGATGGGGAGATGCTGAACAAGGTTCATCTGATACAGGACAGATCTGCCAAGGACAAACCAGCTTCCAGCAATATTCCCCAGATAGCTGAAGAAAGGGGAAGTGCTTTTAGTTCCCACTCCCTCTACACAGCAGTTTTCCTGAAGGTCCCCTGAGCAGCTTCCTCTATTCCCCATGCAGGTCATAGGTCCTGTCAAAATCTCAGGCTAGAGCTGGAAAAGGAAAAGGAAACGAAAAACAAAGCCAGAATCCATTATCATTCAGTCCAGTACAGAAAAGTGTTAATTTACTGATCAGCAACACTAGGCACCACTAGGTAAAGGGTGCATGGGGGACCCCTGTTTGGCCATGTTAGAACAAGTGACCACTGCCCTACCTCTCAGTTCTGTCTGTGAGTCCCTCAGTCCTTTATGATTGTCACCCCTGATTCTAAGATCCTCCTTCTTGTCAAACTGCTAAAGTATAGCTGGGCCTTACACTGTGTCCAGTCTCCACCTAAAGAGACAGCCTGTCATCTTGCAGTCAATTTGAATCCCACCTCATAGAAAGCACCTAACTGTGTCAGTACGGAAGCAATCATATATCCTGAACAATCTGCACCTGATCACAGATTCCTGCACAATCTCACCTTGTGAGGAAAGTCAACAAATTTCAGCCGAGCAAGAAATCGCCTCACTTCTCCACGGCTGATTTTGGGAGTGGTGGTGTCCTTTAGCCACACCATTCGACCCTGCGTCATCATGGCCCATTTCAAGCCCAACTTGCTGACTGAGAGAAATCCTGGTTGTTTTTCAGAGGTTGCAGTTGTTGTCACAGTGATGTGAAATGCATCCTTTTGGAGATCATTAATTCCAACTGATTCATCAGAAAAGAGAGAGAAAATATTGGTGAGGAATAATAACTATGCTTCCCTCAAAAGAAATCTTACAGTCTTCACTCATTGCAAACAGTCACTGGACTGAGGATGTATTCAATTTGATTTTTCAATAGCATGAGCCTTAGTTCATTGGGGAAAACAATTTTAAATAAAAATCTTTCCATAGAAATACACTGAAAAGTAGATCAACGATGTCAATTTTTGGTTCCAAGGTGCCTTTTTTTGTGTTTGACATACAAAATGTACATATTTAATTAATGTAGTTCACTTGAATAGAACATTCCTTTCCACTCCTGCTGGCATAAATTATTACCTCCACAGAAGGGTAAATTGTTAAAGTAGGAGCAAATCAGTTTACTCCGGTTAGCATGGAATGATCTGTACAGACCTCAGAAATCCCAGCTTCTAATAAATCTCTCTAAGAACAATATTCTATTTGTTCTTGACTGAGCTGTTTTTTGATACAAATCTGATTAGACGTATCACTACACAGCAGCTTCTCCCTGCTTCCTGACCTACTGGATTCAGTGCTATATGCACTGACCTTTTATCCTGCATCTTGCCATGCTCAACAAGTTGGATGTCGGTTGAACTGCTTTACAAAAAGAAAGGAAATCCAACAGGGACTGTGAGATCTTGTAAATGTTAAATCTAGATTCACTTTCCCTTGGAAACATGCAGTGAAACATTTTGGATTCTCCCTTTCAAAAAGAAAGAGGAAAGAGCAGTACATCTGCTATCTCAAAGGGCAGGAGAGGACAGCCAGCAAAGGCAGAAGTGTATCTGAGGTGATGTGCTCCACGGAAAGCAAGGGAATGTATCTGGTATTAAACATGCATGAATTCAAACTCAGACTTTTCCATGTTTAAACGTTCAAGAATCTTGGTGGGCCTTTCATTTGTAAAGTAGGGGTTGGATAGGACCTTTCTTCAGGTGGAAGAGCAATCTGATTTCCCATTGCTGGTCTGTGTGAGTGGTGGATCTCAAATACTACCTATTAGTACATGTGGTATACCACAAGTATACCACTTTGTTTTTTACAGCTACATCTTCATTCCTCCATTTCTTTTAGGCTAGGTAGTCTCTCCACCATTTGAACTCACCTGCTGAAGCAATGACTTTGTCTGTTGCATTGGTGAGGTCCAAAAGGACTGTAGGGAAAACAGGATGGAGAAGATAAAGGTGGTGCAGCGCCAGGCGCTCAGATCTGGGACCAGGATGCTGATGGAATGAAAAGTGAACAAAAATGTTACAGATGACTACCAAAAGACAGTCTAGCTTTGCCAAAGGAAAAAAAAAATGTTTACCGACATTGTGCTACCTTTGCTTGGTACTGAGAATCAAAAACTTAATGGTTCCACAGAGCTGAAAAAGTGCAAAACATTTTTTCTCAAACAAAATTTGCTCCCCAGCCTCTGTTTGGTGAAGTTGAGATTTTGCTCTATGAAAGCTGGCTTGATTGGCCAAGCTATAGTCTGGAAGTTTGGAACTCCATGCTGACTTGTATGTTGGTATGCTGAAAA
Source organism: Tetrao urogallus (assembly GCF_951394365.1). Classification (NCBI taxonomy): domain Eukaryota; kingdom Metazoa; phylum Chordata; class Aves; order Galliformes; family Phasianidae; genus Tetrao; species Tetrao urogallus. The sequence goes on from NC_136813.1 coordinate 146,209,765, forward strand.
GAAACTCTCAGGGTCTGGGAACAAAGTTGCAGGCAGAAAATCTCAGTGCTGCAGAAAAAACAAACTATTTTCATAACACAGAAAATTTTGGTTTCATGGAAGGGAGCTCTCAGTCTATGAAGTTTTTTGATGGAAAAATCATACATATGCTACTGTGTACAGGCTTGAAGAAGTTCATCCAAGTCGAAGCAAGAGGGAAAGATGCCCCTAGCAGTCTCAAATAGCAGGTTTAGAGTTCAATTACATTAGGAATAAAAGACAGAGATTACATGTACCTCACAGAAAACTCAAAGTGAAGAAAGGGTAGCTGCTCACCAAACTCTGTAGCACAGGCTGTGCTTCATCAGCCCAGAAGAGAAAAACAGACTTCTTGTCCAAAGTCATGACTGACAGAGCATCAAGTTGCTGTTTCTGCCATGGGAGTTCCTGCTTCCAAACAGGGAGGCCAGATTTGCCATCTACCACCACCACCTCAGGATACAGAAAGAGATGTCGCATTAACGAGTGTTCAGGTGCAGGCGTAAAGAGAGTGCTATTTTCTGTCAGGCCTGTGGCCACACAGAGACCAGTGTCAGCCACAGAACTAGGAATTGCCGAAAGTAGAGAATCACTGCCCCTTTCAACCCAGGCTCCTTCACTTTTAAGTTGCCACTGCCCTCTCTGCTGCCTCTTGTTTTACCTTTTTCTTCCCGTTTCCGGTCTGTGCTTGCAGCATGAAGTCCAGGGTTTGATCAGCACTGAAGTACCCCAGTATTGGCTGGCTGCAAATTTGAACAAAAAAACACTCAGCTTTATGACAGAAAAAGAGGAATTGCTTTCATCCTCTATTCTGCCTCTTACCAAGGCAGTAATTGCCAAAATATTTCATCCACTGAGAGTTATTCTTATTGGCAGAAACCATTTTTTGGTGGATACGAAAAGTGAAAAATGATCAAACTGCCCATAGCACTTACTGGCCATTCTTCAGAGTTGACTGGGGGGAGGGGGAGGTGGTGCAATCCCTGCTGGGCTGTGTAGGTATTTGTTTATCACCCTATGGCATGGCTGTATTATTCTTTCCCTAGAATGAGAACCTGTTCAGTTTTGCTACAGTCATAAAAAATTACCCAAACCTTTCAAAATTCATCAAGAGATTTGACCTCCTGCTCAAAGCAGTTTTAAAAAAAGTTCTTTTTTATCCTCTCCCTTCTGGGCAACTTAACACTATTACTTGAATATCTGTTATTATAACTGCTTTCTAACCATCTTACTTGCTTTTGGCTTTCTGAATCTAACCTCTGTCCTTCCTAAATTCAGCACAGCTGGGCCTAAGAAGCATACATGATTTCTTTGAATTCACAGTTTCATAGGGCAAGGCTAGATGACTAGAGCATGTCCTTCCTCCTTTTATTTATGATATGCTGTTGTATTTTATCCAGTTAACCAAGCACTAGAGTTTGGCAAGATGTGCCCAGCCATGAGACTTGCTATGGAAATACAAAGACAAGATAAACTCATCACATCTTGTGACAGTCAGTTCTAATGATTAATCTCATCTTCAGAAACATGGCTGCATTTTCATTTTCTGGAACACGAGCAGCTTCTGCTCCAAAGCACTTTTCTTGCTACAGCAAGATTGAAATCCCTGTTAGCTCCTGTTACTTACATGCACACATGAACTCATCTCTCAAGCTTCATCATCTAAACACAAACTAAATCTTCCATGCTGTAGCATTTTTCCAGCCCTTTTATCCAGATTTTCCAGCCACTACTTTAAAATGTGCAGACCAGAATGGCTTTTTAAGAGTAATGCCACAGCACAGCAGTGGCTTACTATCTATACTTGTATCAAGGAGGCTACGAAGATGATAAAAAACCTACAGGGCAACATATATGAAGAGCAGCTGAGGTCCCCTGGTTGATTCAGCGCAGAGCAGAGGAGCTGAAGGGAGGCCTGATGGAGGCTGCAGCTCCTCACAGGGAGTGGAGGGGCAGCGCTGAGCTCTGCTCCGTGTGACAGCGACAGGGCCCGAGGGAACGGCATGGAGCTGCGTCAGGGGAGGGCAGCTGGGGGTGAGGGACAGGGTCTGCACCAGAGGGCGGTGGGCATGGAACGGGCTGCCCCGTGTAGTGATCATGGCCCCGTGGTACTCAAGAAGCATCTGGATAACAATCTCAGACATATGGTCTGATTTTTGGGTGGTGCTCTGTGGAGCCAGGAGTTGCACTTGATGATCCTTGAGTATCCCTTTCAACTCTGAATGTTCTACAATTCCATTATTTTATTATTAACATAGTACACTTTGGCAATCACAGCTAATAATTTAGAGGCAGTCTCATGACACGTTCCTATAACTTAAAACATCTCCTGTACCAAAAAGAAGCAGTAGGCTATTCTGTTCTGAGGGCATTCACTTAAACTCTCTCCTGATTTTGCCTGATGAGAAGCACTTCTCATACTTCCGGCAGGCTACAGTGAGTGGCAGATTCCACACATCAAATACAGGCAGGCATATGTATTTTAGATGCTACCAATCAACTGAAAAATCCCTTGGGCACTTTCTTGTATGAACCAGAAGGCTAGTAATTATTCCTGCCTAACACTAATCCCCACAGCAACCAGCAATTAATCCTCTCTTATCTGAAACATCCATTTACAATGCAATTTTCAAATGCTTACACAATTTCATGGTCTCTGAACTTCACTCTTGTTTTATAACTGGTTGTCCATTATGGTCTTCCAGGGATCTTGTCAAAATCTATCCAGAAATGCAGCACACTTGCAGAAGCCAGGCTGTTATCTGAGAATGCACCCAAAGGCATGGACTTAGTCTGCTTGGCTAGAGCAAGACAGAGGCTGGAGCAGGGTTACTGAGGGAAAGGGGAGCTCTCAGCTGGCTCAGTATACTCTGTCTGATGGTGACCTGGGTTTAAGCTTGTTTGTCTGGTGACACCTCAGAACTTGGAAACTTGGAAGGACTTCCAAAGATGCCTTCCAATCCCAACTATTCTGTGATTCAGTGAACAGAACGACAAAAGCGTCTTTCAACACTTCTTGATTTGAATCCCTACAAATTTTCCAATTAGTTTTTTCATTTAGAAGTTTTTTGCATATTATTGATTTTATAGCATCTGTGAACTGACTCTGTTTAGTCAGCATACACTTACCCTTCAAACTTGACCCATATCCAGAAGCCTGAAGACTCTGGAACAAAAACTCTTTTAGCTCACTACCTTTCCCAAACTGAGATCAACTTGCCACAACCCATTCCTAAAGCCACTGCTTATGTCACCCACCAGCCTTCAACACTGGGCATAGCGTAAGAGTATCAAGTCTAGATGACCTTTTTTTCTTAATGAAGATTCTACACCTTCCTCCTATGGAAGCTGTTGGCAGGTAACACTGAGCTGAAAGCTTCTTTCTTTCCTCTAGATAGCAGAGCTAGCAATCTGTTTCCCACATAATTTCCTTCAACTGTGCCCAGCTGCCCTTTGCAAACATTTAGCACTCAGAAAACTGAAATTGCCAGTTATTATCAAACCATTAGGTCTAGCAAATTGCTTAACTTTTATGTGTGAAGTCAGAGGATGAGAAATATTATTTTAAGGTTTACATTTAGTATAGATGGCAGACTGCCATCAGAGTGCTGATTTTCAGCTTTCAAGGAAGATTAAGATCCACTCCCCATATTCAGACACCTCTAACACTTAGCACCACTAATGCACCTGCTCCTCTCCACTGAGCTGGCAACTGGCAGCTGTGGACAGCAGACGGGCTGAATCACACACCAGAAGTTCCCTAAGCTCCAGTGCCACAGTAGTCAAGACATTTATGTTGGATATCTGTATCAAGCCCTTTGTTTATTAGAACAAAGAAAGGGACAGACTTTTAGCAGGGTCTGTTGCAATGGGACAAGAGGAAACGGTTTCAAACTGAAAGAGGGGAGATTTAGATTGGATATGAAGAAAAAAAGGGTTTTTTTTTACAATAAGGATAGTGAAGCACTGGCACAGGTTGCCCAGAGAAGTGGTGGATACTCCATCCCTGGAGACATCCAAGGTCAGGCTGGAGGGGCACTGAGTATCTTGATCTATCTGTAGGTGTCCCTGTTCATTGCAGGGAAGTTGGATTAATGACTTTTAAAGGTCTCTTCCAGCTCAAACAATTCCATGATTCTACAGTTTGTCATCACTCACACATTTTAAAGGTTTAAAGGTTTTGAGTTTTGAGCCCTCTGCTCTTTGTTCCACTTGCCCTCCTTGTTTGTGCATCAATGTACACATATGCCTCCAGCTCATAGGTTTCTTTGCAAACATGGAGAATTCTTCTTGATTGCTTTCTAAGGAACACATGCACTTAAAGGTGAAAAGTAGGAAATAGAAATAAAAAAGAAAGGAAAATGTTCCCAGTAGATAACCTGCTGATGTTCTGAATTTCCAATGTCCAGCGGGGCTCCAGGTCCTGTCCCTGAAGTAGAATCAAGCCATCTTTGGTGGTGATGAGCAGGTTGCTGCAGTTTGTGTCAGGTGCCTTTATTGTCTGCAGGAAGTCAACACCCCCACTGGGAGAAATGGAAAGCAGAGAGAAGATTCCTAGGCTTGTATTTAAGCATCTCAGCATTACCTGCCTGTCCACCCAACAACCTAAGATTTGAACTATTCTTGGACAGGTTAATCTTTTCTTCAGTGACTGAGGTTAATTTCACACTGTTAGTTCTTAGTTAACTGACCTAAGTTCAGATCTATGCTCTTCTGAACGTCTTGAATTACTATAAAAAGCATGGGATGCAGGGTTTCATATTTGTTCCCATTTATTCCTATCAAGACTGATTCTGACCACAATTTGGCAGTACGGGTTACAATACTCCACAGTATTGTCAACAACCAGAAATGGAAAGGAAAGAAATGTGTCTAGGAGTGCAAGAAGGTATACATTTTTCCTTCCCCTTCCAGCAGAACCAAGATTATAAGTTTGTCTCCTACCTGTAAATGTCAATGAGCTCTGACAGGTTTACAGATCTGCGCTTTTCCCACTCTGGCTCCTCCTGATGCAACATCATAGGAAAGCTGTCCCGGTTTCTGGCTTGGGTAAAGATGTCCCTCAGGGCAACTGCTTGAACATTACCTGCCAGAAAGAATAAAGATGAAGAGTCTTGACTGCAAAGGTTAATTTCATAGTAACACAGAGGGTCCTTTGGACTTCTGTTGTTATGGCAAAACGCAAAGGAAAGCCAGAGTTGCACCTTCCTTGGCATGATGCACCACTGGCAGACTTGGCTTTGAGAAACTTAAAGGTACTCCAGGCTAGCAGACATTGATACTCTTCCACTGCATAGCAGTAAGACTCCTTCCCATGCCCTCTGCTTCCAGATTTTACAGTGCAAGACATAGTAGAGACATCCCAGGAATACTCTAAGCCAAATTAGGTAAAAATAATGTTCTTTTTCAGAAAGGTGAAGTACTAGTGAGTCAAGGTGCATCTTACCAAAACCAAACAGGATGTAGATGGCTCCCCGGCTGGTGATATGAACTTCAGGGCCAATTACTTTCCCTTCTCCAATGACGTTGTACTTCACAGGCCCGCCCAAAGCAATCCCAGTCTTTCCTGACACCAAGACGAAAAACACATCAGGCTGCAAAGACAGAGATGTAGAGATTTCTGGCAGTGCTTTCACACATTTGTGCTCTCAGAATCTTGCCTGGTACCCACAGCATGAAGCTCTGTTGCTCTTTCTCCCCACAGCAAGGTCTAGCTAGTGGTCTCTCTGCTCAGCTTGGCTTCCTGGGATTCTTACATTCATGCTTTTCTCTTGTCTGCAAAAGCATCAAAGATGGAAGGGACTTCAAAAAACTGAACTCCTCTAAGAATAGTAATGCTAGAATTCTGGGGAGAGATGAGCATGGAGGAAATCTGCACTTGATCACACAACTACTTATTACCTAAGGTCAGCTGAGTGCTCTTTTTTTCAGTGATTTATCTCAACGTGGTTTTCTATACAGCTGTTAAACAGTCACTTCTAATCAGGCATTCACTGAGCAGAAACAATTCTCAAGTCTCAGCCAGGGATAAATAATAAACCTTTTGTTCATTCCCAGCTGATAAGAAATGCAGGTAGTGCCATTATTGCTTGATCTCACTGTTCTGACCCACTGAAAGAAACAAGGTGCTTTTCAAGCAAGCCTAAAAGAACAAAAATTAGGGGCTACTATATCTCCTGTTATAACCTTTCTACATCGAGGTCCTCAATCTTCCTCTAGATAGTCAAGGTCCTTTCTAATCTCGAGCACAGACATGCTGTACCTGTGTTTCTTTGAGGGCCAGAACAACAATATCCCTAATCCCATCTCCATCTACATCTGGAAGAGTTGCAGCTGGTGCAGCCAAGATCCCATCTGAAAGGTGAATGGAGTTCAGTGTCCAGATGGTCTTGCCTATGGAAAGAACAGGATGAAAGAGACCTTGGGGAACCAGAGGACATTCCCAGACAGTTCTACAAAACCTTCTTGAAGGAGGGAGCAAAAGAGCTTGTTTTCCTTATTCCCTGAGAAAACAAAAAACAAGCATACAGGTCAAGCTTCAGTGGGAAGCAAAGCACATTTCTTTAGACTGGCTTTGAGTTGTGTCTTTGTTCTGCTGTGCTTCCTCCTCTGCATCTCTCTAAACAGACCTGAGCTCAAAAATCTTTCTGAAATAGCAGGGCATATTTGAGGTTCATTTTTGGAAGGAGAACCTAAATAGGAATGCTGCTCTGCAGGACAGCAGTTGCTTTCCACAGTCAGCAGTACAGACTGTAGGTGGATGCCAGGAAAGAGAACAGATGGCCAGTTCTAATATTCAAAGTGCAAATCTGTGTCTCCATTAAATTCCCAGCAGTAAATAGCCACTCCAGTATAGTATGCTCACTCCTCCTCAGGGTAAATGCATGTTAGCAGACATGATGTCAAACTGTTCAGCAGTCCGGTGTGGACTCAGCTGGAAACTCAATAAAACCTGTTTTACAGATTAGCTGATAAACACTCAAAAAAAATCCCAACAAAAATAAATGTGATGCTTTTATTTCTCCATAGTTCTTTTGCCAGCACAGTGATTAAAAATGCAGCATTCATTCATATCTAATTGATTCCTCTATGGGCCTAATTTCTTTGGAAAGCTTATCTATCTGTAGCATACATCTTTACGTAACTTCTCTGAGACTGGTGTTCAGCTTCTCAGTGCCATTAACTAGGTGCAGAGCTGTAGTAACAGCTACATGTTGATGAAAATGGATCTTGTATATCTTTTGTGCCATGGAGATGTTATAGGACAAGATAAACATTTTGAATACTTCTGAAATGGTAGGACAGAGATACTCCCAGAGAGCATCAAAAGTTTGAATGCTCTTTTACCTTTTATAACTTGAAAAACGTTAGTGTTCTGACCCTTCCCTGTGTGTCACTAATAACAGCCACTACAAAGAGCCAGCACTGAATCATTCATACTTATTAGCCCTTCAAAAAAAATGAAAATGCAGCAGCAGCATCTTTCTAACAAGCTAGTACTTGACTCTACCTGTGGAGGCACTAAGAAGGCTGAGGAATTTAGCTGTTCCTGTCACAAGGCAAACGGGCTCTGTTGGTGACCCCAGTGACAGCCCTTTGCACTGCACACTCCGAGTCTCTTCTGGAAGCTGGATGGACCATAAGGTGCTGCCATTCATACCAGAAAGGGCCACCACAGTCACAGAGGGCGTAGAGACACCTGGAAGAGACAGGAGGAAGAGAATAAAATTCCTTGCCATCAAAGGCTATGTCCACACTGTCTTTGGTATTTGTGCTTGAATTCCAGCTCTAGCTCCTGGAGCTGAACGGCTCAAGCCAGCTCTATCCACACTGCCTTAAAAGCAAAGGTCAAATCCCACTCTTTGTTTTAGTCTTTCTGCCACCAGAACCTACTGGTGACCTTCAGACAAGTCAGGCTATGAGCCAACAGCACAATCAAAGTTGGTGTCTGGACATGAGCTAACTTCAAGAAACGTGATCAGGTGGGCACAGAGGAACCAAGCTCCTTCTGGGGACAACCTGCTTAGTTATGCTGAATCATTCTGTTGTTAAACCAGACTGATCTTTCTCATGTCCTCTTCCTCAGGCCAATGGACACCACTGAGGACATGCCTTAGGTAATTCCCAAGGCAGCTGCTGCCTCATGTGGAAGGCTTGGGCTGTCTGGGCAGCAGCAGGTGATTGGCAATCTGAGAGTTTTTTCTGTTGTATTTTAAATCAGTTTTTGTCACTGTTGTTGTGAGAAATAGATTGAATGCAACAAATTGGTGTAACTCAGGGTCTTTTTCTGATTCACCAGTTAGCACAAAACAATAGTGAGAAAAGGTGCCCCATGCTGTTTCAACAGACTCTTGGCTCTGATTTCAAACACCAGCAACTTTTAGCTCAGCCTGCCCTTATACAGAATTGTAATCTCTACCTCTCATACCATAAAGTTAGAATACGAACTTCCACACATTTCAAGATAACAACAGTTCCTGTTGGCTCCTGTTTAATGGCAACACTCTGCATGACTTGACTACATGGAGGTTTTGAGCCCACTCTCTAAATCAAACTTAATCACCTGTCAAACTGAAAATCAGATGGCTTATGCTAAAGAGTTGTCTTAACATAAATTCTTTTTGTTCGGTTGGCAGTGATCAAGAACTCCTAATTCTTCAGTGCAGCTCACAGCTGTAGTGTGTACAATCTGGATAAAAACAGCTAACAGTGTCACAGCTTAGTCCACCAGGTTCCTACCCGAAGAGTATCTCTATCAGAAACCATGTGAAAACTTTGAGCACAAGCTTTAGGAGGGTTGATGTCCCGCTACCTGGGTATAGGACTGAGATGTCCTTACACTTGCTTTCCTGTCTGCTTTATGTCTGCTAGCACAGCTTCAGCCCAGGATGCAGCTAGGTATGCCTAGTTCCATTTGGAGCATGCTAAAAACTGCACATCTGTGATGAAAGAGAAATAAGTACAATGGCAAAGCACAGAATACAAAGACAACCTCTACAAACTGAATACAGCTTTCACATCAACAGTCTCTCATGTACTTCTTATAAAACTTAAGTCTGCACAATTTTCTCTCTGTTGATAGGTTTATTTCTATAGGACTTCTACCTCCTTGCTTTTACAATGGTAGAACAACTGAGACTTTTAGTGAATGGCTTTGAGAAGTAGCTTTTGAGAAGTGAAAAAAATAACCAACACCTTATTTCTACCTGCTATTTGTAGTGAAGTGCTTTCTGACCACTTTATCTCTGCCTGCAGATCAGGGACAGAGAGATGGACAAATACAGGAGAGAGAGATGGACTGATCCCAAGGTGTGGTATGGGGAAAGAGGTGACTGCAAACTAGTATTGAAGCATAAACAGCATAATAAAGTACAGACACAGAACAACAGCCACTTCAGCGAAAAAAAAAGAAAATAACCAACCAAACAAACAACAAAAAAAAAAACAGTGGATTTACAGTGGCAGCAACTTTTCCCAATCATTGTATGAATATCCAAAGGTCTGTATTGACAAGTACAGGAAAGAGAGTGGAAGACACTTACCCATGACACTGGCGTTCATCAGGGCTGTGAAAACGATGAGGATGTCAGGGAGCCCATCACCATTCACATCACAAAGCTCCAGTGGGGATAACACACCACCTACAACAGTCACAGAGAACCACGCTGTTGACAAAGTAGCCACGCAGCCAGCTCTCTGCACTGTGAGTAGAAGGCTGGCACAAAAAAAAACCTTGTGGAGTCTGCTAAGGAATGATCAATGCCAGGCAGCTCCCATCATGGCTAGATCTTTTATCACATGGAAAGGCAGAAATGTAGCATCTGGGTCAGAGAAAAGAAAGGGAAAAATAGAAGAGCTAAAAGGAAAGATGTCTGCTTCCCACTTCACTTTCAGAGGTGATGTGGGAGTCACATATCTTATGAAAGGCTTAGATTTGGAAGCTGGGGCAGAAAGCAAGGAGGGAGAGACATATCTAGACCTGGCAGAAATTATTTCACAATACTGCAGAGGTCAGAATGGGAGATACTTTAGAAATGTTACCAGTGGCCTGTACAGGATGACAAAAGATTCCAAATATTGATTTACAGATTCAAGCAGGGCAAGACAACAGAAACGAGGTTAGTTGAGCCAGTCAGGAGACATAAAGGCCTCTATCCCTCTCTTCCCAAACTCCCACACTCTTCAGCGTGGAGGAGCTGGTGAAATCCAGGGTCTAGAGAGGGAGGCACTGTGTTTTAAAGTGGGCATTTCCATCTGAAACAGAGCACGCCTTATGGACAAAAAGGCAGGATGGGAGAAGAGTCAAAATGCTTTTTGGTGTTGACAGAAACAAGATTTTGTGATCTACTGCTGTCAGATTTCACAGGCCTCAGCTTGAAGAGTGAGCAGGACAGAGCCTCCTGTCTTTTACCTCGGAGCATCTGCAGTGGTGAGGAAGGGTCTCTGTCCTGAGCTGGCTCTCCCAGATAGGTCTCTCCCGCAGATGCCCAGCCTGGGAGCTGCCACCTCCCCCACGCCAGATGCTGTTCCTGGGGCTTTCTCACCTGCTCCCTGACCTAGGTTGTGGTTCCAGGTGTTATGCAAGTCCCTAGGGGGACAGGGAATGAGAAACGCGCACACCAACACAAGAATCATCGAGATCACCACAGTGAGCAAAAAGACTGCTGTGCGCAGGTATGGCATGAGGGATGGAGCAGCCTTCTGTTCCAAGCCCCCAGCTGCCTCTGCAAGATAACCCTCGGGTGCACATTCTGACGCGTGCTGCTTCGTCATCCCAACTTCCACATCAGAGTCGGGATCCTGCACTTCCTCAGGGGGGCTCTTCCCATTCTTGACACCCCCATTTTTCTGTATGTTGAGTACGAGGTCATCTTCACTTTCATCACTATCAGCCTGAGTGAGAGGATCGTACTCTCCAAGATCTGGGCTTTTCTTTCCTGTGGAAAGAGATGGAGAGAGACAACAAAGCATTCACTCCTTGCTTTTTCAGGACCTAAGTGGAGAAAAGGCTGCAGTGAGCCACGAGTTCCAAGTGACAGCTGTGAGAAAAGACTCTATCGGGTTTATTTTATTATTATTACTGTATGTATATATTATATATTGTATTGTATATATTATATGTATATGTATGTATATTTTCCTGATCTGTAGTGAGCCACACCGACACAAGGCATGCTTAGCCCTCTTGAGTGCCTAAGGTGCAGCACTCTCCTGACTTGAGGCTGGACTCCTTTAGCACGTGCCAAACTCTAATCCCAACACAGTCCCTCTTCTCTTGTAGGCTGGGTCCTTCAAGGGGGCCTTCTGAAATTCACTTTTCCCCTGCTCCCCCTGCCTGGACCTCTTGGATGCTGTATTTGCTATCCTGCTTCATGAGGGATGGAAGGAAGGGTCACACAGGGATAGAGTAGCAGGCAAGTTATCAATGGATATCAACTCCTTGATGAGGGCAAAGTGAGCGATTTCACTCTTCTGGACCAGAATATATTCTGGTGTCTGAAGAGATGAGAGATGCTCTCACAACTTTCTCTGCGTGGTTCAGCACTGTAATAAGGAGCACTCATGGAGTATGAAACCAGTGCTCCCCCTCCGTTCCACTTCCCACCCACCACAGCTGACAGTTTGTACCTGGCCTTGCTGAGAAATAACATAGCACTGATGTCTGATACAGGTGGTGGTACGAAAAAGTACCTTAGCTCTAGGTGTCTTCCCAGTTCCCACCCCTGTGACATGGATGCGTGACACACAGATGATTCTCCCTCTAGCCCAAGCCAGCCACATGGAGCATGACGAGGGATGGTGCACAGCCTGGTCTTATATCATGGCATAAGGCCAGGGCCATCTGTTTGCAGGAGTAGGAGAGATCAGGCAGTCTCACTGCCCTGAGCTACGAGGGGAGGAGCACGTCTCAGCGAGCTGCTTCAAGCCACCAGCCTGGGCATGGAGCCATGGCCACTGCTCTGATGTTTATAAGGTTTCGGTCTATTTCTCTCTCTCCTATTCCAAGTTGGGATTTTATTGTCCCAGATATCTGTCTCATTTCCCTTTGCCTAAAGCTGACCTGAGAGAGGAGCTAACTTGCGTCTGAAGACGCTTGAAGTTATACATGCAAGGCATAAATAACTAGCAAAGATACACAAGTAGTAACCATTCTTAGACACTAAGATGCTGAGAAAGTTTTACTGAACAGAAATTAAAGGGCTCTCTTGGTTGTTCTTACTGCCTAAGATAATATGTCTTACTTGGAGTAAGATTATACCTCAAGGACTGTGTTTGTTTTAGTGTTTTCTTTGTTACTCTCAGTGCAAGAAAGGCATGGAAGCCTTGGAATGTGTCCAGAGAAGGGCAACAAAGCTGTGAAGGATCTGAAGCACAAATCTTATGGGGAGTGGATGACAGAACTGGGATTGTTCAGCCTGGAGAAGAAGGGGCACAGGGGAGACTTTACCACTCTCTACACAACCTGAAAGGAGGTTATGGTGAAGTGAGGCTCAGCCTCTTCTCCCAAGTAACAGAGATGGGACAAGAGGTGATGGCCTTAAGTTGCACCAGAGGATGTACAGGTTAGATATTAGGAAAAAATGCTTCTCCAAAAGAGTGCTGCTGCCCTGGCACAGGCTGCCCAGGGAGGTGGCGGAGTCACCATCCCTAGAGGTGTTCCAGAACCGTGTGGATGTGGCACTGAGGACATGGTCATTGGGCATGGTGGGGATGGGCTGACGGACAGACTAGATGATCTTTGGGGTCTTTTCCAACCTTAATGATTCTGGTTTTTTTCTGTAAGAGGCAAACTCACAGTTCCACATGTACTGTAACACCTAGTTAGTGCAACACGCCAGTATCTATTTTGCAGCATGTGGATCTCATTTCTTTCTTGTTTGTTGCCCCACAAAAGGACCTTCACTTCTCCTTCCTGTACTACTTACAATGATGGTCAGTGTTTAGCATCAAAGAAAAACTGGCAGTGTGAGCAAAGGTCAAATGGAGCAGCCAAAGCAACTTGGCCACAGTGAACAGAAGGAAATAAAGGTATCCAACCAGATCCCAAAGAGTCTAAATTGGACTCCTTCTTTCTGAACTATATGTTTCCACACAGGACTCATGTTGAAACAATCCAATGCACATACTCCAGAAAGTTGCTCCTTGTGGAGGTAGAACACCCAGATAAAGATACTGCATTCCTAAGGCACAGTATATTTCTGTGAGACACTGTATCACATAGTCCTGCCCTAAAACAATGTGCATTCAAAGGGTGTGCATTTCAGAGCTCTTGACCTTGGTTCTTGGACCTCTGCTCCATCCTAGAAGCAGCACAGACCCCTGACCTCAGCAACACACAGCTGTCCGCTCAGAGATTGCAGTGAGAGCACAGTGTAAATTTTCCAGATAAAGCTAAAAGATAATTGAGCAAAACCAAGACATTCCAGAAGTCTCACTGGCAGGGTATTTACAGCATCTCACTACTGACCCAGGTGTGCCAGTTCAAGACTGCCCAGAGTGGTATGAAAAGTAAATGCTGCTGATCCAAGAGTAAATGATATTTCAAAAAACTGGCCTGAGAAATCAAAGATGGATAGTTCTGACATTAGCCATACTGCTTTTTGTTTTGGAAACAGATGTGCTCTGAATACAATAGCCCAACAGCATGCTTACACTTCAGACAGACTGTGATTTGTTTTGTTATTATAATTCCAAACAATCAACCCATACTACTGAACTCTGCTGTTCATCTCTAGGGCAACTAGAAGTATTGACTTTTAGGAATGAGCTTTATTTTGTACAGTTTTGCTCTGGATATCTAGGGAGCGGAAAGAACCTTGAAACTACAGCTTATCCACTTCTTGAGCTGGCTGTAATTGAGATGCTGCGAATGTCAACAACCATGTCAACCACCACTGACATTCTGTAGTAGGAACATCTTCTCCACTAAGAGCCAGGTAAGAATTCCAATCCATTTGTTAGAGGCTAGAAAGCAGCTGTGACACAAGTAAAGGTTAAGTGGTACTCACACAAGGTACAGTAAGGTAAGGCATAAAATTCCCAGCTGATTTTTATGAAGTATCTTAAGGGCAGACACTGCTCTTAAAACCAAATCCTGGAGTGCTCACTCAGCCCGTGGGAAAGACAATTGCATATCAAACTTCAGAGGAATCAAATGCTTACTTCCCACTGCCAAAAAATACCCTAACAAATGATCTGCAGGTGCTTTGGAAACACATCTGGAGACCTGGTATAGGCAGACTCAACTCAGCCCCCCGAGGCTGCTCTGAGGTGCAGTGGGGGAGTCACACATGATTCACCTGGCTGGAGGGAGAGCAGAAGGAACGTGACTCTTCACCCGAGTTTTAGATCACACTTGCTGCGAGACACGAATGCAGTAAAGGCTGTGTGAAAACAGCAACCTCAGACCATTCAGAGAATTAAGATTTACTGAAAAATGCTCCTGAAGTCAAATTCTTTCCTTTGTGGTCAAGTCCAAGGCTCAGGCAGGGGGAAGGCAGTTTGTCCAACAAGAGATAGCTAAAAGCTGCCTCTGTGCTAAATGATCAGCCATCAGAAAATCCTACATTCCCATGCAGTCTTCAAATCTCCAGCATGGAATTTAAAAAGCTAAGACCTGGTGGGACTCAATCAGAATCTCAACCTATCTCCTAAAATAACAATCACCGCATAACCTTCATGATCCCGTGCTAAAGAAAACAGACCCTGGGCCACTCTGTGGCCTTCGGCATGTAGCAGACTTACATAACTCACATCCTGTTATCTGCCTTTTGCATAAGGTCTCTAAGTGCAGACAAACTTTGCACTCTACTGGCACAACATCACAGCATTCACATTAACGGTCAGTTTCTCTACTGCTCTGCGTTTTCTTCTGCAGCTGTTGCAAACAAACAGCTTCTCTTCTGACCTGACACAACTTGTTCTATTCCCCTTTTTCCACAACACTAAGGATAAAACAGAAGTTCCCAGTCAGTGGCCTGTGGTTACCAACAATCAGAGGAACTGTTGCTTGTGGTCAGTGGATAAGTTACCAGTCATGACATTGGGTTATTATTATTATTTGCAATCATTGAGAATAAATAAATAAATATATAAAATAAAAGGGAAGATTTGCAATGATCAAAGAGAGGGAAAATGCCCCAGTGTTAACTTTCAAGGGAAGTAGGCCTCCAAAATGCACTCTGACTTTGAAAATACTCTGTGTGTTTGCTGGATAATGCTTTTCGCACTGGCAGTTCTTGGGACTCCTGCAGAAGTAGACTGGGATCTCCCAGAGAAGAAAAGGTCCATTGTGCTACAAGTTGGAAAGGAGGCACCTGTGAGGTGAAATGTGTTGGAATAAAGTCCTGCTTATAATGAAATATTCATTACTAGTGCCTTGAAAGATATTAAATTGCCATCTTTCTTTCTTTTTGACTTTCTGGAAATGCGTCTATTTGCACTCACTCTGGAGTGAAAAGAGCAAATCTTGGACTTTACATAAGTGCAATTTCAGTGCATTATTTCAGTGATGACATACTGATTCCAGATTCCTTTGTACTCGCTCCAGGCTTCTGTTTATTCTTCTGTGTTTCAGTGGTTGGCAGGCACCCATCATTGGGTACTGCAGACATATCTCTAAGTCCGTGAGGAGACAAGTTGCCACATATTGATGTAATTAATTTAATGAGATGCTGCAGGAAAAACAGGCATAGCAATAGGCTTTCTGCTTTCTCACTGCCATTGAAAGCTGCATTTTTCAGGAGTTCACCATGCAAACTGGGTGTGATACATGCAATTTCACCTAAAGACTTACACAAGAACTGTTTTCTCAACTGCAGCCACAAGTTTCTCAAACCAGTCTTCTCAGTGGTACATCTCAAACAGCTCACACTACTGATGAAGATGTCAAGAGAGATTCTGTCCATGTTGTTTTATGGTTCCCCTATGGTCACGCATCACACACACATCCACTCGTTTGCATTTTCCTACAGAAACTTCGTGCACAGTGTAGTCCTTCCCACTGAGATCATGGAAGCATTAGAATCATTAAAGTTGGAAAATACACCCAAGATCACCAAGACCAACCATCAGCCCATCCCCACCATGACCACTATGTCCCTCAGTGGTCCCACATCCACACAGCTCTTGAACAACTCCAGGGATGGTAGTTTCACCACTTCTGTGGGTACCCTACGCCACTGTTGCACCACTCCTTCAGAGAAGAATTTTTTTCCTAATATCCAATCTGAACCTCCCGAGGTGCAACTTAAAGCCATCATCTCTTGTCCTGTTACCTGGCAGAGTGAGTGAGCCCCACCTCACTACAACCTCCTTTCAGGTTGTGTACAGAGTGATGAGGCTTCCCCTGTGCCCTCTCTTCTTCAGACTGAACAACCCCAGTTCCTTCAGCTGCTCCTCATCAGACTTGTGCTCCAGACCCATCACAGCTTTGTTGCCCTTCTCTGGATGCACTCCAGGGCCTCTATGTCTTTCTTGTAGCAAGGGGCCCAAAACTGAACACATCACTCGAGGTGTGACCTCACGATCAGCTCCCTGCTCCTGCTGGCTGCACTATTCCTGATCTAATCCAGGATGCTGGTGGCCTTCTTGGCCACCTGGGTACACAGCTGTTTCACATTCAGCAGGCTGCCAGCTAACACCCCCAGATCCTTAGAGATGAGCAGTGCCTCAGTGCCCTGGCTGTCCCAGAGGCAGGAGGTGCTCAGGAAGCACCGGCTGAATGCTGCCAGGTGCGCTGGCACTGTCCCCAGCCCCGTGCCACTCCATCCAACGGCAACCAGCAAACTCAAATTCTGGTTTCGCAACGTTGTTGGTTGTTTTTGTTTTTTTTTTCCAGAGCCTGTTAATACCCCAGCTAAAAGAATGGTTGAACTGCTGCTCGCTGCCTTATCTTGGAAAGATCTGGTTCCTGACACAGCAGTCCCTTATTGTTGAATATCCTTTCATCTCGCATAAGATCTCTGGCTGGAAACCACGAAGACGTGCTAAGCGGCCTTTAAACACGTACCCAGATGATTACACTGACACGTACGTGCCAAACTGCTTTTGGTGGGTGCGATAACGTCCAGCACCCACCCCAACCCTTCCCTTCTCACGCGCTGCCCGTCCCCACGTCCCGCGGCCGCATCCCCATAGCAACGCACCCACTGCCCGGCAACGGAACCCTCGCGGGCCGCGACACCGTTAGAGCCAGGCCCCGTCACGGAGCGGCCGTCTCAACTCGCTGCGGCCCGGCGCTACGCTCCTTTCCCACTGCGGGAGCAAAACCCCTTACCCGGCAGCTTCAGCGCCCGGGACAGCACCGTAGCCATGCTGGAGTGGAGCGGTGCGCATGCGCGCCAGCCCTCCCTCTCCGCGCTTCGCCCGCGGCATGCTGGGAAATTGAGTTCGCCAGGCGCCAGCGGGAGGCCCGCGCTCTTTGCGCAGTCGAGCGGGCCTCGTCTGCAGCGCTCAGGCCACCGCTCCCACCGAAACCGGAGCTCCTCACGGGCTCAGCCCCCATTCCTTCCCCACATGTTCTTTTACAAAGGCAGGAGTGATGGGAGGCCTGGTTCAGCCTGAGAGCTGTGATCAAGCACTGCCCAGATTTGCACATCTTGTACAGCATGCCCAGCACAGACAGATACAGCAGTGTGCTTGTTGGTCTATGATTCACACAGAAAGATACACTGCTTTACTTATTTTTGGTATAAATATATGCCTTCATTTATGGGAAGTTATTGGTTGCAAGAAATCTTGATTAGGTTTTATTGTGCGGTTTATAATTACAGTACAAAAACGTACCAGGGTGTTTTCCAACGCTCTCTTCCATCTTCACCACAATCTCCCTTTCCCGCAATGGGGAAGTTGAGCAAGGAGAGTTTTGTGGTTTCCCCAAAGCCATAGAGCCCCAGCTTCCTGATTCCCAGCCCCACGCACGTCCGACACCAGAGACGAGAGTCTGACCAGCTAGGACCGCATCTGCTGCTGCTGTTCTCTTTCCATTCCCTCAAATGACATGCTTGCCCTTTCCCTCTGTGACTCTTTACACGTTCATAGCAAGTAGGGAGCAGAAGAGAGACACCAAGTGGCCCAACTGTTGAAGGGAATTGGTTGATTTTTTTTCAGATAGGAACTGGAAAGAGAGAAACAGCTCCCAGTCCAAAATCTTTTAGTACCACTGGGACTGTTTCCATTGATGTCATCAAGCCTCAGATCAGGACTTTCCTCAGAAGCTGCACATGAAGGAGCCATCAGAGTTATTCTTTTTCCTTTCTTTCTAGGTCATTCTGAGTACAAAGTCCTGTTCCGTATTGCCATTTCTCCTCCTCCACTTTTTGATTTAGGAGCAGTGGTGATCCCGTAACTATGTCAATATTTACAAGAGAGATTCTGGATGCTTTTCAAGTCTCACTTAGTAAATCTTGTGATACAGAGGGACAAGAGCTATCCTGCAGGGTTCTTTCTAAGAAAAAGCTTCTGGCATTAATTAGACCTGGAAGCAAGGATGCAGCAGAAAACAGACAGAACTGTGAACTGGAAAATCTGATGTCCTCATTTGTGGTCTTCTAAAACCAGGCACACACACATACACTAGAAGAGACTGTGGTTTATAGTGCTCATGTGTTTATGGCACAGCATAACCCACTTTTAAATGCATGCATCCCCACAAAAATGGCTCTTCTCAATTCCTGAGACCTCCATGAGGCTAAAGGGCAAGGGCAGGTGATCTATGGTGAAAACGGATGCTTTTGAGGTAATGTGTGGCTGAGCAAAGTGTTCAGAGAGTTTAGTAATATGCAAAGCATGAAAAATGAAGTTTTGTTAATTTACATTGCAAATGGAAGCTGATTTGCATTTAAATTGGACCTGTCAAGTGTACTAATATCAATCAAATAGCTGTGAAAATAAAACTGAAGTTACAAATAAATCATTCATTTATATGAATGTTGCTTTTACATGAATTGTTATTTACTTTTTTTTTTAATCAATTTGAAGATGTAAGATGCTGAAAAAATGAAATACTGCGGTTTAAGCTTGTAAGTCTGAGAGCCCTGGGTTGCATTGTGGTTGTTTAGAAAAGCATTACGAGCCAAAAAGCATGGAAACACATAGTCTCAAGCCCCTCATCTGTGTTGTGCTTGTGCAAGTCCTAACTTCAGCTTCAGCCACTGGACCAGCCTACAGTGAGCATCACACAAGTGAGGAATACTGACCTTTTTGTACAGTGATTTCCCTTGTACAGCTGCAGCTCACTTAGTGAAGGGTGGGACAAATAAATGGTGGAAGAGGTTTGAGTTGATTTGCAGCACTGCCTTCTTTCTTGCCAACCTTTTGCCAGAAATGTCAGCCTTCTCCAGCTTGCCTGCACATAAACATAGAATCGCAGAACATTAAGGTTGGAAAAAACCTCCAAGATCACCAAGACCAACTGATCCCCACCATGCCCGCTACCTGTGTCCCTCAGTGCCACATCCACACACCTCCAGATATGGTGACTCCACCACCTCCCTGGGCAGCCTGTTCCAATGAAGCACCACCAGTCTTTCTGAGAAGAAATTGTTCCTAACATCCAACCTGAACCTCCCCTGGTTCAACTTGATGCCACTACCTCTTATTCTAAAATGCTAGAAATGCTGAATTCTGCATGTAGGATGGGACAGCCTAAATGTCTGGATCTATTTACAGACATTTAGGCTCTCCTCTCAAACATAGTATTTGGTATGAGTGGCTGTATAGAGCTCCCTGATTCTGAAAGGGCCCCACTAAAACTGCTGTTGAAAATACTCCAACTAAAGCAGGTCACTCTGGGAGAGCTGCATGATGAAATGATTGATTATGCATTTTTGCTGTAAGACTTGAGAGGTATACACCTCCCAGTGAGCTTTTGAGGCTCTGCTGTCGTGTCTGCACCTGGCTGCAGGAAGACAGTATTTGAAGCCACAGCGTCACAAACTGCCAGGCCATGTTATTCTGGTTCACGACATGGAATCTGGCACAGTTACATGATCAGACTAGGTTCACAGTGGTTCTGTGTTTGCACAGTTCTGGTTCATTAGCTGACCTTGGCTATAATTACTGTTTCTCTCTGTCAAGCTGCCTTATGTGCAGGCTGCCAGATGCTGGCCTGTACATCCCTGCTGATCCTGCCTTCTGCTTCCAAGATGAGCTGCCTTTAGCATGGGTCCTCAAAGGTAACCATTTTTTTCCCTCTTTGCAGCTGGTGGCTGACCTTTTGATCGTGCACACTGAAAAGTGGTAAAGTCACTGGCAGCTTGCAGCAAAGTCAGCCTTCCTGCTGCTCTGCTGGGCCCCTCTCTTTCCCGCAGAATGAGTGTGGAGGCTGCTGGAGCTCACAGCAGAAGAACCATAAGTGGTTGGTGAACTTCATAACAGGGAAAATGATGTTCAACGAGTCTGTGCTGATCTCACCTCTGGTCTGGTGATCCCACAGAACATGCATGCAGATTCTTATGTGACGAAATGTGGGGTTGTCGGCAGCCCCATGTGCCAACCTGTATCTTTGCACTTCTGTGTGTGCTAAGTTAATACGCTTGCCCGCTCTTCTTGTCCTGCCCTTCTCCTTTGTATTGTTGACTATGGCTATGTGGGCAGACCCAGGAATACTATCCTTGGTACTCCAGTGTCTGACTGAGTCTCTCCAAAACAGAGAACTCACATGTGAGCAGGTACTGCAACAAATAGGAAATATTTGTCCAAACAACAAATTAAAATGCAATCAAGCACTAAGAGCTAACAGGAAGAAACAATAAGAATAAGTCAAAACAGCAAAAGTGATACCATTCCTAGCAGGTACAAAGCACTCTATGTTTTCTGCTACCTATAGCAAGAGCATTTCAGGGAAGTTTTAGCAGTGCAGAGTTTTTGATGAGCTCAGGCAGTCAAAGCTGGAAAGGGAAGGAAAAGGGTAAAAGAAAGGAATGGGAAAGTGAAACAGTGAGTTTCTTGTTGTTTCACTGTACTGATGAAATTCCTGATCTCTGCCTAGCTCAGTACAGTGGTGGAAAATGGATGCTGGTATCCCTCCCTGTCTGAATGGGGAGCTGGCCAGTGCTCCTCATTCACACTACTGGCAATGTGGACGGTAGCAAGCAGGAGGCAGAGAAGGAAAGTACTGCAGCCCCCTTATGTTCTTTACCCCCAGTAATCCCAAGAATTGCACAGAGACAGTCTGCTGCCAGCACAAGTCTGGGATGTTGAGCACAACCCTTCAGCAGCACAGTCTGGACTTGGGGTGCCTCAGAGTGCCCTGCTGTGTTCATCTGGATATCCCAGCAGGTTCATTCAAGGCTCATCTGTGTCCTAGTGTTCCCGCATAACGAGACTGCATCTACCCAGTGTTAAACAGGGAACAGCTGGAGACAGATGATTGGGTTATTTGCTTGTTGCCTGGACATTTTGTTTGCTTGCTTGAAGTCTGACAAAACAACCTTCCAGTTCTTGCGGAGGCTGGTTTGTGTTAAGCCTGTGTATTGTGTGCTGCTTTTGAAAACTGGTGTTTCATAACTCTGCAACCGAGTGTCGTATTTCTTCAGTAGCTTCAGTAGCATGGCTCTGTAATAGGGCAGTCTTCTCAGAAATTTCCCTGCCATGAAGCCAGTGGGACTGAAGCAGGCAAGAGCAGCCTGAATTGTTAATGCCCAGTGTCAGAGGAACAGGTAGCCCTGGTGGTGGACCTCTTCCATGAGTCGGGCTGGCAAAGCACTGTCTGATGTTTATAGATAAGCTCAGGAGGAGCCCACTCAGTTTCCCTGCCCATCACCTTCTCACCTTGGGTGAACCAGCACTGCCCTGCTGCAACCTCAATGCGGAGGCCATTATAGCTGGGGATCTGGATCTTACTGTAACTTGCACGCAGCCTCTTGCTCCGTTATTTCTGGACTTGGGCTTTTATTCTGAGTGGCTGGACAATCCTTCACCCTGTGGAAAAGGACCGTTTTTTTTTCCCACTATTTAGCACAGACATTTTGGCCACGGACAGCAGAGTTTTAAATCAGAATAGCCTGGTCAGGAAGCAGAAAGGGTGTTGTTGCCAGCTGATACTGGATAAGTAATATAAGGAAGAATGCAGATTTGGCCACTGCACTTGCAAGCAGTGCCGTAGGTCTAGTCATGAGCCTAGATGTGCAGGAAGTGTGTTGCTCAGGGCCGCAGCGGCTGCACATCCTCAAATCACTGAAAAATGTCAGTGTGACACAGATGAGATCAGATCCGAGGCCTCACCTCCTGCTTCACAAGAATCATCCTTTTAATACCTTGCATTTCTTTGGGAATCACTTTGTCTAGCGCTGACCAGACCTGAGCCTGTTAGCCTTGGCAGACACAGACCTGGAGGAGGAGGAACAGGGAAAAAAAGAATAACCCTGCTGTCGATTCATCCCTCCTTGTTTATTCCACCAGAAATAGATTTGGCAGAGCACAGTGGGAGTGAACTAATCAGCAGGGAATTAATTGGCATGCTTGCTAAGAGGCAGGAACAACATGGTGAACTAATTCGTGGCTGGATGGCTGGAGGGTTCAAGCAGCCAGAGAAGAACAGCGCATAGTGGAAAGTGTGACTAGGAGAAGGCGGATAGCTGTGCTGGAGGGGCTGAGCACTGCCTATAAGAACCAGCAGCAAAGAGAGATAGGGGTATCCTCATGGGCAGGGCTGCTTTCAAAGAGGCTCCATGCTCCTTCCCTTCCCTCGAGGCTACCATGCGTGGGGGGGGGGGGGGGGGGGGGGCGGCCAGCCTGCAGGAGTGAGAGGGAGGGGCAGGAGAGGTGCAGCTGGAGCAGGCTCCACAAAAAAGCTGTGGGAACGCAAAGAGCAGGGAAATGACGAGGGACACGTCATTCAGTGGAAGCTGAAATGCAGAAGGGGTGGTAAGGAGAAGAGGAGCAGGCAGGCAGAGATTTGGAAGTCTCATCCCAGAAGGACTGTCCTCAAGACTGCAGGTAATGCCTGTATGCCCTTCTCTGCCTTCTTTTCCAGGAGTGCTTGCTTTCTTCCTGAGGAGGAGATGACTCTATGTGCATAGGAAAGAGCTTGTTGGGTTGACGAACTCAGGAGAGGAGAGAATGTGTGCACAGTGGTGTAGACTTGGAGGCTGGAAGATTGCTACTTACATTTCCAGAGAACAGAGGTGGGAGAAAGAGTGAGCAGATCCTTTGAGGCAAACAGACAGACAGACAGACATGGAGAGTGCCAGAACTGTATTTGCCTATCCAGGGAGAAAGAGGGAATTTCTTAGGAGGGAGCTCTACGTGGAAGATGGAGATGAGACACATCCTGAAAAGGCAGGTACACTTGGAGAAGAGGAAGAAAATGTATATTATCTCCTCAAAATGTACTTGACCGATATCATGATTTATAGTGGATATGTGTTCTGCACCTGGATTTGGATGCTCTGATCTCATGGAACATCCAGGTAGAAAATGAGCAATGTAACTCTTAATTATATGCAAAAGCACTACTGTTACTCTGGTGTTAAGTCAAATTTATTGTCAAACTTGAAAACATAAAGGTATTGTTATGGCTGAGTAACCCAAAGAGGCATCTGAATGTGTACCAATGTACAGCATTTAACTCACATGCATCTAAACAGAGGGATTCTTCATAAGGGCTTTTGTAACAGGTGATATTCCAGATGTATCAGAGCTGGGTTAACACTGTTGGCTCCGATTTCTAAATTGCTTTTGGCATTTTCCTTGCTGTTTCCACCATTACATAACACCGCAGCCATATGCTAATGTTGATATTACCCCATTCTTTTGCTTGGAGAGCTAACAAATGCCACCTGCTTCATAGGGAGGGCTTGCGCCTTCTTTATTCTGAGCTTACAGACTTGGCAGCTCTCTCCTCTACAAAGCTCAAAGTCTTTTCAGAATCCTAGCTTGGGAGCTCCAGCAGAACTGGCATTAACTGAGATACTGTGTGCAGCTACTAAATGTTTTTTTTATGCGTAACTGTTTCGTTTATAGCTCCTAAAACTTCCTTGATCTTATACATAAAACAGAAAATTTCAGTGCTGCGTGTGTAAGTAACATAACCTTAAAATACCCTTAAAGTATTTTATATGGAAATAAAGACAGAAAAATTCTAGTAGCCTCCAAAACATCCTTATTATATCTTGAGATTCTTTACAAAATTGAGAGTCTTATACTTACTTTGTTGTTTAAATGTCCATTACTATTATTGGGGATAGAAGTTATATTTTATGCATTTATGACTTACCTGAGAACAAACTCCCTGATTCATTTAGAAGTATATTTTATTTCTCTGCAAATACCCCCAAATCCAGTATCACTCTTCAGCTTTAGTTTGAAAATAGCTTGAAAGGAACTTGGGAAAATTATGAGAGTAGAACAGGTCTCAAATGCAAACCACAAAGCTAATTCACTGGCAGCCCAATATTACAGCAAAAATTCCTTCATTTTATGTATCACCACAGTGACTGCTAGCTCTAACCAACAAAGCCCTCACCTCAAAGCAAGCATGTGCTTATCTAACACAATGGATGTTCACATATGGCATCAGGAGAGAGTATGTTCAGAGCATCTAGAAGTGCAAGGCAAAGGTTTCAATCCTCCTTGCTGCACAAGAGCAAGTGAGCTCTGAACCACTCTGCAACATCTCACATGTCTGAGGCAGGGATAGAACGTACTCCAAAAGGAAGCTGTGTTTGGCTCCAGGAGAGCATAACCTGGATGATTCCCCAACATCCTAGCAGCTAGCACAGCCCATGGGCAGTAGGGAACTCAAGCCATTGCCTGCTTTCCCCTCTGTGCTGAAATCTGGGGTGGCTACCAATGAAATCTCAGTGCTCTGTCATTGTTCCCTGCTGTGTGCTTACTGGAAATGGAGTATAGCAGCCAGAGACAGAAGGGGTGAGTGACACTGGGGCACAGGGATGGGTGCTCAGATTCTGGCAGTTCTCCTTTGCTCTGGGGCAGGGATTCAGGCTTGGATAGCACAACAGCTATCCTGGCTGTGCTGTGCTCAGGGTATTTGGCTTGTGGAGCTTTTCTATCATGTTGGAGTGAGGAACTGAGAGATGAAAAGAAGAAAAAAATATTGTGTGATAATGAGATGAGTGTCTCTCATTGCTTTCACATGAAGACAGTGAATCACCATGCTTACCCTGCTCCAAGGACAGAATATGATGTAATTTTCTGTCAGAGAACATGCCACACTATTGTAATTAGTAGTAGCAGTAACAAGACTACTACCTCGTTTTTATTCTCTAGACTTAGAAAAGAGCTTTCATCCAAAAATGTGCAAGTGTTTGTGAATCTGCTTTCTACCCTGACAATATTTTCCAGTGCAACATTGTGACAGTTTTGAAGACATACTTAGGCTTGGCATCTGGTTCCTATTACAGATGACCCTGCAGACTTTTTCTGCTAGAAACCTTCCTAGCAAATATCCAATTGCCTTCTACAGTTCCACCTAAGAGAGAGAAGACAGCTTGATTTCTGTGTAAGTATCTGAGATATGGAAACCTGTTTCAAAATGATTACAACCTGATGTTTATCCTGATATCAAATTACAGCAGGCGCTCAGCAATGTGGTAACAAAGCTACAAATAAACTGGTCCCTGAGGGACTCTGCGAACAGAGCATGTTGGTCTTGTGATCCATTTGGATGCTTGATGCTTTGAAAAGTTCGAGGTCAAGTCAGCTGGACTTTCAGTACTAGGTACGCGTGGAACTCATCACAATCCTGCTTTTATTAAATACAGAATGATCAAAGTATTCCAGCCCTAGGGTATTGAAACAGGTGGTATGTGGAAAGGGCAAGGAATGGCCAGACTCTTCAGGATGTCTCAAAATGAGCTGGAAGGCCACACTGTCTCCTTGTTGTTGGCAGCATTTTAAAATCTTTTGCAATTAGAGATATTGTTGTCTAGTAAGTCTCTTCCCATCAGGGAAGATTAAAAAGGGATGTGCAGCACATAGTCATCCAAAGAAAAAGAAAAAAAAAAAGTCCAAAGGCTTGAGTATTTATCTGGAAGAGTGGAGAGGCAGAGGGGTTGAGGTGTCAGTGCAGATAGTTTCAAGAACATCCATAGAGACTGTTTCTTCATGTGCCTCAGAGACATCAAACTTTCTCAGAGATCTGCATTCTGGCAGCTCACTCTGGGTGAGCTGGGGGAGGAAGAAGAGGTGTGTGTATATGTGAGATAGGAAGAAGGCAATTTATTTTTTTTCCTTTAAATGAACACTGCAATTAGAAGAAGAATACTGAATGCGAAGTACATCCTGGCAGGTGGAAAGTAATATTTTTAGAATAGCAAGACGTTTTCCATCAGTATGGCTATATTCATACTACTGTATTTGAATATATGGAAAAATAAATGCAGTTTCAATTAAGATACACAAGTGATTAAATGTAAGAACAGCGCAAAGTAAAGGGATTTATTTATGTTCTGCTTTATTTGGTACAGCTCCCAATAGGTTTTGAGGTGGCTGAGTTCTTCCCAGATGGTTAGAAAATGAGGGTTGTATGATAGCAAAAAAGCAATTTGATGTCCTCATATTTTGCAGCAAGATCTTAGACTTTTGATGCATGTATACAAACAGGGGAGTAATTTGAGTTTTCTGAATGTGCCTGCTTCTCGTACAAGCTTTCCATCACTGTGACTACAGATGACTGAAATCATCACTAAAACTCATGAAGCTGGCAACGCACATTTTCTGTTTGCTGTGTGCAATATGTGTATAATTGATATTTCCAGCCAGTTTCTACTGGAACAGCTGTCCATGACATAAAAAAAAAAGATATGGAATTCAACATCGAAGGCCTACATACTCAAGACAGAATAACAAATAAGCATGACAAGAAGCTGCAGAAAGACATGTCCAGGAGGGCCTATAGGCTAGACTTGACTTCTATGTGCTTTGAAATGATGGTGAACTTGAAAGATAAGGAACAGACCCCCCCAGGTACCAGGGCAAAGTAGAGACAGCACGAGGCTTTGTTTTTTTAGGTGTTTGTTTGCTCGTATTTTATCTCTGAGACCCCCATCACAAGGCAATGTCTCAGTTATGCTACTGGGTTGTGAATAAGGTCAAAGAGAACAATTTCCTATTCCTGCCCATATTGAACCCTGGATGAATTGCTTTGCTAGCTTGTGCCTTGCGTTCTCTAACTGTAAAGCGGGGGTGTAACTATTTCTGTGTCCTAGTGCCACCCCTTGACATTCACATAACCTTTATAGCTAAGTGCTAGGTGCTATCCTAGCATAGCTACATACAAAGTGAAGCTACTTTCCCAGCTGCTGCCCACTGAGGAAGCATCTCCATACCAATCTATAGCTTGAAAAAAAGTAAGGTGCTTTGTGCCCACGAAAAAAAGTCCCTCTGCTTCTTTAGAAACCATGCTGAGCAGCTTGAAAAAATATTTCAAAGAAATACATTACCAGAGAGAAATTTGGTGTTTGGGTCACAGATGGGAGACAGAGAGAGAGAGGAAAGAAAGAAATAAAGCAGCTAGCAAGATTTTCTGTCTCCACAGAGCAGGGGAAAGTCAAGGTCCTACGAACCACCATCATGGTGACTCTTCCTCTCTTCCTCTTCTTCATCCTCTTGCCCTGCAGTAAATCCCAGGATTTTCTGGACCACAATCTGAAATGGGACTACAGAGAAGGCGGTAAGAGGTGGTGGGTCAACATGGGAGGTATTTGCTAACTCAGGGCTGAAGATTTGCCTATATTGTCCTTGGATTGGGACACATACTGCTCATTCATAAGTGCTCTTTCTTGATTTCTGGGTAGCTGCTGAGATTTTTGGAGAAAAATGATTTTAGAAATAGTCAGCTGGGGCATCCAGTGACAGCAGAAAACTCTGGCAACAGAAGGCAGAGAAATATGTGGTGAGGGAGAGTTATCTGCTTTTTAATTTAGATCCTTCATATGTTTAATATTTGGCATTTCACTGCAACTCACTGTTGAGGTGAAGGGGAGGGAAATTAAACTTAGATTATTGGCTCATATTTTCTTGTTCTGTCAAACTTTTTTTCCTCCCTTCCATGGCCATGCTGCTAACCTAGCTGACAAAGTCAACATAGGAGGCATTAACAGCATTACTCAAACACTTGAGAAATGGGGAAACAGCATCTTCTGGCAAATGAAACACATCCTGCTGAACAACCCAGAGTCTTTGCTGCCGGAGATCTCCAGGTAATTCCCTTCATCTGGAGGCAAGATTTAGACTTACCTTGGCTGTCCTGCCTCAACCAGGATTCATCTTCCTTAACTTTCAAGTTGTTCAAGTGTAGAGAGATGAATCCCACTGTTGGTATTTGTTATGCTGGCAGCTCTGGGCACCCTAGTAAACTGACTAACCTGATCACACTTTATTGGGAAATATTCCCAATTGCCATGACTGTAAGAATTACTCTGAATAAAATTTACTCTGTCCTCAGCACCTCAATCCTGTGAGAACAGGCTGGAAAAATGAATTGTGTTACAGATCAACTAATGGACTTGGCCGTTGTGCAGGGAGAAGAAGTTGGTCTGTTAATAGACCAGCACAATGGTTTTGGAAGTGCTGAAGTTTTGGAAGAATCTTTTAACTAATTGCTTGCAGCTCTTTCAGCATGAAGGGCCCTCCCTTCTTCAAGAAACACAAGGCCTGGCACTTTATTTTGCACATTCAAGAATAGTCCTCAGAGTTACTCTTCTGTATTACTTTCTCTGCAGTCTCCGCCCTGTTTCTGCAGCTGTGGAGAATCTTGTGAGGGAAGTCCAGGCAATACGGAAAAGGCTAGAAGAATTGAATGAAAGGCTCAATATCATCAACAAAGCTGTCCTTCCCATCCGAATTAACACTCTGCAGAGCCAGAGGCGTGGAAATACTCACCTGCGGAGACTCCCAATGCATAGGAGAAGGTTACCTGCGCGCAGGAGACTTCAGAGGAATTAACTCTCTACCAGCAGAAAAAGGAAAGCCTTTATTTTTTGCACCTGCTTAAGCCTTTCTCATTGGGACACTGTTAAACAGAATAAACTAAAGCACATACAAGATGACTTTACTGAGGAGACCAGAACTTCTGCATGTTGTTGTTGTTCTATTTCAAGCCTAGGTCAGTAAGTCAAACCTGGACCTGGTCTTCAGCGATGGTTGCTTTGTGTCCTATGCAAAATAAGTTGAGAAACTTGGTCTACTTCAGTGTGAATAACTTTAGGTTATGCTGTCGTTCCTTCTGCTTACCAGGGTAAGCTCTTTTTTAAAAAGTTCAGCTGAATTTCTCTGTCCTATTTTCACAGCACTCTGTCAGAAACAGCTGAGGAATTCAATCTTCAAAAGTGCTGAATGCCGGATGAATGTAGGAAGATAGATTAGTGCTTTGCACTTCCAGCTGGGTAAGGAGGGGGAGAGAAAGTCATGTTTTAAAATATAGCCTTAACCTATTCTCCACCAACGCAAAGAATGCCCCATTCATGTGTTCAGAGAGTGGGTAGAGTTGGATGACCTTGAACTATGCGTATTGTTTCAAGAGTGATGATATGTCAGATTTTTGGGACCAAAGCTGAACACCTACCTTCTTCAATTAGCTTTCTTTTGGCTACCTGCAAGTAGGCTCCAAAAACATTATGCAATAGATAAGCCCATAACTTCCAACACTGTGAACGGCATCACAGTGACTTCTGCCAAGACCCTTTGAAAACAGGTGATGTTTCTCCAAAACAATTTTGGTACCTAGTGGTATAAGTAGATGTCAACAAAGATTTTCCAAAATAGCTTTGGAAACAGCTTAGTCCCAGAAATGTGATCTGTGATTCTGTGATTCTGTGAAATCACCGGTAATCCAATTGATGTCTGGCTGGTAACTCAGCTGATGTCTTATTCACAGAGTATCTTCCCCACATGCAAACATCAACTTCCATATCCTTCAGCACAATTAAGATCTGTAGAAAAAGAAGAGCTACATACTCCCAAAGCTCAGGTGTACATTGTATACTTTGCTTTCAGCTCATCTTCGCTTTCCTGGTAGTAAAACTGGTAACAAAAAAAAAACAAAAAATAAACAAAAACAAAAAAACAACGGTGCAGAAATCAAGTTATGAACTGAACAAAGGAAAGAGTGGGCTTACTTTTCAGATCTCTAAAGATCTCTAAAGGCAAAATACAGAGATTTCCATCCAGTGCTGTAGCTAATGGCATGCCTGCAATCTGTTGAAACATAGGTATAAAGGCCAGAGAGAAAAATAAACTATTTTTTAAGCACTTTATGAGAATAAAAATAAGGAATTGATTATGTCTAAATGGTTGTGGGGTAATCTGGTCAGATTGTTGTTTTGCAGACACATTCGCTATAAACAGTTAGTATGCAGACTAGGTTTTTAAGTTCTCCCAATACCTGAGCATATGGAAAGTAGCTCAGTGACACTACAATACCTTCAAGAGGGAAAGTGGAGCATCTAGTTTTATATGACATCCTTCAAGATGGACTAGAAGTAACACAGGAAGATTGTGGCTGGGATCAAGGAGTTGAGTAAGGAGTGGGGGAGACGTATGAGATGCATGAAACAGTCTGGTAAATATTTCCCATGTATAAATTCTCCAGTTGTTGCAAACTTAATTTTCCCACAGCTTCCTGAATATGATGGATAGCGGCTTAGCAACTTCATCTTCCATTTCCCTCAGGAGCCACGGATGTATCTCATCAGGTGTTCAATTGCAGCTTCCTTAGATGATCTTGAACCTGATCTTCTCATATAGTGGTGGCTCTTCATTCTCCCAGACCACACCTTTGCCTCTGTGACTTGGGCAGCATGGCTAGAGTATTTGTTGATGAAGACTGAGGAAAAAAGTTACTGAGTAACTAAGCCTTCCTAACAAGGTCTCCTGTTTCCTTCCAGAAAGGGACCACACTTTCCCTAATCTTCCTTTTGTCACCAACATACCTACAGAAGCTTTTCTTTTTGTCTTAGATGTCCCTGCTCATATCTAATTCTACGAGGGTTTTAGCTTTCCTAATCTGATCCCTCATTGCTTGGATAATTTCTCTGCATTCCTCGCAGGCTACCTGTTGTTGCTTCCACTGTCTGCAGGTCTCCTTTCTGTGTTTGAGTTTGGCCAGGAGCATTTTGTTCATCTATGCAGGCCTCCTGGTGTTTTTGTCTGATTTCCTCTTTGTTGAGGCGCATTGCTTCTGAACTTGGAAGAGGTGATTCTTGAATATCAACCAGTTTCCTTGGGCCCCTCTTCACTTCAGGGCTATGTCCCACAGTCCTCTAGCAAGCAGATAGATCCCCAAAGAGACCAAAGTCTGGTCTCCTAAAGTCCCGTGCAATGAGCTTGCTATACATTAAGGATCCTCTATGGATCCTGAACTCGGCCATTTCATGATGACTGCAGTCAAAGCCTTCATCATAATTTCTGCAGGCAAAGCTTTCATGTTAATTTCTAAGGAAATGCAGACTACTCTGATTTCAGAATATATTTACCCAAATAACAGGGAATAAGAGGAGAGAAAGACCCCATCAACCTCTTCCTCATTGTACTGCATTCGGAGCCACGAGGCAGCACTGCAGCATCAGCTGTACATTTCCCTCCAGAGGCTGCTTTGTGCACTTTCCTCAAGGCTGAATACTACCCACCTTGGCCTATGTGGAGGAAGAACACAACACAAATGTCAGCTTTCATTATCTATTTGTATTTCAGACATGAGCATCTCATCAGGCAATCAGAAATTGTATGAAGTTATATAAAATCCATCCGGGACTACGTGAAACAGCAAGACAGGATTTCTGGCCCAGGGAAGTCTCAGTCATGGATGGTTGGAGCTGCGAGGCCATACCCAATCACTGCATGCTTTTACTTTCTACATATATGTTCACCTATAAATTCTGACACAGGGCAAAGGACTGGGCAAGGTACACATCTGGTCTGACCCAGCCCACCTATTCCTACACAGATAGGTGCACACTGGTATTTTTGTCAAAACTCCCCATCTAAAGAGAGAAATTCACTTTTTTTCCCCCAGAAACAAACAGCCAGAAGTGAGTTGCAACATGCATCATGGATTACAGATTTTGGACTTCTTGCGTAACGGTGAATGAAATTATACAAATGGTAAATAAGTGACCAGATCTGTGGCCTTGTCGCTACTGATAGCAGCTCCTGTCACTCACTGTGTGACAGCCCGCATCAAGCTGGATCAGATGGTCACGTCCAGCCGCTCAAACTGCTTCATCTGCTCACAAGTCTCTAGAGGGAAATGCTTTAATGTCACATTTACCGTTTTATTTTCCGCTCTTTAAGGATACACGCTAAGCATTACACACTTCTGTCAGCGCGTCCCTTTTCTTATATTTCCCTTCCCCAGCTTCCTCCTTTCCCCCAGACGAACACCCGTGCCCGCACGGCGATACACACCGCCCGGCCTCCCCCACCCCTCCACCCTGTGGGTCACTGCCGTGGCCCGCGGGCGCACCCTAGCGGTCATGCCGCGCGCTGCGGGTGGCGCCCTCAGACCCTCCCACTTCGCTCGGGGAGTGACGGGCCGGGCCGGGCCAGACGGCAACATGTTGGGCATGATCAAGAACTCGCTGCTGAGCACGGTGGAAACGTGGCCCTACCGAGTCCTGAGCAAGGGGGAGAAGGTAGGCGGCGGGGCGGGCAGCCGCTGGGGCACAGCTCGGGGCTGCCGGATGCGCAGCTGGGTGGTGTTCGGTGTTCGGTGGCGGCTGAGCGGCCCGGGACGGGGTGTGGGGCAGTGCCTGCCCGCGGGCTCGGAAGGGTGGGAACAGCTTCTTCTTTTTCTCCTTCTCGTCCTTCGCCGTCATAGAAGCACAGAATCACTAAGGTTGGAAAAGATCACTAGGATCACGGAGTACAACCACCAGCCCACCCCCACCATGCCCACTGACCTTGTCTTCAGTGCCACACGGTTCTGGAACACCTCCAGGGATGGTGACTCCAGCACCTCCCTGGGCAGCCTATGCCACTGCAGAACCACTCTTTCTGAACTTTTCCTAAAATCCAACTTGAAATTCCCCTGGTGTAACTTGAGGCCATCACCTCTCATCCTATCACTGCTACCTGGAAGAAGAGGCCGACCCCCACCTCACCACAACCTCCTTTCAGGTCATTAGCGGGAGCAATAACGTTTCACCTGCACCTCCTCCAGACTAAACATCCTAATTCTCTCAGGAGCAGCTCAGCTACGAGGAGAGGGAGTGTGAAGGTGGGCAGTTTGCTGTGGTGGAGGTGACAGGGAAGCCCTTCGATGAAGCCTCGAAGGAAGCAGCGCTGAAGCTCCTCAAGTATGTTGGAGGAAGCAATGACAAAGGTGAGATGCTCGCTGGGCAGCTGTAGTGGCTGCTAAATGGGAGCCCCATTGATAGAGCTGGTGTTACGGCAGCCCATGTGGCCCCATCACTAGAGGTCTAGGGTGAGCATGGTCCCTCAGTGAGAGCAATCAACTTAACTACAGGATAAGGTGTCCAGCCAGGTCGTGCTGCAAGTCCACTCCTCTCTCTTCCCTCTCTGAGGATAACATTGCAAAGATTGTTTTTTTAAGTAGGTCTGCATTACTTTGCCGCTGGGGTGATCATAGAATCACAAGGTTGGAAAGGACCTACAAGATCACCTAGTCCAACCTTCCCATTCCCACTGCTACCACAAGCACTAAACCATATCTCATAGCTCCTCATCCAGATGCCTCTTGAACACTGCCAGGAACGGCGACTCCACCACCTCCCTGGGCAGCCATTCCAGTGCCTGACCACTCTCTGAGAGAAAAAGTTTTTCCTTATGTCTAATCTAAACTTCCTCTGGCACAACTTGTGGCCATTTCCTTGGGTCCTGTTTGTTGTCTGGGAGAAGAGGCCAAACCCCTCCTCATCACAACCTCCCTTCAGGAATTTGTAGAGTGCAGTGAGGTTTGCAAGGACAGGCACACACGTGCTCGTCACAGCCTGCAGGCTGTATGAAGGTAGCTAAAGAAATCCAGGGTAACTGGAGTGCTTCGGTTCTGTGATCACACCTAGAAAACCTGCCCTTGTAGGCAACTAGATGACTTTTATGACCTTGAGTTTTTATTGTATACTCTGGTGATTTTTATTCATGACAGGGTAATGAACAGTGAGCTTGCTTTTTAATAGTGCTTTGCAGCGTTTTATAATGGCATTTCCAGGTGATTGCCTCTAATTCTCAGCTTACTAAAGTATGTGCATCGGTAATCACCCGGAACAGGATGATAAGAGCACAGAGATCTAAAGCATATACTCTGACTTTCATACCTTTCTCAAGCATGTGGTAGAAGGAGTTATATAATCTGTATGGGAATAGAAGCTGAGTGGGAAAGGAACGGGCGTTTACAGCCCTACAGTTTCAGAAAGGTGATGATCACTGTTGCTGTAGAGGAAAAGGTACCTTCCATAACATGGTTTGGAGAAAGGTATGGTATCAGAGTGTAAAATAAATAAATGAGAAGGATGTCTTGGTCTTGGCCATTTCAGTGCCTAATCCTGAAGGTTGTAGGTTCACTACTGCTGAAAGAAAAAAAGGGAAGAAAAATGTTCTTGAGCGCCATGTACATCTTAGAAACAGACAAGAGGTGTGATGTTGCTACAGTACAGACTAGAGGAGAACATGGACAGTGCTCCTGAAAGCCAGACTGTCTCTGAGTTTTGGGGCATTGGAACTTGTTGGATCTCTGGAAGCATTTGGAAGGGTTTAGGAGAAAGTTTCTGTCACCCAGTATTGACTGTAGCTTAACCACTAAGTACAGATGATAATGTTGTAAATACTCATATATATAATATTTCAGTTACAAATATGCCACTGCATCAGAAAACTGTAGGTTGTATTAGAGGTGATTTGTCAGAAAAGATCATTTTGGTGATGTGAGCTATGTAGTGAGAGCCACAAAAACAGGACCATTAATGAAGAGCCATCCAGAGGTTACTGATGACCCTTAGCTCCCAAGATCCCTATATAGAAAGCAAAAGAGAGAGAGATTTGGTGCAAGGAAAAGCCTAAAAGCTCTTCTGCGTACCTCGAAGGACCCCACTCTCTCAGCTGGATTGTGCAAAGAGATCACAATGAGGAGCCTTCTAAACCAAAATTAGCTTTTCTGAGCCCTGTTAATGCTTTGAGTTCCCAAGAACCTGGACTTCTGGAGTAATTTCTCCACCTCTCTTTCAGGTGCTGGAATGGGCATGACTGCTCCTGTCTCCATCACTGCTTTTCCTGCTGAAGATGGCTCCTTACAGCAGAAAGTGAAGGTCTATCTGCGAATCCCGAACCAATTTCAAGCCAGTCCTCCCTGTCCTAGTGATGAAAGCATTAAGATTGAAGAGAGACAAGGGATGACCATTTATTCCACGTAAGGAACAGATCCTGGGATTTCCAGGACTTCTGAAGTGCTGAGGTTTTTAGGGTGCTGTGAGGGGCAGTGTTGATTTTACTGGTGACTTCCGGGACAAGGGATGCACGTGGTAGGAGGTAGGGGGATCATTCTAGACCGTGAAGGCACATGGTTTATGTCATTTCTTGTCATGGTTAATTCTGCTCAGATTTGGAATATGGATTTTTTTTTATCATTGAGAAAATAAGTGCAGGGGTTAGCCCTGAAAGGCTTTTTTGTTTCACTAGAAGAGGTGAAGGGCTGGGGAGGGTAAGTATGAAGGGGCTGAGTCATTTATAATCTCTGAAAACCATCGTTTTCCCCATTTTCTGGGATCACGATGATTCTTAGTCATTGAGTATGTCCCTTAGTGTGGTTCCCACCAGATTATAGGAATCAGCTGAGACCTAAGTACCGGAGGCCATCAGGGGTACAAGCAGCCGTTGCATTGCTTCAAATTGCTTGAAGAACGTCTTTGGATGTTGGCCAGCTTAAGCTGAACTTCAGTTAGCATCACAATAGCAAGAAGCTCTTTACCATGGGATGTACCCCTGACTCTTCAACCTTTTTGCTGACTGAACTGTCAGAGACTGCTGGGTCATCCTGTGCCTGTGACTGCAGCTGGCCTTTGCTGCAGGTGTGGGCTGCTAATGCTGTAATGAGCTATTTTGTCTCAAACCTTGGCCCTAAGGCAGGGCCACAAGGTGTAGGCTGATGTGGAAACAGTTTCTGTTGGTGGGAGATTAGCATAAAACATTTTGGGTTCTAGGCTATCACATGCTAGTATCTCTATGCCCTGACTCCCTTTTTCCTCCGTCCCTCAATCTTGCTTCCAGGAGGTGGTTGTTCACACCCCAGTGAACATGTTTATTGACAGCATTGGTGAAAGATTGTGGTCTGAGCTGGCTTAGAGATAACTTTATGCTCTGAGAAACTGTTCCTCTGATATGGCACTCATTCAAAGGGCAGGCCCATTCTAGTGACTGATACACATGGGTCTGTGTGGGATCTGTCAACTCTGCCCAGGCTGTGTAACCTTTGAGACTACTGATCTGTGGCAAATAAAGTGTGCTGGTTCCCAAAGAGTTGTGCCTGCACCAGTGGATCCTGACAGGACCTGGATCAAAATGAGTTCCTAAATACATTGTTCTATACATTGTTCTCTTTATTTCCATGTTCTTGCAGGACTGCTTAGCTCTTCTGCACTTTTGATTTCTTCACAGGCAGTTTGGTGGCTATGCCAAAGAGGTGGACTATGTGAACTACGCTGCCAAGCTGAAGACCGCTCTGGGAAGTGAAGCTGCATACCGCAAGGATTTCTACTTCTGCAATGGTTATGACCCTCCTATGAAGCCTTATGGGAGACGCAATGAGGTCTGGTTTGTAAAAGAGTGAGCGTCTGGATCCCAGTGATGCTGCCTTGCACTGATAGGCTCCCCATACTCTGTCTGTCTTCTCTTCAAAATGAACTAACAGTTAGGCAGAGGCAGAAAGCCATTATCCTCTCCTTTCATACCCATGCCTTGGTCTTTTATGGACTAACCATTTTAGAAGAAAGAACACTGCACACTCTCCTGATGATCCCGCTCCTTCATTGCAGACCAAGTTCTCAATCACAGACTCTCATGATCTCACAGTGACTTGCTTTTATCTTCCTCATGCTCCCAGAGTTCAATGCTGAGGCAGCTGAAGTAATCAGTTACCAGGACTGGTTCGTGACAGGAGTCACGTCCAAGTGCTGGCAGGCTATTAGTCTTACCTGAAGCAGGCAGGGAAATATGATGAGAGTGCATACAGGTGTTTTTTTATCATCTTGAGCTTGCTGCAGCAATAAGATGCTGCAAGCATCTGTGCAATTGGAAAAACAATGTAAAGGGACATGAGGGACATCAGCATTGCTACCAAAACAATGCAGTGAAAATAAGCATCCTTTACGTTTTCTTATAGTGTGCAGGAAAGCAACATTTTTGTCATCTGACTGGAAAAAGTTATTTGGAGGAAGATTTCTGTTTGCTGCTGTCCCTTCTGTTTGAAGTAGGACATTCTAGATTGCCTTGTATTCTGATCTCAGCTAGCAGCTGGACAGTGTGATGAGTAAGACCCCAAGACCATTTCATCACCTTCCTATTACTGCTCTAAAACTAGCCAACACAAGGACCAAAGTTGAAATGCATGTGGTATTCTAATTGAATTAGAAAAATGCAGACTGTGAAAAAGCAGGTACCTATTACTTGTCATCTGAGGGTGCATTTGATGAATGATGAGCATCTAGTGGGATGTCTGCAAGTGCACATCTCCTTAAATGAAGTGAGTTTCAAAAGGGCTACTCTGAGCAGCTGTCTTTAAAGGAGGAAAGCCTGGTTGTTCTTGAAAAGATGGGTTTACATCAGATACTGAGCAGTCTTTCTGAAACTTCAGATAGAATATTAAGGATGGGTCTTGTATTAGGACACTGTCAGTCTTTCCTTGGTAAGCATCAAATCAGCATTTTAGCTGTCAGCTCTTCCAGGCAGACAGCAGGATGCCTGTAATGGTTACATGCACTGTGCCACTATGGATACTTGTACAATTCCTTGCTCTGCTAAAAAGTGCACCCCTCTGATGCTAAAGTGCCTCAGGGTTCAGGTGCTCTCCAAAAGACATTTTCCTGCTGGAGCTGAACAAAATTGTTCGGATGGTGTCTGGCGATCTGGCCAGTTGAGCTGTGTGACCTATGCCTTTTTTTTGAGAACAAATCAGTAATAGGAGAAAACCTGAAGTTCTGATGTTTGCTTTTTTTTTTTTTTTTTTTTTTTTTTTTAATTTTCTCTTTTGCTGAGCCATGTAAGAACTTCACTGTGGATCTCACAAGAGAGTTTCAGTTCCCTGTATGCAACAGCAGCTGGTCAGGACTTGCAAAAGTAGATGACTACTAGATTGACTTAGTTGACTTAGTAAAAGCAAGGAAAAAGCTGTTTGCCATGGTTAATTATTACAGCACAAGAGAAAAGAAATCAAAAGGAAATCAAGGGAAACAAAGGGAGTTCAGGAAACGTGGTAAGTTGTGAATGACTTTTTTAAGAAGCAAAGGCCTTTCTGACTTACCACAAACTATTTTTATCTGCATGGGTGTGGAATGGAGGGATGTAGTTCTGCCCTGTTTATGCATTCCTGAATTGATTTTGAAAGTCACCTATAGACTATCTATGGATATAGTCATTTCTGGCTACTGATGATACAGATATATTACAATGATTGTAATCCTGAAATTTATCAAAATTCATGCTGTGAAGTCTCAGATATTGGAAAGATCAGTAATAAATCTGATATGTACAGAGATGCACATCTCAGCAGTGTGGTACAGAGGAAGCTATTGTGTTTTTGTTTCATAACATGCACACACTTTCTGAACAAAAAGCAAGGACATCTGACCCAATAGCTACCAGTTCTGGAAGCCCTGCCTCTGCAGCTCTGCTGCTGGCCTTTAGCATTGAGCAGACAGGATAAAGTTTCATAAACAGTGTTATTGGTATCAAAAAGCTTATGCGAACTTAACGGCCTTTTCTATACAAGCTAAGATGCCTGTGTTCTGTGTGCATTCTCTAGAATTTTAAGTAAATAAATACAATAATGTGAGTTACAGTTTTTGCTGATCATTGACTTTGTGAGCTTAGTGGGAGCTGTTGACTTGGAAGACTTCAAATTGCCAGTTTGGGATATTAATCACCTCACGTCTGTAAGAAGTCATAGTGCTTTCTTCAATAAATCGCTATTTTTGCTATCCTGGTGTGGCCTTGCATTATCTGACTGTGTGAGATGGAAGCTGATTTTTTGTGGCTTTCAGCCACTGGAAAACTCTTACTAATTTTTTTGGGGTGTCACCTGGGGGTGTCACGTGAGGAACGCTCTGTGTTCACTTGTGTGTTCCTAGGGCTGGGATTCAGGCAGATATTCATGATTGTGATTTTCAACATGCCCTCTGTCCAGAATCTTAGAATCATAGAATGGCCTGGGTTGAAAAAGACCACAATGATCATCTAGTTTCAACCCCCCTGCCATGAGCAGGGTTGCCAACCACTAGACCAGGCTGCCCAGAGCCACGTCCAGCCACATCTAGAATCGTTTTATGTGTTGTTACACAAAGGTCCATATATCTTCCAGTGATGGGCAGTAGAGGAAACCTGACACAGAATGCAGGATAAATGCAACTCTGTGCTGATACTATTTCTAAATAGTCTCTAGTACAGAATCACAGAAGTTATTGTCAGCAATATATGGCATAATGAATGACTAGTAGGATGTGGCTCAGTGATTTTTGCTACTGCAGGTGTTTTAGACCTAGACAAACTTTATCCCATGCATGTGTCCATTTAATTTTGTGTAAGCTTACTATACTCATCCTTTGGCAGGGAGTTCCTTGTGTGCAGAAGGGCAGAAATACTCTTTGGCCGAGGGTTTCCAGCAGGCTGACATTCTGCTCAGTGGGCAGCAGGGCCACCAGCTCTTGCGTATGGCTCTGTCACTAGGTGAGCGTTTGTTTGGACAGCCAGATGTTCCGCTGTCATCAGAGGCACTCCAACAAACTCATTTTGCTGGGACCAGCAGCTTAACCAAGCCAGAGGTGCTCTCTGGATTTTTGACCCAAGACCAGCATGGACGCAAGAAGACAGAGCAGGGGAAATTGAAAGGCAGCACTGATGCTTCTATGCCTTGGAGAGCTGCCTGATGGGATCTGGGTGCATGGGGTGAGCACAGCGAGGGTCATACATCTGCCTGTCCTCTCCTGTCATGCCTCTCCTGCAACCCTTGGCTCTCTGCAGCAGCTGGCGCTGCCTCCTGGGCAGCTGAGGTTAGGCTAGGGGTTATCTCTGCCTACCAGGTAAGGAGCAGCAGTGCTGCTAATGAGCTGATAGCTGCAATGCTTTTTATCTTCATCGGTGCCTGCACTCAAACGGTTATAAATGGGGCTAGCAGTGTGGTGAGCCCCATGCAGTGCGCAGCAGTGCTGTGATGGCAGTGAGGACAGCCACGAGGACAGCCACGTTTCAACAAAACCAAGTTTAAAAGCATTAGCTTCATGCACTTGGGGCAGGAGAGCTCTAGGACGGAGCAGTCTCCATCTGTCCTGAACCTCTGAATCATACATACTTACATATACGCATATCTGTATGTGCATGTGTTTATGTGTGTGTGTATGCATCTAGGTCATGTACATGTGCAGACCCAATGCTTTGATGTATCAGTCAGCTTCTGCTGTCACAGAAGAACTTGATAATATAAACACAGCCACAGGGTAAACATATGCAGACCAAGGTTTTAAGTCTGCTATGATCATAGCTTTGTTAGCTTTGGAAATAAGCACTTCTGCAGATACATACCTAGGTATATCTAGCATTGCATTAAGAAGATGGCAGCCCTGATAAAAGAGCTAATTGGTTAAGTTTGTCCCTATAAATCTGGGCAGATTTACAGTGCTCTAGTCACTTCGAAGGGATGGTTGATTTATGGTGAATGTAGAAGTAACATCATTATTTCACCATTTTCATCAATTACCATGGCAAATGGTGCAGGAGCAGCTATTGTGCTTCTGGTAGCAAGTTTTCAGCTTTGCAAGGCTGCCCAAAAGCGATAGAACAAGGGAAGTAGATGGTGGATCGTAGCTCACACTGTCCCTCTTTGCTGTAATTACAATGATGCCTCTTTTACAGTAGCTCTCTGAACAGTGAGTCTCTTCTGTGACAGCACTTCAGCTAAAAAAGAAATGCATCTCTTTTAACGGGACCTTAAGTGGCTTTGGATGTATAACGCCTCCATAAAACTGCTTGGCAACTTGATTTATTGGAGCAGGATCAGTGACAAAAGTGACTTCTCTGACAGTAATAGATGAAATGCTTCCAGTCTGCTCAGTGCCGATGCCAGCAGCAGGCTGGTTTTGTCATCTCATTCATAATCTTTCTGCTTTGCTCTCAGCTGAATCTGTAGCGCAGGACACATTTTGGACACGGCAGATGCCTTTTTCCTAGTTTCCTGTGGGAGCTGCTGCAGAAGATGGGTCAGTGCAAATGGTTTTGGAAATGGTGTCTAATTCTACATCCTCAGTCCATGCCCAGGTGAGAGTTGGGTGCATGCAGCTTTCCTGGCTCTTGTTCCTGCCCACATCCCAGTTTCCACGAGGAAAAACGTGGGTGAATGAGGTGGAAGGAGCTGCGCTCTTCTTAATGAATACAGCTCTGGGTCTGGCTGATTGGTGGCACTAGATCCTGGGGCAGCCTCAGACATATCTCTTATGGAACCCAGATGAAAAAATTGGGTTCAGGAACCTGGATTTTAGGTGGAGATTTCTCAAAGGTAAAAATGGAAATGAAACATTGTGAAAGACACAGCTGGGATTTAGGTGCTTCAGGATCTTTGAGCACTTGGATCCTCCAGTGTGTGGATCAACTCAGAGCCATGCACTGAGCACGGGATTCAAGTCAGTGCCTGTTTATATCCCCTGCTGTGGCCCTTCTACCTCTCCAGGACCCTGTGAGCCAGTACAGCTGAGTACCTCAGGCTGCGTGCCCCCCAACGACCCCTCTTGCTCTGCAGGCCAAGAACCAAGGAAGAAACCCTTGGTGAGCAGCTGTACCACCCTGCATGTGCCTGGACCTGGAAGCTCAGTGGGTTTGTGCCTGGTCTGTGCCTGAGCACTGGGATCTGTATGAGGTGTGCAGTGGGTAGAGAGCTGTCTGCAACATGTATTTCTGTCATCCCAAGGGAAATTGGAGAAACATTGCCATGGCAACTGTTCTCCTTTGAGTATTTTTCCAGAGCTTTCCAAGCCAGTCCAGGCTTTTCTTTTTTTTTTTTTTTTCTTTTTTTCTTTTTTTTCCAGTATCCCTAATGTTGAATTTAAGGTCTTTCCTAACTGGAGACTGAAGAAGCAATTGAAACATCTTCTTCCACAAGACAAAGAGTTCATCCACCTTCCCACGCAGCTGATGAAGAACAAGAGTAATAGAATTAAATGTTGTGTCTAGTAAGAGAGAAGAGGATTTGAAATCTGACATGCATCATATTCAGACAAATGAGACAAATGAAACTCTTACCCAAAGCAAAGTACAGAAATAAAAAGCAACGTACGGCTTGACAATTTTGGACATGTTCCTTTTTTTTTCTGCTGAAAGATCTTTCTAGCTGTTTAATCACTGCGTTTCTCAGTGTTCTTTATGAGTCAGCTCTGCAAGGGAGCATCTTTCCAAATCGTCATGTGCTGTTTCATTGAAATGTCTCCCATGAACTGCGGTATTA
This sequence comes from Tetrao urogallus, assembly GCF_951394365.1. Taxonomy (NCBI): domain Eukaryota; kingdom Metazoa; phylum Chordata; class Aves; order Galliformes; family Phasianidae; genus Tetrao; species Tetrao urogallus. Next base: position 146,252,399 of record NC_136813.1, read on the forward strand.
TTTAGTCAAGAGTGCTCAGGAGGGGATGGGAGTTGGGACTAGTTACTGAAATGGGGTAATACATGGGAAAACACCAGAATGGCCCTGCTCCTGCTGTGTTGCCATTTGCATTGCACAAGACTTCGGGGTACACCTTTGTGGAGAGCAGTGCTCTTCCTTCGAGGATACCCTCAGTGCTGCTTCCTGGGAGGACTGATCCTGAGCTCTGAGATTGTTCCGAGCACTGCTTCTTGCTGGGGGGAGAGGAAAACATAAACCCTGATTTTATGAGATACTGCATCTTGGGAACCCAGCCTGAAACACCCCCCAATTGGGAACCTGCCCTGCTCCTTTGAAAATGATGAAGGCCATCCTGTGGACTCAGCGTTTGACATGAATGGGGAAACAGGGCTTGGAGCCCATAAAACTGGCAAAAGCAGTTATGGTTTCAGGCACGTGGAGTGCCACAGGGGCAGTTTTGTTCCTTTCAGGTGTATCTGTTGGTCTGACCATCCTTGCTCCTCTACCTTCAAACCTCACCTTCAGGACAAGAGAAGCCTTGTCCCACCCTCACTCCTCAGATGCCCACTCCAAGTGTTACCACCAGAGGGTTTCCTTGAGGCCTCAGCTCCTAGGCCTGGGAGATGCAGCAAGCAGGAGGGATTGGGGCTCTCCAGACAGTTCTGATGTGAAGGGAAATACAATTGTTTTCCAAAATCCCACAGTGAACAAGCTGATTTATCATAAATAGCCACTGCTCAGCCTGTTGTTATGACGAACTCTTCTGGAACAAATCCAGCCCCAGAATTATGACGTGCTAAAAATGATGTCTATTCCCATGGCTATAGACAGAGAACTGCTACTCAGCAACAAATGTAACACCAAGTGCCATAAAAATAGCCTCTCTGGGATTCAGTGTTTGGAAGTTGTCATTTCATAAGGGTAAAAATGGATCCATTTTGTTACAAAATATGCATAATTTGTATTCAGTCTTATAAATAGCATTTATAAAATTACATGCATAATTTTACCTTAAATTGGCACTGAGCAAACAGACAAAACAGTCAACAAGAACTTAGCCCACAAGTTTTGTTCTAAGGAGATATCTTGGTTGCTTGTAGCATCTTAGATAACCACATCTTAGATAACTTAGGTAACACCTTTGTCTGAGAAATGCAGATGTCAGAGCAGACCTTTCTTCTCGCTGTTCCTCCTTTCTTTTTGTTAAGACAGTTTTAGGGGAAAAATAAAAAGAGTTTGCAAGTGACATGAATGTGATGAAAATCTAGTGGCTGAAACATAGCTCTGGGCCAGAGTTAAGGGCAATGGTTGGTCATGACTTGAACTGGCCCTCACTGGATCAAGTGGTGATGGTGCTCTTCAGCTTTCCCTCTTGTGACTCTGCTTCCTGACCCCAGTTATTCATTGCATTTGCCTGTGCAGCAATGACGTTGAGACAAAGCTTCTGTACCAGTGGGTGAAAAGGTGAGGAGAGGAGTAAGCCTGTGTGCTTGGAAGCTTCTGGGCATCTCTTCTTTCCCTTGCATTTTTTGGCCTTGCTGTGAGGGAGCAGATACAAATGGAAAGGGTTTCCTGCTGCCCTAGTACCTTTTTTGTCTCTAAAGGTGCCTGGCCACATTACATAGCAGACAAAGCACTGAGGAACGGTAGGCGTTAGGGGTGAGGGAGGAGGCATCCAGGAAAAAATACTGCAACATTGGGGCCATAGTACAGCACATATCAATGCAAGACCTCATAGAACAGAGCCATCGTTTTATTTGAAAACTGGCTTCAGTTATTCGCACTCTCAGACCAGCATGCAAAAGCAGTAGGATGCCAATATCCACGTGGCAGATTATTACAGGTCAGGTGGCCACAGCTGCCACCAATGGAACAAACTGCTGTGGGAGGTGGATTTGGTTTTGCTGCAGAGAAGACAAAGCCCTTCTGAGTCTGAAAGAAGTTGGGGACACGTATCTGCATGATGCACATGGTCTCTCTCCTCTGTCTATGTGCCCTCCAGAAAAGAGCCCATTGTGTAACCGTGGGGTGGAGAACGAGTTGCAGGTGCTGGGAGCTGATGGGGCAGTTTAACAGCAAGATACAGTGACAGAGAGGAAAGTTAAATGAGTTTTCCAGAGTGGTGCAACAGCACAAGGCGGCAGCTCTACTGAACTCGGAGATCATTTAAATTGCAATCAATGCTTTTCTTTAAAATCAGCACTAAAAAACACTTTCAATGAAATGTGATGCTCTTCTTTGAAAAATAAATCTTAGAATGGTACATTACAAAAAATTTCTTTTCTTTTTTTTTTTCTTTTTTTTCCTTATTTTTTTCACACGAGTCCATAAAATCCAATAAATATTTTCTGGGGAAATGGCATCCCTCTTACCATCTTACTGAAATTATCGAATGGTTTCCAGGACAACTTTCCAACAGCATCGGAGTTCGCATTTCTGCTTCTCGAAGGGTCACAAAGGTCTTGGTCATAGAAACCATGAGATAGACAAAAATGTCAGAACAGTGCTGTGATGTTTTCCCTCCTCTTGCTAAATCAAGAAATATTGCCTGATAATGTGATAAAAAGGCGTGAGGCTAGCAGGGGATTGATACCCTCCTGGAGACACGGTGTACTTGCTCTCCTCCAAGTTCTCTCATGCTATTTCCATGGCAACTCCATATAATGATGACTCCCACTGATTTTCTTCTTTTATCTGTTATTTTGGTCTCAGATAGTGATGGAGCTGAGAAGTGTGTTTCTTTCACACTATTTGATGCCCATCGCCAGCTAAAAGTAAATAATGTCCTCATTCTTCAGACCTTTAGGAAGTGCAGTTAGTTCATGGCGCTTTTGGGAATTCGCCTGCAGAGCTAGAAAGGGCTGAGATAGGAAAAGCAGTGCTGCAGATGCTCAAAGAAAACTGGAGATGATGAATGCTTGCTGTCAGCCCAGGTGACAGGAGTACCTCCCAGCAATGCCTTCCCCACGCCTTGGTAGAGGCAAAGTAGGAGGCCACAGTGCAACGGGGAATGGACGCTTTGGGTGCAGGGAGCATCCCAGCTCACAGACAGGAGGTCACCCTGCAGGGCTGGAGGTGCTCCCACTCTCTGCTCACTGCTTATGTTCATGGACCTGATCTGGCTCATGAGATGGAAACAGGAGCTTCTCTCAGACAGAGACACCCTCGACCCAGTGCCTCCAGCTCGTGACTTCCTCTCTCTTATGAAATCTCTGCAGCGTGCTACTGCTGGGAGATTTTACACAGCAGAAATGTCAGGCATGCAGCCTGTTCTGGGAAATTCGTGCTTGTTTCATCTAGCTACTACAGCAGGACACAGGCTGCCCCCGCTCAGTTCCCCACCGGGTCCCTCTTCCTGCCACCTTACAAAGAAATCAGGACAGTTTCAGATCTGAGACCTTTTGCTGCTTGACTTCACATGTCAGCTCCCAGCGACAGGAGTTAATCCCAAGGGAAAACAGAAAAGGAATCAGAAAATCTGTGCTATGTGCAGCTCACAATTAAGACCACTTGCTCATTAGTGCCTTCAGTGTGGAGAAAAGAATGAGGGCTCCATACCATGAGCCCTGCTTGGAAGCAACCCAGGTGTGAATGTGAGTGCAACTGGCACTCAGCATTGCACCTGGGCATGAGGTGACAGGCACCCAGGCATGGAGAGATGATCTGCCCTCAGCCTTGTGCCCTGAGAAGACCAAACAGCCTTTCCCTGTCACACCAGCATGGGAAGACAAACACATGAAATGTCCCTTAGTAGAAGCCACAGGCGCACCAACCACACAAGAGGAGCACTGACAAATGCCAGACCTGAGGTCACCAACACAAACCTGAGCCCAGTGCCTTGTCTACTTGTGTGACTACCATCCCAACAATCACAACCAATTCCTCAACCCCCAGACCAGAACAGGTGGTGAAGACATGGGGTTAAACAGCAGCATATCCCTCAAGGTCAGGCTGGAGGGGCTCTGAGCACCCTGACTGAGCTGTAGGTGTCCCTGTTCATTGCAGGGGAGTTGGACCAGATGACGTTTAAAGGTCCTTTTCAACTCAACTGATTCTACGATTCTGTGACACACTTCCAAACTCCCTTATAAAACATAATCAGTTTTTATGTTTCTTGTTTCCCAAGAGGTTGCTAAGACACATATACCCATAAAACTGATTCTTTCCAGCTCTAGACACACAGATAACTCTAATGTGAGAACTGAAGTCAAAGAAACTTTCATAAGTGATTTTAAAAGCAAGAATTTTAACTTTTTGTCCCAGATTCTCACTTCAAATACATCATCATGCTTTTATTAATTTCAGAGTGAACATTGTATGCACAGTTGGAGGTAGAACATGCCCCAAAAGCTGATTACCTGATTACTTGTAGAGTGCTCCATGAAAGAGTAATCAGAAGAAACACTATCAAGAGGTGCATCTCTTTGGGATCTTGTAAAGGAGCATAAAGATTCCTCCAACATTTTCACATTCATTCAGTAAAGCAACTTCCACTTTTAGAAACTACTGTCAGACAATGAAGACAAATGCTATTCAAAAGAGAGGCAATATGCATAATGAAACCTGCAGAGCAGCCCTTCCTTTCCTCCTACCTCTCCTGACTCCGAAGTTTGGAAAAAATGATTTGGAGCCGGAACCAGGGCACTCACACTGATAAATCTGGCACTGGGACTCCTGCTGGATTAAAAACTTTGATGGCCACAAGACATGAAGCACCAGTTTGGTGTGAACTCCCAGTAATGCCTTGGTTGCAGAATACTTCGTGCTCCATCCTCATCCAGCACAGTTGTACCACAGCCGGGCTGTGTGGTGCAACTGTACAGGGCTGAGCATTTGGAATGTCCACCATCTCTGGCTGTAGTTCTTTGCTGGTAGATTCCATCTCTTCTGGCTGACATCTTGTCTCTCAGATCCATTTTCTGGGTGCTGCACTATGTGGCCCAGAATGAAAGCACACACTTTAACAGCCACAGAGGCACTTGAATACATCAAAGTAATATGTCTCCTGTGCACATGTCACAAACAAGTCTGGGGCCAAAGCAGGTCTGGATTTGGAGCTGGCCTTTCCCTGCGCTGTACTGCATGGCAAAGGATGCACGCGGAGTGATGAGGCCATCTTATTGAAGAAGCCTTTCAGATCGTGTTTAGAGCTGCACTTCAGCCCAGATTTGCAATCTCTCTCTGAACAGTGCTGACAATAAAGCTACCTTTGCTGCAGGTTGAGACTTTACTGTGGAACAGACGTGATCACATGTGGGTGAGCACACCTTGGCCCACCAGACTCACAGCCCAACAGCGCCATAGAATCATTAAGGTAAGAAAAGACCACAAAGATCATCCAGCCAACCGCCAGCCCACCATCACCATGCCCACTAACCACATCCCTCAGTGCCACATCTAGCATACCACGCTGCCAGAAACTCCCAGATAGATCTGTCATTCAGGAAAAATCATGCGCACACCCCCCCCCCCCAAAAAAAAAAAACAACAAAAAAAAAACAACTGTGCCCAAAATAAAACAAGTTCACAGGAGTTTTTTGTATCATTGTGTAAAGCAAGCCAAATGCCACAGCAAAAAATCATCCTTTTTAGGCTGGAAGGTTTGAGGTTTGGTGTGTGGTTTTTATTTATTTATTTTAATTTATAGGAAGATGCCGAGCCAAATAATTAAATCAAAATTAAAGTTAAATAATTCTGAAACAAAAAATCCAAATTTTACTAAAGTTCAAAGAAAGGCCACGATTTTTTTTATTTTTTTTTTTTTTGTCACGTTTAGTATGAAAGCTACAATGAGTTGCATTGCCAACCTGACGAGAATTGCCCCGTCCCTTATCTTATTTAACTAACCACAGGCAGCACTCCGGCGTGTTGGCGTTCCTCCAGTCTCACGGTGGCGGAGACGCCCCCAGCCTCCGGGCCAGCACCCCCAGACCCGGCTCCCCAGCCCTCGCCTCCGCGCCGGGGACGGCTCCACGAAGCAACAGCTCCACCGTGCGGCCGTATATCGTCACTGCGCCCCTTGCCTCGCCGCCGCGCCCTCAGGACTGGAGACCTAAGAGCAGCCTCTACACCCTGCCTCATTTCCTTTTTCCTTCCTCCTTTTTCCTTTTTCTTTTTTTCTTTCTATTTTTTTTTAATTTTCTCTCTTGTCTTTTTTCCTTTTTTTTTTTCCTTTTTCCTTTTTTTCCTTTATTTTTTTTCGTTTTCTTTTTCCCCTTTATTTTTTTCCTTTTCTTTTTCCCTCTCCCCTTCCCCAGTAGGTAGGTATGTTCACTGAGTCAAAAACACTGCCTGGGTCCTTTTGTTCTCTTGTCTATACATCTGGAGAAGAGGAGGCTCAGGGGATACCTTATCACTCTAAAATTGCCTGAAAAGAGGTTGTAGAGAGGTGGGAGTTGGCCTCTTCTCCCAGCTAACAGTGATTGAATGAGAAGTAATGGCCTCAAGGTGCATCAGGGAGGGGTCAAGTTGGATGTTAGGAAACATTTCATCTCAGAAAAAGTGGTACAGCAGTGGCACAGGCTGCCCAGGAAGGCTGTGGAGTCACCATCCCTTTAGGTATTCCATTACCGTGTGGATGAGGCACTGAGGATCATGATAGTGGGCATGGTGGGGATGGGCTGATGGTTGGACTAGATGATCTTAGAGACTTTTCCAACCTTAAGGATCCTGTGATTCTATTATTTCATCCACTATTTTCAGCACTTATTTGCATTTCTGTTCCAGCGTTTGAGATTCATTGCAGATCATTTTGGAGGAAAACAGCAGCAGACATCACATTCTGTCAGAGGCAAGGCATTCTGTTTCGACTCCTGAATAAATTATTAGACAACAACATGCATGTTTTGTAAGCCACAACCTTTGCTTTTCCCTCATATGTACCTGCTAGTGGTTTGATTTGAGAAGCTCCTCACCAGGTGGAGCCCTGGCTGACTCTGAAGAGGCACTTGGTCCCTCCAGACAAGGTAAATCAGGATGGCATCTCCTGCCTGGCACCTGGCACTTCAGAAGTCTTTTCACAGAAAAGAGCACTCCTTGTAGGTATCGCAGTACTCCACTTGTCACCATAGTGAAGGCAAAGCAAACACCAGATTCCCCAGAAAGGTGGAGCAAGTCACCTGGCATGTTGACTTTCGGGGAGGGAGAGGATCCCACATAGGTCTGTGCTGCGTGCGCAAGGGTGAGTGTGCTGCAGGCAGAGAGAAGGAACAGCAGCAATCTCAGGCCCACGTGGGGCATCAGGGTGGCTGGAGTGGGATAGGGCCCCTCCTCTCCAAGAGACAGTTCCCATGGTTGGTAGCCTAGGAAGGGCTTAGATCCATCAAACACAGAAAGCCTTCAGCATCTCACCAACCCCAGCCCAGGTATAGTGATGCTGACAATATGGTTCCCAAGTGCTGGGCTTGCTGATGACGAGGAACATGTCTTCTCTGACTTCTGCCGTGAGAAAGATGTCACATGCCAGCAGGGACCCTTGGGCTTCCTGGTGTCCCACCAGGAGGGGCAGCTGCAGCTCTCAGCTCACAGTTGGCCTTGGTTGCTGCTTCTGGCCTCTGTTCACCTGCCTTAGAGATGAAACCTCACGACTGAAAAGCTCCTACTATTTATAGCCATATAAGTTCCTCCAGGGCAATGGGATTAACTGGTGATAGCCCAGTGATGTGTGCTCATGGCAATTTAGGCCAGGAACATGCCAGGCTGCATGAGTAAGGGTGATGTCAGCAAAGTGAGAGAAGTGGTTCTTCTCCTTTAGTTAGGTCTTGGGAGGCCGTATCTGTAGTACTGTACCTGGTTTTGTCTTCTCTCTGCAGTAGAGACTGAGCAAGATGCATGTCTGGCAGAGGCCCCCTGAGATATCTGGTGGCTGGTGGAGCACATCACCAGAATGAGAGACCCAGGGAGCTGCTCAGCCTCAGAGAAGAAAGGCAAAGGGGGATCCGGTTGCCGTTGGCTATTAAGTAAATGAGGTCTATACCAAAGATGGGGCCAGGCTTTTCTTAGAAGTGCACAGAAAGGACAAGAGGTGACAGGCACAAGCTGCAATTAGGAAAATTCTGATTAGACACAAAGAAAATGTCCAAATGAGAATAATCAGATCTCCATCTTTGGAGATAGTCAAAGCTTAACTTGGTCAAGGCCCTCACAACCTGGTCTGGTTCTCAAGTGAGACCTGCTCAAGGCTGGATCACTCCCGAGGTCCCACCTGACCAAAACCTTTGTGTAGCTGCGATTCTGATAAAATGCAGAGAAGGGCTTGAAACAAGAAGGGGCAGCAGAAACACCCGCTCTGTGCACAACCTGAGTCACCCTGTACATGCTACGTCTTGAATATCAAAACAGGGAGGGAAGCAGGCAGCAGCATAAGTGATATATAAAGGAGGGAGGAAAGGGAGTGCTGTATGTCATCCATTGCTGGGAGAAGGAGCTTTTTGGTACAGCTTGTGAACAGTGAGGTCCTTCCCCAACATCACCTGCCCTGCGCTCTGCCCCAAATTCTTACGACACCCCTTGTGCCTGTATTTGCCCAGGTGCATGGAACCCTGGAGAGGTCGTGGTGACGCTGCTGTTCCTTACCCTTCTCCTGTGACACTCTGACCTACAGATGCTAAAAAAAGCCCAGCATAATGCCTCCTCCACACTCTTGTTTCTTTCAGGACTGGCCCATCCTGCCCCACCAGTTTGATATTACATATTACAGGGCACTGTGTGTGACTAAGTGGCCATCTGGGTTGGATAGCAACAATAAGAAAAAAGGAAACTGCTGCTTTCCCAAAAAGCTTCCCCTGGAGATCTGTGGGGCAGCACCATCCCTTCCCAGCCTGTGCCCAGTACCACTGAGATCTTCTGGCAGTTAAATCAGCCCTCACCTGAAGCCACCTCAGTAATGAACTATTGCAGGTCAGTACTTGAGCCATCATATAGTGGTTTAAAAATGACTTTGAAATATACCGTAAATCCACAGAGTGGGGAAGAACAATTCTGCAAAGCAGCATTCACAGTAACAATCAATTAATCACAAAAATCATTGTCCCCTGCACTGAGTGCCCATAGTATCTCTCATCCCTCCTTATTATATTGCCTCAAGGCCAAGGTGCATTTCTGCTTCCAAATAAAATGTTATTTGTGTGCAGCACATCACAAAAATGTGTTTTCACAGGCTCAATGAAATATCTACAAGCTTCCTTCCTACTCCCAGTAATGCAAATATCCAAAGGTGCTGCTGCCAACACACCAGTTGTAAGGGGAACCCTACCCCCAAGGAACCACACCGGTCTCTCAAAGTCAGGTTGTTTTTATTAATTAAATATCCCATATACAAAGAACTAAATAAATACATAGCTGTGTCAGACACCAGCATACCACACACACCCACTTGGAGAGCTCTGTGTGTCTGTATACGAAATACCACAGTAAGCTATTTGCTGAATGCAAAGCAGGATGCGGAGTGATTCAGCTCTGTAGGGCGCAGTCCTTGCAGCACATGGGCGGGCACGTGTGCACACGCTCGTGTGCACTCATCCCTGGGACAAAGCAAATCCTCCGTAACCTGGCTGCTTGAGAAATGTTGGTGATAATGCCGCAGAAACACTCGGGAGGAGGCAGAGCTCGGGTTGGGGATATTGCAGGCAGCTGCAGAAGAGTGATTTTGACTGCAGGATCCCACAGGTTGGGGTGGTCGGGAGGGTCTGTGGGGTATGGCAAGCCCTGGGGGTGCTCCGCTGGAGCGTGTGGTCAGGGGTCGGAGCTGGGGAGGCGAGTAATACTCAAGAGCAAATCAGAAAATGTGTTAGGGCAAAGAGGTGGGGGTGTTTCAATGCTGGTACCCACAGTGTACTTGCAGGTGGGCAGCAGTTGGGACACGGAGCGCTGGTGCTGCTGCTCCTTTTCTCGTGACAGATGTGGGGCTCAGGCAGACATGTGGGCCAATCTGGGACAGAGCAGGCCATGGGCCCAGCTGGTGAACTTCCTGCTGCTCTAGCCCTGCAGCATTCCTGCTGGAAATAGGCCAGGGCATGCTCTTCCCAGAATGAGCTCCATCCCACGTAGAAACGATTGCCACAGCCGTTTCTGAGAGGTGTCTTCCAGTAATGAGAGGGGTGCTGGTGGGAAAACTGAGGGAAAACAGGGCTTCTCGTTGTCAGCCTTGCCAGTGTGGGTCTGAGTCTGTCTCTTCTGTGGGATCAGCACTGTCACTGAGTGGCCTTTAGTCCCTTTGCTCCCCGCACAGCTGCTACATGGGGCCTTTCCCACCAGTGTAGTCATGGTATGGGCTCGGGTGGGCTTTGGCCCGAGGGAGGGAGAAATCATTCTTTGCGTCAAGGGTCTGAAAAGGAAGCGAGGCAGTTTTTACTTTTAAAAGATGGAAAAAGTAATAGAATAGAGCTAAAAAAAACCAAAAAAACAGGGAAGGGAGAAATGGAACGGGAGGTTTCTCAAGAGCGTGACTGATGACACTGTAGAAGAGGATCCTGGTATGGCAAACCAGTTATTGAGATGTGTCACCAGAGGACATGGGAGAACATGGTGTGAGCTGCTGGATCTGGCCAGGCTGTGTGCTGGAGGAGGACTGGTGAGTGCACACAGCGTGACACAGGGTGACACAAACTGCCGCTCTGGATCTGCATGACAACTTGCAGTCTGACAGCTGATGGGAATACATTCAGGCCATCGGCTGGGGAGAGAAGTACAGACTACTGAGAAAAGGGCACAGTCTTCTGCAGGAACCCTGCTCCAAGAGAGAAGTTCTTACGCAATGTCAAATCAATATATATCGAAAACTATCACCTGAGATTTTGCCTCGGGGTTTCTCCCACCTCCCATGTTCAGAGGCAAGCAGCAGCTCTCTCCTCCCAGCCACAGACACCTCCATGAGTGCAGTGTCATGGCATCATCTGATCCAATGGGAAGCATCCACCTACCTCTGCAGAGACTGCTCTGGACCTATCTGATTTTGCCCCCTCTCCTTCCCTTCTAGTCAGCCCCTGAACAGAAGCCTGCATCAGAGGGCTGTGAGCTTACCTTCATCTGGAGGTGAGCAGAGTACGGGGAGTAGCTGGTGCCTTCCTTATTTCCTAAGTCACAAAACAAAATGGGGGAAAATTTCATGAACTATTATTACATGGTAGCTTGGAAATAGCACGTCGAGGGAGACTTAAACAGCCCGTGGCTCACATTAGCAGCTGCTTTTAGACTGACCAAACTCTATGCAACATGCAGTCAGGAATGCATTAAAATCCACTGGTGAGTTTCTTCTTGAATATTTCCATGTGAAAGCAGAACTGACTGGTACTGTAAATAACAGGACAGAGGTGGCCTTGGAGTTTAGATCACCTCATGTTGCCTCATGATTACCACCCTCATCTCCAGCCAAATCCCTCCCACTGGCATGTACCAGACCCCCTCAGCAGTATTCCTTGGGAGATCACACCCTTTCTCCACTACTCTCTAACAGACTGGGATGTCTGACTGCAGGGGGCAAATGTGATCTCAAGAGCAGATTCACTGGGAGGTCAGTCACACCTCCTACACATAACTTGGGGATGCCTCAACTGATAAAAACTTTTGCTTTTTCCAAAAACTGTATGAGATCTGTACAGTAAAAAAGACCTCCATGCTTCCTTTTTGGGTGATGGATTTTTTTTTTTAATTTTTTTTTTTTTTAATGGATCATGGGAACAAGGTCAGAACTGGAAGAAAAAATCTCCCAGGTATAACCTGGAGAAGTCTCAAGTGCTGAAGCATTGCTAAGAGACAACAACAAACTTTCCTGAATTTTTATCTGAGCTTTCCAGACCTAATAGAGTCATAGGGAATTACATCTCAGCCCTGACACCCAGGAAGTCCCTTATTCAGTCATTCCTCCTACACATCTGCAGCTTCTGCTCCGATCTGTACTCTTTTCCTTTGTCTGTCTGAAAATTCGTTTTCACTTGCATTTCTTCATCAGCCTTAAACTTCTGTCTTTCTTACTTCTAAACTACTCATCATTTTCAAGCTCTTTTCTTTTTAGCTCTTCTACCTTTTTTAACTTGTGAGAGGTGCATCTGTGCTTAGGGCTGGGGAAAGTGCAGTCAATCAATTCATCATACCTGGCACAATTTCATCTTGGGTATAGGCATGGTTGTCCACTCCAGCCGCCTGCTTTATGAACGTGGGTTGGCAGAAGTCATTTTCTGGAGGGTAGTCCCCCAGCTTGAGAGGGGCAGTGAGGAAACAAATTTCAGGGATGATATACATTATCAAGAAGACCCATCCATTGGACACCAGAGCAATGGCCACAACAGGATCATCCCAATTAGTTTTCCCTAAAGATTGGTTGCCCCTTGTGAGCATAGTGATCCACACAACCCAAATGGCAATGGAGAACAGGACAGTGACAAAGATGTGTGCTCCATGTCTCTTCCAGCTCTTATACGGCCCACAGAATGTGAACATGGAAACCAGGAAGGTCAAAGCCATCAAGAAGAGCACATAGATCAGAAGCATGACAAAGTCCTCGTTGGCCTCCTCTGAACCCATAGTCAAAAAAGTGTTTCTATCTTTTACCATCATGGTGACTAGGTATTCAATGTTGATCACAACTTGCACCAGAGCAAAGGAAACAATTAGTAGCAGCAACACTGGCCAGGAGAAGGACTTTTTTCCTCTCACTAGTCTGACGAGATTGGAGGCATGGGTGAGGAGGCAGGAGAAGCAGAGTGCAAAGAGGACTCCAAACAGGAAGAAGCGAGTGGGGCGAATCCTGTCATTGCTTCTAACAATGAAGGCAAAAGTGATGCCAAAAATGCCGAGTGTGCCTAAGAGGAAGAAGAAATAGATGGAAACCATGTGCCTCTTGCTGTTATCTTGGATTTTACAGATGAGGAAGAAGAGGGAGCAGATGAGGAAAGCGGTGACAAGGACTCCAGCTGCAGCCAGCGACTCCAGGACAATCCCCCAGGCCTGATTCATGTCACAAAGTAGGTAATAGTCAGCATGGATGCTGCCGCAACCTCGAGGAGGTGGTGTTGTCATCTTGATGTCTTCTTGAGCAACTTCACAAAGAAATGTTTCCTCAAAGCTGTGGAAATATAAAAGGCATAGGCTGTTGGATCAACCACCTGGGTGCTGCAGCAGTGGGGAATGAGAGGCAGGATGGACATCCATTCCCACCTCACTGGGCAAGGACACCACAGTGCTGAAGACATGTGGCTGTGGCAGCTTAGCCATCTCCTTGCTTGGCATTGGCTCTCTATCAGGAGCAAGCCAAACCCTTCAGCAGGTGATGATTCACCTTGGAAGTCCACCGCACCATGCCTGGGGTTGTGCAATGTCGTGGCAGCATAGGCAGCAGGGGAAAGTGAGGCTCTTTCATGGGGCAAAGAGGCTGAACTGCTCTGTCACTTTTGTCCCAGGTGATACAAGGGCAAGTTAGTCATAGTCACATTTACACCCTTTTGCTGGATTTAAACAACATCAGTACCTGGCACCAGTGAGCTCCAGAGGTGAGCACTACAGAACAGGAAATTATTCATCTTGTTTTCCTTCTGTTACTTTCTCTGAAACACCCGTGGCTTTGGTTTACGGTATGAGTGAAAGGCCCTGCAGATAGCGTACCTGGATACCTCCAGCACAGTTCCTCTCACTCCAAATTGAACAGCAAATACAGGAAACCAACCATTAGCCACAAACACACAGTCCTTCTTCAGGATAGCACAGCAAAAACAACTATCCCAGACATCTCAGTCCCCTCCCCAGTCTATTGCCTTGTGTGGCTAGAGAACCAACATGTCAATGGCACCGCATGAGGAGTACCGAACAAGTTACTGCTTGAGGAGCCCATGAGCCAAGGATGCACAAGGTCTTCCAACACACCTAGCACACTCCTGCTGTCTCATCGTGAAGAGTTAAGTGCTGGCTGAATAAGCCTGAGGTAAGGCTGTCTCGACAGGGGATCACAGGGCTATTTGGCTGAGCCCTGCCCATTTCCTCAGGGGATTAAGTTGCTGAATCCTTTCTAAGCCTAAAGCACATCCAAACACCACTGCATAAGGATGCTGGACACTGCACGGCACTGAATGAATTTAGATCCCAAGGCAGGTAGTGCTTTCGAGGTGCCAAATTATGCAGTCAGACAGACTTAGACTCTAAAATCTCTCAGAATGGAGGTTTAAATACAATGTCAGCATTAAACAGGAGGGAATCTCTCTTTAATGGTGACCTGCACTAGAAAACCAAGGGTTTTCTTTTCTGACATACAAAGAAAAAACGAGTTGATCTTGCAAAATTTAGTGTTTTGTTCTCCCTGTGCCATTTACTTCGATTCCCCCCCATCCAGAACAACATACTTCAATTACCAGGCTAGTTCAAAAGACAGATTCCAGGGAGGGGAGGTTGAGTCCTCAGTAAATGGCATCTGACCCAACCAAGGGATAAACAAAGGGGGAAAACATCACTGAATCACTCTCAAGCCTCACATAACCCTCAATGTTACCTAATTAGAAATAGTGGAATGTATTTCCAGCTTTTAACATCACCATGTTAAAGGAGATGTGCAGCTCTTCAAAAAGCTGCCTGCAGTGAAATGCAAAATATGCAAGCATGCTGGAATCTCATGGAGAGAACAGAGCTGGTGAACAATGCATGCAGGAGTGTTTGAAGATCATTGTTCACAAATGATTTTTGAACAACACTCGCACAAATAGCTGAGAGCTATTTGGACATTTGTGAAAAATCAAAAATGAACATTCTGGAAAAACTAGATAGCTGCAATTTTACCCACAGAAAGTTACTGTTGATCAGATTAGCTTATCTCTTCACTCCTCTGACACATACAGGTCAGTGACAGCTGGAGGGATCCCAGGGCAGCACAGAGCACAGCCCCGCTGCAGGTCCTGACTGAGGCAATTACGATTGTAGCAGATAAGAAGGATAAAAGCTCATTGTCTTGAACTATTGGGCCACTTGCACTGATCTCTACACCCTTTTCTTTTTTTCTAGCATGGATGTCCTTCGGGGCACGAAGAGGCTCTGACCTGTCTTGCTTTTCCCAGAAGCAGAGCTTGCCCATCTAGCGCCTGCATGAGCCCTTGGGATTTCCTCGGGTTTCTGCAGTCTGTGCAAGGAAGCGCGTGCTGTGGTAACTTCATGCTGTTGCATCTACGTCACAGCTCACCCCGAACTGTTGTCCTCACTGTAGTGCTGACTCTTCTCCCTCCAGGCTGTGCCTCCTCTCTCATTCATGCTTTTGCATAAAACATGCCCATCCAACAGAAAATTTCAATCACATCCCAGGAATGTTTGCCCCGGCTCCAGCTGCCTGTCTCAAATTGGAGCCAGGGCTGGCTCTGTTCACTGTGACACCCCATGCCCCCTCCTCTCCCACCCTCATGGATGAGGTCTTGCTGCCATCCCACCCCAGAGCAAGGGTCTGCCCTGGATCCTGCAGGACATTGTCTGGAATTACCTTGGTGGATCCTGCCCTGAGAAGGCAGCAGGGAGAATCCGTCTGGAAGAGGCTACCTCTTAGCACACCAGTAACACCCACTTCCACTCCTGTGAACCCAGCGGAGAAACAGCCCTGCGCTCACGCTCCTTGGGAGCTTTAAAGGCTGGATGGTTGCGGAGGTGTGGCCAAGCACGCCTATTCCAGTTCCACTACCTCTCCGACGCTGCTACGAAAATATGGTCCCTGTGCCAGGAAATGAAGTCAGACTTCCTGACGTCGGCAGGGCAGTCACCTCTGTGACAGGGTGGGGATAGAGCCTCTGTCTGCCCCAGCCCAGGTCTGGCTGAGTCTGCTCAGCCAGGCGTCTGATAAGGCTCCTTTGGCTGCTGGTGCCTGTGGACCATGGCTGGGAAAAGCAGCGTGCCCCTTACATACTCCAAGTCCTACGCCTACGAGTGTGCTTTCTGACCTGTGCTTGTGAGATGGAAATGGAGGTCTTGGGATGAAGATAACCCTACAGCACATGAAACAAGGGCACCTGCAAGCCCAGCTCAAGACAGCTTCCTCCGGGATCCTGCTGCAACACAGTCTGTGCACATCCCATCATCTCACTGCTCCCACAGGCAGGAAGATTCACATGCTGCTGTCCCACGGGCAGCTTGCCTTTCACAGCAGCACAGCTCCTCCAAGCACTAAGCCACCTTATCCACAGTGCTCCACAAACAGCAAAGAGATGGCAATGACAAATTCTCCCTTGCCCGACATTGTACCTCTGGTCTGATACACTAATCGGGACAGTCCCTTATGAAACTGGTGTGTCTTCATTAGGGTCATGACTTTGTCTGCTACTTCAAATGTTACTTACCAGGAATATTTTATCATTCTGATTAAGGAATTGACATCTGGGCCTGCAAGCCCTGAACTCAGAAATCCCTCCCACCCTATGAAGGATATGATCCTCGCCAGCACTGTAGGAGTGGCTGTAAATCATAAAAAATCATTGAATCATAGAATATCTCAAGTTGGAAGCGACCCATAAGGATCATCGAGTCCAACCCCTGGCTCCACACAGTACCACCCAAAAAATCAGACCCTGTGTCAGAGAGTGTTACACAAACACTCCCTGAACTCCAACAGCTTGGGGCCACGACCACTGCCCCGGGGAGCCTGTTCCATGCCCATGCCGGGGGTCTGCCTATCAGTGGTTATCTCACCTATACATTTGTCCTTATTCTTTTGGATGTGGGATGCTATCTCAGGTTTCTGAATGTCACACACAGAGATAGTCACAAAAACACGTAAAAATGTGCTTTTCCTCTCTTGTACATGCACTAGAAGCATGTGCAAGAACTCTTGGCTCATTCAGTGAATGGCAGTGCTTGGTGCATAACTGTGGGTTGGGCTGATCCTCATGTCCTTCATACTTTCATTTAACCGTAAAATCATGACGCTTTTTGCAGAGAGGCATACCAGGTTTTAAAATAATAATAATAATAATAATAATCTTATCATTTAAGTAGGTCCCTGGCTCCGTGAGCCAGTCAAAGAAGGAGGCAGCTGCAAAAAATGAGAGGTGGAAAGGAAGGGGCGATGGAGACAAGTTTAGCACTGGTTCAGTGGGACCCAGCTGGCCAAAGAAGAAATCCTCAGAAGCTTTCAAAGGTCACCAGTTACTCGCCAATTTATTTGCATCTTGTCAGAGCACATTATGGACTGCTAGCTACTTTCCTTGTGTTTACACAGATACACAAAAACCCATAAAATCAGTGTGTCAAATTACATCAGGTTTGTGGGGAAAAATGAAGAAAAGATAAGAAGATTAACACTGACATTTTCTAGAACGCTTCAGAAATCCTTGTGAGTCAGTCATTAAACACAGCCTGTGCTTTCAAGATATTAATGCATGGGGCTGCACTTGTAAGAGCCATCCTCAGTGACCCAGGAGTCCAAGTGCTGCTGGCTCCTGGTAGCATGAGAAGTGGTGTTCATGGCCCTCATGCAGTGTGAGGGCAGTAGAGAAGCAGCTCTGGTCTACATCCACTAGTTGTGAGCTGGGTATCTAAGTTCTCATTTGAGACGCCATAAGATACCCTGCCTGGCTCCTATCAGCTGCTCATGGGTTTTCCATACCTTCTGTATCATACCTTGAAGGTCTTTTCCAATCTAGATGATTTTGTGATTCGGAAATACCTGGCAACCTTGTGCGGATGTTTTGGATATACTCATGCATCTCAAATCACCTTACTAAGAATAAGTGTTTCAATGGAGTTCTGAGGTTCCACTGGCTATTTCAGAGCTAAGATATCCAGTTTATGTGGATTGGGATGAGGATGTTTACCAGACAGACTTTGTTCTGATGTATCAGCACTGACAAATATGAAAAGGTATTGTAGAGTAACAATTACCAGCATGGGGTTGGCATATAGGATCACAGTATCACAGAATCATAAAGGTTGAAAAAGACTGCTAGGATCATCTAGTACAATTGTCAGCCATCCCCAGCATGCCCACTAATCATGTTCCCCAGTGCCACATTCACAAGGTTCTGGAACACCTCCAGGGATGGTGACTCCACCACTCCCTGGCACTGTGGGACATGGTGCTGATGAGCAGCCGATTGGACTAGATGATCCTAGCAGTCTTTTTCAACCTTTATGATTCTATGATTCTACGATACAGTAGCAAATTAACTTCCTTTAGCCATACCATGTCCCTGAACAGATAAGCTGGCTGCTGGTGAATGAGAGGAAGTAGCAGCCGGGCTTTCCCTCTGTGTTGGCTCCACTCCTTTCGCCTTTCTCACTACTGGCATTGCCTGATCCTGGGTTGCCAATGTCTGGTGCTGCCCACAGCACCCTGCAGCCTGGGGCCAGCCAGGTTTCACCAGCTGCAGCATGGAGCCACCCGCACAGGGCAGAGCACTGTGGCCTTTCTCACCTCAGCTGGTTCCAGGGGACAGAGAATGTCTGGGAGTTTTGGAGAGTGAGTTTGTAACTTTCATTAAACCAAGTAATAAAGCAATTAGACGCCTAGGGAGTGACAGTGCACGGTGTTCTGTGATATGTTTAAACAATGTGTTTATTTTTGGTCAGTAATATTGGCTACACTGTGAATACTGTCACTCCTTCTGCTTAGCTACCTGTTCAGTACACTGACAACACAACAAACTCTCTCCTTGAAAAATCCCACCTCCAGCACGTAATCTCCTTCATGCTGTGCTAACAGTGCAACAGCCTCCACCCTGTCCTACCCCTTCCATTTCCTCCGTCTTTAAATCAAATAAGAAATAAACAGTACAACACCCTTGGAAATAGTCATGGGGCAGAGAAATGGCCCAGAGGTGATAGACCAAGCAGTCAGCTCAGAGCACCCCCTCTTTAGCCAGTGCAAAGACAAAGGCAGCATTTGCCATTTCTGGGTGCCACCTCCTCACAAATTGGACTTTGTGCTGGGGTTCCCAACCATGAACTCCCCATGCTCTTGTTCTGAAAGCAAGTATTCAAGGCTTACCAAAAACCCCATCTAAACACTGAATGATTTTCCTTTGGACCTGAAACACTTGACACCAAGAAAGGAATGATTTCAAAGAAAAAGAAAAAAGGAAAAAGGAAAAAGGAAAAAGAAAAAAGGAAAAAGGAAAAAGGAAAAAGGAAAAAGGAAAAAGGAAAAAGGAAAAAGGAAAAAAACTCATGGCAGCGTTCTTCAGAGCTGTTACTTACTTGCAGCCATCATCTCTTCCAAACTGCATGTATTGCTCCCCCATTTTGAGTTCCAGTAAGAAAATAAGTGTTTCAAATACATAACAGTGATGTGCTGCTTTGGCAGAGAGTGCTGGTTGGTGCTTCCTTCTCAGAAACTTCCTTCTATAAATGAGCTGGGTTTGGTCAATCTCTTTCTGTTCCTGGCTTCTGAATGCCTGGATTCCTGGTATAGAGGGGTTCATTTTCTGAGAAGATAAGAGATTTGTACAAGAAAAGGGCAAGAGGATTTGTTAAAATATTCAGGCCAGTGCACACTGGGAGATGGTTAGATCTGCCATTGCATGGGCGCTGTTGGCGACATGTTTTCCAAGACAGCTCTTCTGCCTTGGAATCAGAGGCAGTGGCTTGGTTAAGAGGCTCCATAGAGGGTTGTTTCTGTGCAAGAAGCATTCCTGGGAATCAGGTTGCACACTAAATCTCTTTGCTCAGTGATACAGAAAATTCTGCTTTGAAGCTCCAGCTACCTTATCAAACACCACCACAATGACATAAAACAAAGCTGAGATCCAACACCAATTTTTCCTCCCACTTCAGACTTCATAAAACAAACAAACAAAACAAAACCTGCTGATAGGTTTTATTTTTCTATCAGTGTGCTGGTACTGATCTGTACCTCCACAACAGCCAGCAAAAAAAATCCCAATACCTGGCATAAACTTGTCACCTTTCCTGGCTAAATTATCAGAAATACCACTACATTTACACGCTTACTCTTAATCAGGCACATCCTGTTGGGTGATATGGCTGTGCACAAATCTGCTATTGGCTGCAGAACCATGGGATCAGTCAGCAGTTTCTGTCTGTGTGCTATCCAGCCAAAGCTAGTCAGTAATTGATGACATGATTCTTCATGAAGGCAATGAGTTACAGCAAGGAAAAAATATAAGGAACAAATGAAAGGTAAAATTGAGGACAATTGGTTCATAGGCTATCGCTCCTGCAGATTTTCTTGCAGTATGGAAGAGGTCCCCGTGACAGGCAGACTGTGATGGCTGGATGTCACCAGTCCCAACGTCACCTCTTGCAAAGCTACTGAAAAGCCACCTTTTAAAATCAATGGGAAAATCAAGCAGGCTCCAAGAAGTTGTAACTAATGTATTTGATAACACACACAGCTTTGGTAACAGCCTTGGAGATGGAGTTTCCCTTCTGGATAGTTCAGTCTTTATGTTGTACTATAAGGCCAGTGGGCAGCTTTTCTGACCTCCAGGACAATACAAGCCCCAAAGTGCCTCAGATACTGCCTTGCTGGAGGTTTGGGACTACAGCTCATCGTTTTACTCCTCGCTCCATAACACATTCTTGAATGAATCTCCCAGCACAACGTTTGCCAGGAGAAATCAGTTGTACTGATGTGAAGATTTTTCTTCGTGTTTCCTCCAGTCCTACCTGCTGATGACAACTGATGCTTCATGTACCTCCAATCCTCTGGTATGACGTTGACTGACATTAAGCTCCCCAGGGGCCATAGTGATGTTTACTTTATGCATGCCTCTCCATTTGCCGGTTAAGCAGCGTTAAAATCGATGACATCATGATACATATTCAAATAGTTGTACTTGGGAGAAAAAGCATGGGGAAACAGTACCCCATTGTATCTGTTTAACTGAGGCAGAAGTTTAAATGGGTGTGCCTGTGATAGCATTCCAGCATCAGCTGCTTGCTCCTGTGAAATGCTGCCTCTCACTGCAGCTGATCTTGCTGGGCACACCGCTGTGCACAGACACACATTCCTGCACGCAGGCATGCACAGGTAGCAGCAGCCGCACCCAGCCCTGCACACCTGTGGTTCTACTGCCTCTACCACTGCAACAGGTATTAAAAATAGATACAACATGGGATTTGTAAGGTGAAGGGGTTGGTTAAAGCAGGAGCCAGGCAGGCTAGGAGAGAGAGGACAGTTGCAAGCAGCAACATCACAGAAAGTGCTTTGCCCTAAAAATTCACTGCAGGATATTCAGTATATGCTCCTCCGGGGCAGGAGCTCTTCTTGATCTGCACTCTATAAATGCTGCTTAATGCAGTAGCTGCCCTTTGTAAAGATGGAGCACTTAGGCCATATATTTGAATCCTCGCCAGAGAGATTAAGTACTTGAGAAGTGGAGCTGAGGTCCTAATCTAATCCATTTCATTATTCTCTCTTTAATTCTATCATAATAAAGAGTGGAGATCTCACGGGGAGAGCTGACTGGAGGGTGCTGCAATCTGTGCATAGAATTCTCACTCAGTGTTTTATATTTTCCAATATATGCAAAGGAAGACCACCTCCTAGCATATGCAGCCTAATGCAAGGAGCAGCTCATACAGCAAGGAGTACGTGCACTCTTCATCACACCAAAAATCCAACCTTCTTTTGAAACTTCAAAAGGAAATTTCCACTGGTGATTCAGACCAGATGGTGGGACCTCCTGCTGCTGGGATGGCTTCTGCTTCACCTAAAGCCTGCATTCCAGATAAAACTGGGGCTGTCTGCTATCACACCGGTGTGTTCGCCTTCCTGTCCTTGGTGGTCATGAAAGACATTGCAAACATGCCACATTTACACAGGCATACCCAAACAATAAGCAGTGATGAGTTAGAAAACAACACGATGCTGGTGAACATCAGATAGAAACCTCCCCACTCCGGGAACATCCAGTCTGGTGCTGGGCCCAGGACTGGAAGGAGGAAAGGATATCCAAACCAGGGAGATAAGGCAGGCTGCCATTTCTTTGGCCTTAATTACTTTTCCTCCAAACTTCCTGACAGCCCAGGAGCACCCTGAAGCTAGGGGGAAGAACAAAAATATCCTGTCATTATTAGTAGTCAAATAGAGAGGACTTAGCAGGGAGAAGACAGGTTTGCAAGGCTTCTGGCATGCAGTGTGGAGAAAGATAGTACATGCCAGATGGATTTTGTTTTTGTCCAATTTGGACCAATAACCTCAACTAAGGAACAACTAAACTCACTCTCTGGACTCCCTGCTTCCTGCTTCTTTCCAGACTCAGCAGCCCTGGACTGCTCTGTTTGATAAACAAAGTGACATCCCCCCTAGTGACAGTCATACTCCAGGGAAAGGTTTAATTTATTGAAGGTGTAGTTGCCAATTAACCTTCTTAGAAATGCAAACACAGCTTCAGCTAATGATAGAAGCAATCCAACAAAACATTAGAGAGATGAGGGACTGCTCTTGGTGTGTGTGTGATAGGGCAAACGGAGCTACGACCTTCCCACAGCAGGTTCTGCTCCTCTTTCACAGTCACTGCATTGCCTGATAATCCTTTCCTTGCTCATTATTAACAAACCACTCTAACTGACATTTGTTTGTAGTAATAAAAAGTCTACTGGCAAGGGAACAGCTGTCCTGTGGAAAGGCTTTGAAGTGCTTTTCCAGGAAGCCATGGTCACATACAGGATCTCACCCCAAGGTAACACCTAGCTGCTGTTAAGCACCAGGAATCACCACCATGTTTTCAGAGTAAGCAGTACCACGCCTATGGGACCTGCTAGGTGGCTTATTTAACCATACGGAAAAATCATCACCTTTGTGTTTACATTTTTAAAAGGCAAAAGGAATCACCACACATTTTGGCTCTGACCTGTTTGGCATGTGGCATATGGCATCATGCGTGGAATGGGCTAAGGTTACAGGGCCACAATGCACGTAAAGGCAGCAGTTACCATGAGATCTTACACTACAGGAATTAGCGTCTCAGTGGTATTCTGCAGTGAGGCAGCTGATGAATCACCACTAACCCTATGACCTGGCACACTAGCCTTTTACAGCCTACACAGTCTATCCTGCTCTAAGGAGCCAGCCACAATCTGACAAGCCATCTCATGGTCACTTTCCTTCAGCCAGAACTGAAATCACTCAGTGGATCTGAAGCTGTGCTGAACTGGAACTGCATTATGTTAGGCTTTGTTCTTATGTGACAACCCAAGTAAGAAATAAATCCAATTCATAATGATTCACCTGTCTGATTAGCAGCATGTTTTTCCCTAGAGGTAAAGGCAAAGGAAAGTGACAATCCACGTGTGATTCTGCCAAACAAAACACACATTCTGGATGTGTTACATGACAGTTGGCTTTCTTTAGCAAACAGCATCTGTTGCTATCCCATTTCCAATTAAAAAAACGTTTGGACTTACATAACAGTTGATCCCGAATCTCGGTAGTGGTTAATCTAGCTGTACACGTGGTTAAAACTTCTGCTGGCCAGTTGAAATCTGACTTTCCTATCTAGTCATTTGTATTTATTAAGCAGAGATAAATGAATCTGTTGAGTTCTACTGTTTAGGATGTATCTTGCTCTTTCAATGCAGCAGAAAACTTTGATAGGTTTGCCCTCTATTTAACCATCCCTTTCCTTACTCACCAAACAGATTAAGACAAGTTGCTGACAATAAATGAATGATCTCTTTCTAACAAGCAGTTTCACACTGTCAAGCATGAGGAGATTGGTCCGGTGGGCCCAGGCAATATAGTTTCTACTGCCTTGTTTCATTGACCTTATTGTTTTATATCTTCTAAACTCTACAGCATCCATAAACACAGATCTCAGTCCATCATGACTAGATGAGATATGCTTGCAGTTGTGCAATGAGGGAACCTCCACCTGCATGGGGCTGTAAGTAAACTCCTCTGGCAAGAGGCTTCAAAGCACAGAGGCGTCTCCTACACTGCCATCAAGAGAGGAAGAACAAT
Organism: Tetrao urogallus; assembly: GCF_951394365.1. Lineage (NCBI taxonomy): Eukaryota > Metazoa > Chordata > Aves > Galliformes > Phasianidae > Tetrao > Tetrao urogallus. The sequence continues at coordinate 146,276,274 of NC_136813.1, forward strand.
TCAGGAACTGCTGAGACAGTTTGCATCTCCCCACACCCTGGAAAACGCAAGACAGGGAGTGCTGGAGGAAAATGGCCCAGGCAGGCATCTACCTATTATGCCTATTAGCAAGAAGTGTCTGCAGGACCACATCATGGTGTGATGTGAACGGCAAAACAAAGAACTGGCTGAGTATCTGAGTATCTTAGAGATCTGCCTACAAGAGGCAAGGCAAGCAGGGCAGGGTGCAACAGGTGCTTAGAAAAGGGCACAAACAAATGATGAATGCATGAGGCTATTGTGGTGAAGGAAGGGAGTCAGACATGTAGGGATAGCTAAAGAGAGCAAGGAGAGGGCATGTCCCAAAAAAGCTCAAACTATTGGAAGCTCAAAAAAGGCATCATGTTCTGGGGCACACCAATCATGATGAAATCCTGCTCAGAGAAGATCTCAGCAGAGTTCAGCAGGCCTGTGCCAGCTCCAGGAGCAAAGCACTTGGGTGCCAGCTAATTACATGAAACCCTTGGAACAAATAAGCCAGCGTGCACTGAGTCCGGAAGGCAGGGAAGGAGCTGCACCCTGGGAGCTGTGGGCGGAGGAGCTCCCTGCCCCAGGCCATGCAAGGAAATTCCCTTCCTTACATTATGGCAGAGGTGGCTCCAGGCTGTTCCTACATGGCAGCACCACCCGGGATCTCCGTCACCAAATGCTTCCAAAGGTTAGTGGAGTCCCTTGGTCAGCTTTATCTGATCGGAAAGTGGGAGAGGACTGGGTGGTGATGAAATCCTGCAGACAGCGCAAAAAAAGTGGAGCTTGCAACTTTCTGCTCACCTAGGCAGTAAGATTTCTCTGAGGTAAGCGGGCAGGCTAACCTGCTTGGAGGTTCCAGTACAGCCTCCTACGTCAGGCTGCCCTGGCTTGTACCTCGAACGCTTCTAAGTTAAGCTGGATCTGGGGCAGTGCACACATTCATCAGCAATTTCCTTCAATCCAAGATTCATTTTAAGGCTCACCATGGCTTCTAGTGCAGTTATCTTACTTCAGCAAAGCAGGCAGAAAATTACACATTTGTACAGTCAGTGTAAGGCCAATTAGATGAATGTCCAGATCCTGAAAGTCAGACAACTTCAAGCAAGACAAAGTCTCCTCGCCATGGTTGGCTTCACATTTCTGCTTCCAAAAGGTCTTTCCCCATCTAGAAGTAACAGCTCTATGCAACTTAGCATCCAGCTTGTGAAAAATTTCTCTCTCACTAGTCATCTTTATCCCTCCATTTTCACATGTCAGTAACCACTGCACGACAACCCTTCCTGCAGACTTCAGCATATTTTTGGATGTTAACCTCAGAAGAAAGAAGGAAAGCACCAACTACACGAACTGGTAGCACACAGTTCTGTGGAGTTCATCAGAGAAGTGCAGGGTTGACATGGCCAACACAGCTAAGCCCTCCCACCAGGAGGCTGCCCTGGCTCAGGCAAGTGAGGCTAAAGAACATGGCAAGGGAGGGTCCTACTTAAGGACCTAATCTGTGTCCTGCTTGGCACAGGACAAACAAATACTGCTGCTTGAGGGTTTCTGTCTTCCTTGCCAAGAAAGAACAAGCAAACAGCTTCCCAAGGGGTTTTTTTGTTGTTTTTTGCTTTGTTTTTAATTAAAAAAAAAGGAAAAGAAAACACACACACAAAGCAACAAAACAAACCAAAACCCTCAGAACCTCTGCTGTGTGTATGAGATAAAGAGGATTTCACTGAGACTATGCCTGCCAGCAAGGTGCCCTTCCCTTGTACAACAGATTTATCAACAGCTGGAGGCTACAGAGCCTTGCACCGACCACATCTTTCTTAAAGTAAGCAGCTTCTGTTGAATTCAAAAGAGCCACAACTGCCTGAAGTTGGATTTTCAAAGGAACATGGCAGTCACATACTCACAAAAAGAGCAGAGATCATAATTACAGCAATTGTCCTTGCATCAGCTTAACCACACAGTGATGGGGAGGGAGAGCCCCCATTAACCACAAAGAGCCATTTATAGGGCAGACCAGATGGTAGCATCTGACTTGCAAAAGAAGCACTGGCATTTTCAAAGTGAGGTAGCCCAGAAATCATGGAGGGGGTTTTCAAAAATTCATCTTTTGAACTACATAAAGGCAATTTAACCAGAGTAAAAGTTGTCATATCTGACTGAGAGCATTGGAAGAACCAAAGGGCCAGTGTGCTAACAACACTTTGCAGTGACCCACTACAAACCTGACTGACAAGAGCAAGCCTGGCTGCACCAGACCACCAAACAGGTGGAAGGGAGGCTCTCTCTAAATTTGATCTTAGTATGTGTAGACTAGCAAGTTATTTCTGATATTCATTACATAGATAACAAAGTAACAAATGATTATAGATGATCTATTCTGGACAGTAGAGCCAATACTCTGTTTGTATTTTTTACAACTTTGCATTTTCACCTAAACTTTTATTGATATTTGGAAGAGTGACTCCAAGATTCCAAGTTAATATTAAAGCAGTCCTCATCAAAGGGTGCAGAAAGCCTTAAACAAAGAAACACCTACAGGACTTGAGTATCTAGTGGAAAATTGCCCATAGATCTGCAGAATCTTTAAGAGGCATTTGAGATCTGCAATTGGAGGGAAGGAAAACTGACTGTTTACGTTCTGCCGGTGGAGTCTATGAGGGCATCTGCTTCATGCTGTTGATTGTATTTTGGAATGACCTGTCGTTAACAACCATACAGAGCCTCTGGAATACACAAAGATAAGCAGCTGTATGCATGCACATGAACAGCAGCAATAGGAAACCAGCCATCAATGGCAAATTTACCATTCCTTATTTTTTGTTGCTTTAAATAAAACTAAACAAGCTTCTCTCCCAGGCTTGCTCCAGGGATCCTGCACCCCAATTACACTGTGACTCCAGGGAAGAAGTTGTTATTGTGACTCCAACATCGTTGTGCATAGACCTTTTCCTAGGTCAAAACCAAGAGATTTAATTTTTAACTCTGTTAACAGAATGAACAGTAGGACAAGAAAAACACACAAAGGAATCATTCCCTTCTGGAAAGCCAGCATAACCAAATCAATTCAATCTTATCATGAAATCCTCCCTTCTACCTCACACAAATGACTTGCAGAGCAGGATTTGCTCTTTGCCTTTCTTTGCACAAAGATATATTTGTGTGTGAAAAATCTTAACGAGGATAAAGAGAATTTAAATCAGTCCACATGGAAATATGCCAACTAGAGGCCTGTCAACAGGGTTCTATCTCTGCCTTTATAAGGATTTGAATGGAAGATTAAGTATTCACCCTTTTGGCAAAGAAAGCCCACAGTGTGTCTCCCATTCCTCAGGAATACTTGGAAATACCAAGCTCAGTGTGTAATGGAAGGAAGAAACTTCTGACAGCCTTATCTCTGGAGTTTATTTCAAAAAGGCAGAGAAGCAGCAAGTATATCTCTGCAATTATGATGATCCCCCAGCACAGAAGGCAAAGAAAATGTTGCTGTATGCATGCTGGGCATGCTGAATTACTCTGTGTCAGCCTCCAGTTAGCCCAGCTTCAGGCTTCCAGATAAATTCCTGAGAAGCACTGAACAAACTCCAAGAGACAACAGGATGGTTATCAGGAGAAGATACAGCACCGCTAGCATAGCTGTATCTGTCCCTGGACCAGAGAGGGAAAAACCATTCTTTTCAGATACCAAAGGGAAAACAACCTCTGTTCTTCCTTTTAAGTAGTTACTTGGGAGCTTTCATAGTTTGATTAGGAGAAAAAAAATCATCTATAGACTAAGAAAACTTCTTTCAACTTTGTTTTTTTCTTTCTCCTCAAAGTTCAGGGGTTAAACCAAAGCTTGGGCTTCTATGTCAGAAACTCATATTCTGATTCTCTGAGTTTACACATTGAGAGTTTTTCCACAAAATGAATTGCTAAGTATTTAGAAAAGAGTCAGTAAGAATCCAGAGTGACTACATAACTACTTCTGGCACCAAAACTGGATTTTTACAGTATTTGTTTGCTCTGCAACATTTACAAGAATTACTTGCTCAAATGTTCACAGAAGCTCCTCACATGCTACCTAAGGCAGACCACAACTTCATATTTATACAAGAGTTAATATTTATATAAGATCAAAATGCCTGGTACGTGCCTCTGTCTTCCACAAGTCATGCAATCAATTTCATTCCTCAAGTACTTCCAATGGCTCTTAAGTATGTTGGATATTTTCCTTTTTCCTGTGCTTGGCACAACTGTGAATGTTTTCTAATTTCAGCTTCACTTCATAAACAGTCCTTCCAGATTCCCAATCACTTCTTACTCAGAGTTCCTACCTAAACTAAGGCTCTTCAAAGCACAGATAAATGGTTCATGCTAGAATGTTATCACATACAGCTCACTCTCTTTGTCATCTCTATTTCAGGGGGTTTGCAATCATAGAACGCACTTCATGTTCTGGACCATGGTGGAATTGCAAAGAATGCTACCTTTTGGCAGCTATCCTCTCAATATTTATGCAGAATAACAAAAAAAAAAAAAAAAAAGGAAACTCCAGTTTTGGTTTCCTACAGATAGGTCTGCACACAACACTACTTTCATCCCTGACACCAGTGTTCAATTTCACTCTTCCTCCCCAAAGGCTCTTCCCACCTCTGCTGTCTCTGTAACATTAAATTGAAAGACACAATATCCCCGTTCTTTACTGCTTGACGTAGACATCTGTGCAGCATTAGAAATCAAAACTATAAAGCATTTTTTATATCATTACAAGCACATAAACAATCATGTCATCGACTTTGGGAAGTACAGAACTGTTTCAAACTGCAAACATCTCTTCTGAAGGTATCTTGAGAATACGATTTTTATTGAACTGTTTGAATTTCAACTATAAAAACTGGCAGGTTGTTCTAGCCTGATCCTGCTTTATGGCACCAAGATTAATCCTTCACCTCAGCTCTCTGATGTGCAGAGGCTTGAGAGGCTCTCACAGAAGTGTGCTTCAGAATTACCCCCTAAGTGTCCACCTGACTGAATAAACACACTGGCAGTAGTTCTTATACAGAAGCACGAAGCCAAACACATATCGGTACTGGTGTTTTCTATTATCCAGAGGGACAGGTCTTCTTCTTTTTTCTCCCTTCATGTCTCATTAAACCATCTACAGATTTTCCTTTAGTCTGGATGTGAGATGTTTTGACTAAATTTTATCTTTAGACACTCCCTATCCTACTTCAGTTATACAAACACCCTCCAGCCCAACCCTCATAACATCTTCACGGTATGAAACTATTTCCTGTCACTTCAACCTGTTGAGATATTTTTGGTTGAAATTGAATGTGCATACCTGTAGCAGGTAGGCGAGGCACCAGTGAGAATGTGGGTGGCGGCAGACCTTTGCTTTTCTTGTGCCAAGGACTTCTACGGTTTGTCGTGCCACCCAAAGGGAGGTGGCCAACTGTCCAGGGGTGACTCAAGGAGTGACTCTACATCCTTTTTATAAGGAGTAAACTACTACTCTCCTGCACTACTCTTGCCAGTAGAAGACCTTTGATCCCAAGAAGGGTCATGACAGATCCTCCCTGCTGATGCAATCTTCCACCCAACAAATGAGTAGAGGCCCTGTCAATTAAGCATCAGCAATTTCCAGAAAGAATGACTCTGTCCCACCTCCTCCAGCAGTAAAATTGCCCTTCACATCACTTTATAAGGTTGACTCTGTTTGCCACCTAAGTTACATTGCTAGGATATTATTGACAGGCTTATCATCAAGAGACTACGGACTCAGAGAGGTATAATCTTTGTTTGTTGATAGCAGGTCCAATCCTGTTCAGTTTGTGAATCACTGCATTCAACTATCTGCAAACCAGAAGAGCAGTTGAGAGCTCCCTTGCTCCACAGCATTTGCATCTCATGCTCACTCAAATTCCTCTATTTTCTCATCTCTGGTATATCACAGATTGGCCGCAGTTGGAAGGGACTTCAAGGATGATGAATCTCCAACCCCCCTGCCACATGCAGGGCCACCAGCCTCCACATTTCATACTAGACCAGGCTGCCCAGGGCCCCATCTAACCTAGCCTTGAACACCTCCAGGGATGGGGCATCCACAGATTCTCTGGGCAGCCTGTTCCAGCACCTCACCACTCTCATGGTAAAGAGCTTCCCCCTGACATCCAACCTAAATCTTCCCTCCCTCAACTTAAAACCATTTCCCTCTGTCCTGAAGTTATCAATCCTTTCAAAGAGTTGATTCCCCTCCTGTTTGTAGGCTCCTGTTAGGTACTGCAGTGATGTCACCCCACAGCCTTCTTTTCTCCAGGCTGAATAAGCCCAGCTCCCTCAGCCTGTCTTCGTAGGGGAGGTGCTCCAGTCCCCTGATCATCTCTGTGGCCCTCCTCTGGACCCTCTCTAACAGCTCCCTGTCTTTCTTTACTTTCTTATCTTACGGCTATTTCCTCTTACATAAGGGAATGACTACTAAAGGCACGTGCAGAATTAATATACTTTGTCGTTTTGCCTCTCTGCAGCAAGATCAATAAAAGATTTGCACACTCTTCCTCAACTGTAAGAATATTTTCAGCTGTCAACAGACCTGAGTTCTGTAGCATTATGTATGTGCCACTGAGCCTACACTGCTTTAGAATTATCATACTTGAAAGTGAATATTTGGAAAATTTGAGTAAACTACTAGAAAAGAAGGACAGAGGACACAGACACTTCTCACAACAGTGAGTACATCTCTTCCTCATTAAGAGAAAAGACAACATAATACATGTTGCCTCTATTTCAAAATAGCTTAGTCAAAACCCACCTTTTCTAGAATGTCTTGCCTCAAAAGTATAAGAACATTCTGACCAGAATAAATGTATATTAAGATACATGCTAATACTATGAAATACCAATTTTGCCATTTTTCAGTATTGCAGTAGTTCTTGATTTCCATTTACACCTTAAACAATACAATTTTGAACACCGTCTTTCATAAGCAGAAAGTCCAAGTTTTTTTTTATTCTGATGGGCACTAAATTTCTGTGTTGAATGATCATGAAGCAGCTTCTCACCTACCTCCTGCCCAAGAAAAGTGGCAAGTGCAAAAAAATTTATTGCCAATGGGAACTAGCATTAACCTTCTAGCCTGTAGTGAAGTACACTTCTTCCATTTTTGCAAGTCGATAAGACTCTGAACTCGATACAAGACAGAAAAACTACCAGAGGAATAAACAGGGCAATGCAAAAGAACCCCTTCAAAACCTGTTTGTCTGTCACCCAGCTCATGGGCTGTTTTTCTATGTAAATACTACCCTCTTGTGTTAGTTTGTAAGTATTACAAGAATTAATCGCAAAACCACAAAAGAAAACCAACAAAAAAAAAAACCTCAGCCACCAAATGCAGACCTACCCTTGGCCTTACCAATCGTTACATACTCTCAACTGAATTCCAGGCTGTGAACAGTCCAACCAGCCAGAACAGGCTCTCTCTGTTGGATCACTCTTCACCTGACCCACTCAAGGTATTTATGTGACATCTGAATCAGTAGTAAGAATGATGTAAGAGCAAAACCTTCTGGTAGAGCTGATATTAGAAATAAGCAAAACAGGTCAGTGACAATACAAATAAAACCAATTTGCTTTAAAATTAAGCTATATTTGGAGTTCTCTGAATCACATGTCCTTTCAGTAAGGCAAAATCATCATAGATGTACAGTGGAAACTTGGTTACTTCTTTAAGCTTTCTCATCTCTTCCTTCTGGCAATCCAATTTGATCCCAGAGGTACTCAGTGATTCTGGATACTGAGACAGAGGCGGCAGCAATGGGAAAGCTGCACCCACCTTTTTGGGGATAAGCTGGGCCATACCATACAGGCTTCCATTCCCTAAGGGACAACTTGGCTTCACTGAAAGACTGACACCATTATACCACAATGACCAAGCTCAGTCAGTAAACAGTGAAGCAGAAGAGAGGAAGATCTTTTAGGCCTTTTCCAGACTGACTGCCCAATGCAACATTAAGCAGTTCTGAAAAAAATCCACTGCAGATGGCTGTGAAGACTATTTTTGCCAAGCTCGTGTAGCCATAAACAGGAAAGTAAAAGTTTGTCCAAACACTGAGCTAGAAGGCTTTTCGTTTCTTCTTTTTCCCACCTGCCACCTTCTTCCTTACACCAAGAGCTTCTTCTGTATCATCATCATCACCATTCCGAGATCGCTTCTTCTCTCCCTGTTCCCTCAGCTCCTGCAATACAATCAAGAGATTGATTAAAGAGTTAAGGCAGACAAGGAAATTCAGACCAGCACTGAGAGTACACAAGGATGAAGTGTCACCACTCACCATTCGAGCAAACCTCTGGGCCTCAGCCACACGCTCTGTTAGCATCATAACTTCCTCCTCTTGCATGGGGAATGCTGGCAGCTTCTTGCCAATCAGGTGCTCAATGCGCTGAAACAGCTCTACGTCATACCTGAAAAAAGATGCTAGCCTGGACCAGCCCAACCGGGACGCCTTCATAGTTACCTCTGTCCACAGACACTGCCCCTAATTGCAGATATTTTGTTGGCTTGTGCTAGTGCAGAGCAACTCTTAGATACATCCCAATAATGTCATCCTTCAGGGTGGCTTTGCTGATTTACCTGAGAAGTATCTGGGCACAGACTTCATTCAGCAGTTATAAAAACACGAAAACCTATTTAACCTGTATCACTTATTACAAAAAAAATGTACACATATTATGCAGTGAAGTTATAAACAAATAGTTCCAATAATTGCATAGCTGCTTCTAGAATTTATCTTAGATCTTTCTCTCTCCCCTACCTGAACTTTGAATGCTCTCCTTTTTCACTAAAGAAATCCAACTGGTCCCTCAAAATGAAACACGGTATTTTCCTCTCATCAAGGATGAGGCCAATGCACTCTGCTTTGAAAGACAACTGGGAAGAATAAGTCTGCGACATTTAAACACTTACTGTGTGACAAATGTGATTGATTTGCCAGATCTTCCAGCTCGAGCTGTTCTTCCAACACGATGAATGTAATCCTGAAAGCAATTTTCTTGATAAGCGATAGGACATACACAACACGCAAAGAGTTTGGGGAAGAGTTGGGGCAGATCCACCCTTATGATTGTTTCTTTCTTTACGGGGAGAAAAGAGTCAGGATTTGATACACTAACTGTATGCAGTATTAAAAGTTTGATAAGACATTGGCTTGTGGAAGTGTGTATTTGGTTTCAATCTTTGCTTGCTTTCTAAAAGAAAAGACCACTACTCAAGACCTTAGGACAGAAGCTGTGAGACACGGATGCTAATGGAACTATCACTTCCTCAGAAAGCTAATACTGAAAATAAAATCAAGCCAATGCTTCTGCCTTCATTCTCAGGATTTAGTTTTCTACCTAGCCTGTCTTGGACATAGACATGCACAATGAAAGGCAGAATGAACGAGAACAGTTTGGAAGCTTCCACTGAGAGCATTCCGTTTATATGATTCTGGGCTGTTTTCCAGGTTTTATACTGCATTATGGAAGTCAAAACACTCCATGCTACTGGCAGTACCTGTGGGTATCACTAAATCATGAGAACACTCAGGACATGTTCTATGACACAGTAAGCTGAAAGGGAGGTGCACAAAAACTGTAATGATGTCATTCATGTGGCTGCTTCCCAACTTTAACTTTTGCCTTTCCATAATGACAAAATCAATTTCTCCAAGGATGAGCCACCTTTTTTTTTGTTTGCAGTGCATGGTGCTTTTGATCTATACAGGAAATAGCAGCAAATCTTGAAGCGTATGTCAATGGTGTGCTTTCTGAAACCAAGCTTATGAGCAAGGCCACATCCACAAGATAATACTATGCTTTCTACAAAGAAGAAAGCTAGTAACTCACATTTTTCAGCTTGCTATACATCTGTGATATGGAAGTGGAACATATCAAAGATACCATTCTTGATCAATTGAGCATGTGGGATAATTTTATATTTTAAACACAGCTTAAGCCTGGATTGCAGGAACACAGATGTCTACTTGAAGCCTGTACTATGTTAAAACTATTTCTGAAAAGTCTGTAATCTGTTCAATGCAGTATTACAAAACACTCTTGAGCAGAAATACCAAGACAAAGAACATCCCTCATTTCTCCTCTTCTCTTATGGCTTCAGTTTTGCAACCCAGATCAGGCCACTCAAACTGAGATATCAACTCAGTCTTTGAGGCCAAACAACTTCTTTTCATCTACATGAGAGTGAACTACATGCCCCGTCAGCAGAATGAAAGAAAAGAAGAAAAAGTTGTCTTTCTTCCTTTGCCTAGCTTCAACACTATACTTCCTGGTGATAGAGGATCCTCAGCTGGCACACAGACTACTTACCTTAGAGTGCGTAGGAATATCAAAGTTTATCACCACATCCACATGTGGGATATCCAGACCTCTGCTTGCAACATCAGTAGCCAGCAGAATAGACCGTGCCTTTGCCTTGAACTTGTTTAAAGAGCCCAAGCGTTTGTTCTGGAAGAGGGGTGGACAGAAAGGAAATGAGAGAATGTTCACTCTGGTTAATATGCTCTTGTTGAAATACTGACAGGGATGAACTGTAGCAGAAACCACTCAAAAAGAAAAATCTCACTTCTCTAATTACACAAATCAGCAATGGCATCCACATTAGATTAACATCTATGGATCAGTCCAGTCCACTAACTGTGAAATGCTTCTGCAAGGTAGCTGTGACTCAGTATGGTATAGTCCATTTTCCAAGTGACATGTTTCCTGTCTAGTCCATCCTGTGAGATATGCCCATACCTGACTCATCTGCCCATGGAGAGGAATAGCAGTGAACCCAAGGTTACGGAGCAGTAGTGCAGTCCTCTGAGTATTGTTACACGTACTACAGAATACCATGAAAGAATTTCCAGCTAGTTCATTCAAAATATAAACCAGGTAGCTATCCTGTAAAGAGAGGGGGAAAAAAGAGAAATTAATAAAAAAATAATAAAATATGCTACATAAAGAGTAATTTAACTATAAAGGCAGAGAAAATACTTTGCAGATGTAGGAATAGTAAGACTAGACATAGAATAGGAAAGAAACAGAAGAAGCGGCGATACCTTGAATTTGGATGGGATGAAAATGTAGTACTGCTGTAGCTTTTCAACCGTCTGATATTTGGAAGAAACAGCACATTTAACAGGATTCTTCAGAGCAGCGCGCTGGAGTTTTTGAACCTAGGAAGATCAAAGTAAATCAATACTACAAGCTTCTGACAAAGTCTCTGTCCTTGTATCTACATCAGACAGTCTACTTGACAGTACAGCCTGATGAAAGAATAATTAAAGGAAAGTACTCGCCTCTCACCTGCTTGGTCATGGTGGCAGAAAACAGGAACGTCTTCCTGTCTCGAGGAATCACTTTCAGTATCTTATCTACCTGCAGAAGGAAAATGGAAAGAGAAATGCTGAGTACAACAGCAGTCAAGACATTAGTCTTCCAAATATAACAGCCATCCAAGAGAAGAGTGCTGCATGCACTCATGCAACTTTAGCTCACAGAAGGCACAAGTTTCCCCTTTCTCATGGGAAGCTTTGGGCTGATGCTTTGTTGATAGTTAAGTAGCACAGACTCCAGAAGTCAAACAGCAGTATAAAAAACAAGCAGTATTCCTGCAGCAGGGTGCACATGACTGACATTTATTGTAGAACACAATGTCAGGCATTTCAGAGGAACCAGCTGACTTCACAGACAAAATGCCTCCTTACTTGCTAGCTAGTACTCTGCAGAACTCCTCTAGGTTTAGCTCTCACTACAGGCTTCCATGCAATTACGAGATCTTAGTTACAAGTTGCCACTGACTTCCTCAGAACTGCATTTTCTACATGACTGCATGTAATGATTTAAAGGGACTTGTATGGCATTCCAAAAAGCTCCTTCAGCACATTTCTACCTCTGTCTCAAAATCCATGTTAAGGATCCGGTCAGCTTCATCCATCACTAGGAACTTCAGAGCTCGTAAGTTGAAGCCCTTGGTGTTCTCAAGGTGATCCACTAGACGGCCAGGAGTTGCTACAAGGGAGTCAGAGAGAGCCAGTTAAGAATTAAAACCAAAGACCCAAAGAAGTAAGAGTTATCAGTTACAGAAATGAATTATTCACCAAATGTGAGTATAAGTAGGTTGCTTTGAGATAAGCACTATTTCATCCTTGAAGTGTTTTGAAGTAAGACAAGGCTCCATGAAGAATGCCCATCCTCCCCACTCCCACGAAGCAAAACAGACAGCAGATGAGATGTACTAAGAATGAGACCATGGTTTTGAATACTTCAGGAGAGATAAAGGCAATCCAGCAGGAATGCTATGGAATGAGCTCGTGGCAGCAAGGCTATTGGGGCCCATTTTAGAAACATTAACATCTCAAGATTCAACAAATGAAGGATGTATTCCTGCTACCCCAAAGACACAAAAGCTTCTGCAACGCTTTGGATGACTGTAATCTAATTATATTCATACCCCATACCTTGTGTATATTGACTTACCAATTATAATATGTGGTTTCTTGGCTAAGGCCAGAGACTGAGACATTGAGTCAATTCCACCGACAATAACCGCTGCAGAACAAACAGAGCACAGTGAATACCTCTGTTTATCACCAGCCAACCTCTAGAGAATAATGTGCTTATTTTTACTCCCTGCCACGCACAACTCTACACAAATGAAAATTTTGCTTTCTTTATGAGAATTCACTCTATTTTAGCATATGCCTGACCATTCCAGGCCTCTTAAGCCACACACTGAAGCCCCTACCAGCCTCACTTATTTTGTCACAGTTGAAGAGCTAGAGGCAGAGTCTACTCTGCAGCCTAACTCAACCTCAGAATCTGAGAAGTCTTAAAATATCCCAAGAACTTCTATGTCAGCAGCAAATATTAAAAAAAAAAACAAAAACAAAAAAAACAGACTGTCTGTGGGAAAGATTAAACTACATCATATACAGCAGAGCTCTATGCAATGTAACACCAATACAAACTTACTGCTGGGGAGATTCTTCACTATTCCATCTTTAGCAGTTTGGACATTAAATGCTGAAGAGCTGCAGTTATCCATAAGGGAAGACCACACAGTTAACAGTAGTTTCTCTCCTGTAACTGATATCAGCATCACAAAACTCTTACACCTTGTATTCAACCCTCCATACAACCATTGTCTACTCTTTCCTTTGTACTCCGGGAGCTGATCTTCAAGCCTTCAAAACAAAAATATTCCAGTATCACAAGGCTACTTACCACTGTGGACACCAATTGAGGACCCAAGAGCTTCAAACTGCTCTGAAATTTGGAAGGCCAGCTCTCTTGTTGGCGTAAGGACAAGAGCAAATAATCGCTGAGGTGCATCCAGCAGTGCTTGAAGAATTGGCAAAGCAAATGCTCCTGTTTTCCCAGAGCCGGTTTCTGCTAGTCCAATGATATCTCTGCCTACAAGGCATAGCAAGGAGAGCAAAAAGTGTTACAAATCTGTATTAAATACAGTGGATTTCAAAGAACTGTGCAATAAAGCATAGGAGTTCGCTAAGAATAAGAAGAATAGCCTCAGCAATAAATCCCCTCCCTCATTCCCCCAAAAAGGGCAAGAAACAAAAAAGGTGAAAGAAAACAGAAAGAGGTAACCGCAAATTTCAAAACATCTATAGAGAATTCTAAAGTGTAACTTCATTTGTACATTATAAGTTATACTCCTAATTCTTTTCAATTATGTTTCCGGGTAACATAACAGTGTTCTTATATCTCAAAAGCCACAATGTATTTTATGCTGTAGATGAAAACAATAATCAAATCTGCTTGCAGCCAGCAAACATTAGGATGGGAAGTGCCCTACCCCAAAAAAAGCAACACTGTAGAATTCATCTGTAGGATTCATTCTCACTTGCTAAATTCCAACAGCTAAGAACATGCTGCCAACAGGCTGTAAACCAAAGAAAACTCAGGAATGTTATCTTTTCTTTTGCTTTTGAAGAGAATCTTCTATATGTATTAAAAGAGTCTGACAACAGTTAAGCGCCAGCACATAGCAGGCAATGAAAAGCCATTTCCATTTTAAAACCAGTGTCACTACATTATGCTTCTGTCTGATGGACTCTTTCTGAATAAGAGATATTCTAGAAGTAGAAATATTTGCTAAATTTAGTAAGGTATTTTCCAGTCTTCCAGGACGTTTACAGAAAGACACTGTGGCTTTGTTATTTCTTTCTCCAGAAATCTGATTTCATGGCATCTCCAACTTCAGAGGCAAATTCTCTAGATCTCTAACAGAAGAGGCACAGCCTCAAGCATGCCAGAAGTGTCCAGCATACCCCTGTGTAGTTCAGAAAGACCACAGGCGATGCTGACTAGTAGCTCAAAAGACTGGGAACAGTTATATTTACCATGGAGTGCCAAAACTATCCAATATAGTGAACAGACAAGAACCTACGCACTAATGTGAAAGCTTGAAATTGAAGGCAATGTTACAAGAGAAATTAACATTCCAGCTCCATCAGAGAAGGACACAAGAACAAAGATCAAAATTACTTCTATATACAGAACTTCCACAAGGAAGATGGGAAAATGGCCTCAGCCCTGCCACTTCACAGAATCATTAAGGCTGAAAAGACCACTAAGATCACTTAATCCAACCATCATCCCATCCCCACCATGCCCCTAATAGTCCATGTACTTCAGTACCACATCCATGCATTTCTTGATCACTTCCAGAGACAGTGACTCTATCACCTACCTCAGCAGCCTGCTCTCCACTTTCTGAGAATAAACTTTTTCCTAATATCCAACCTGAATCTCCACTGGCACAACATAAGCCATAAGCTTTTGTCCTGTCTTTGTTGTCTGGGAGAAAAGACAACTCCCAGCTCCCCACAACCTCCTTTCAGGTCACTGCTGAGAGTGTTAAGGTCTCAGTCTTCTCCAAGCCTCCTCCAGACAAACAACCTCAGTTCCTTCAGCCGCTCTCCATCAGACTTGTGCTCCAGACCCTTCATAGCTTTGTTGCCTTTCTTCTGGACATGCTCCAGGGCCTCCTCATCTTTCTTGTAGTGAGGGGCCAAGAAACGAACACAGCACTTGAGGTGTGGGCACTCACCAGTGCTGAATACAGAGGGATGGTCACCTCCCTGCTCCTGCTGGCTGCATTATTGCTGATATAAGCCAGGATGCCGTTGGCCTTCTTGGCCACCTGAGCACACTGCTGGCTGACATTCAGCCAGCTGTCAGCTAACACTCCCAGACCGTTTTCATTTGCTCAGTTTGTGCGAAATGGATTCGCACAGAGTTTTTGGGGAAGTCATCCCCACACTACGGATGGGAAACATGCTGCTCACCCTGCAGAGCCACAGGAATAGCTTCCACTTGAATCTTCGTTGGTACCTTCCATCCCAGCTGGTCACAAGCTTCACACAGGACATCCGTCACTCCCTGAGTATCATCGAAAAGAGTGGGAAACAAAGCATCAGTGAGCAACGAACGAAGTCACCAATCAAATACGTACTGTAACACAGTCGAGCTTGTCTCCATCACAGCCAATCCCCAAACCCGGGCCCGCGCAGCACCGCAGCGACATCCGCGCACGTGGTCGCCCCATCACCGGCACTGGCGGCTCCGCCGAGCATGGGGCAGCTCCTCCCCTCTCCCCGCCGCAGGCCTCATCTGCCGAGGCGAGGGCAGGCGGATGCTTCTCGAGAGCGGCGCGGACCGCAGCGAGCCCCAGCTCCGCCTCACCAGGTCCTTGAAGCTCCGCGCCTCTTCCACCACCGGCACCTCCTCAGCTTCCAGCCCGGCCGCCTTCCCCGGCTCCCCTGCCGCCGCCATGTTGGACCGTCCCTCCGGCGCGGCGCAGGGCACGCCGGGAGCTGTAGTCTCCCAGGGGCCGCAGCGGAGGGGCGGGGCCGGGCGCGGAGTCTCAGCCGGCCGCCATTGTGTGGCGGTCCGTCACGGCGCTGTGATGCCGCCGCGTGGCGGTACTCGCGGTCAGAGTTCTGGCAGCGCGGGTCGTGCCTGAAGTAATAAACTGATTAGGTTTTTTCTTTGGTTGCAGTCCAGGGTAAGGGTGGCTTTCTGGGGCTGTGAGGTCACACCGCTGGCTCATGTCCAGCTGCCACCCAGCAGTAACCCCAAGTCCTTTTATGCAGGGCTGTGCTCCATCCTTATGTCCCCGAGCCTGTACTGATAGTGGGGGTTGCCACGACCCAGGTGCAGACCTTGGATTTGTTGGATGTCATGAAGTCCACCTGTGCCCACTGCTCAGCCTGTCCAAGTCTCTCTGGATGGCATCCTGTCCCTCAGGCACGTTGACCACACCACACATCTTGGTGTCATCCACCAGCTACCGAGGTGCACTTGATCCCACTGTTGACATCATTGATGAAGGTATTAAAGAGCATCGATCCCAGCACTGACCCCTGAGGGACACCACTCATTGCTGATCTCCATTCAGGCAGATACTGAGCCATTGACCACCACTCTCTAGGTACAATCTCGTAACCAGTTCCTCATCAGACACTCCACCTGTCAAATCCATATCTTTCCAATTTGGAGAGAAGGATGTTGTGAGGCACCATGTCAAAGATCTTACTGAAGTTCAGACAGGCTACATCAGTGGTTCTTTTGTCCATTGGTGCAGTTATGCCATGGGTATCCAATCTTTCAGAGAGGAATTGTCTTGTGGGCCATGTATATGTAGGCCACATCAAAATAAATGCCCCCATGGAATTTACAACCAATACAAAGAGCACAATAACACCATTTGATAGAGCAAATTCTCAACTGCAAAACACTATTTTTCAGCATAGCCACACCATTAGATACACATTTTTGTCAGCAATGAGCAAGAGTCTGCATGCCACTCATTAAAACCTGCTCTGATGGAGGTGACCCACTGTCGCTGTCGCCACTGCTGAAATGCACCACCCACCAATTCACATATCCACAGTCTGGTCTCCACAGGCATTCAGCAAACATCAAAGAATGGCACCCATTCAACTTTTTTTTCAGCCATTTTTTCAGCATGGAGGAATTCAATGAAAAATCTTTTCTTCCTATACACTTCCATGTTAGTCACCAATATGCCAAACTGCCTTTCCACTGCCATCTGAAACACAGCAACAAAATATAATGGGATATTGGTGAGAAGGTTCAATGTCTACTACTATACCACTAACATTTGCCTCTGATATCATGGGCTAACACGACAAAATAGGAGGCATTATTTTCAGAGCAGATCTCATAGACTATGTTATATGGTTAATGTATATAAGTAACAAAATGATTTTATTCTTTAGTATTTTTATTAAAAAAAAGAAAAGGGCACAAGAACCATAAAACTAGCAGGCTATTTGACTTTATTTTGTCAAACTAGTGTATCTATCTGGTTCAATGGAAGCAGATGCAATTCTTAGTGAATTCTCAAGGTGCTCATCAGAGATTTTTGTGAAATTTTACTCTTATACTTCATCCTTTATAAGAATTGTTCACAAACGTATTTGGCACATACTACCAAATAGCGATGACATGAATAAGGCATGGATGTGAAGTGAGAGATGTTTTTCTCTGGTAAGAGAGGTCTTACAGTAAGTCTAGTAAAGAGATGCAATCAGATCTTACTTTAAGTGGACTATCTGATTGCAACTCTAAACATTCCATTTGAAAATTCATAGGTAGCATATTCATGTCATATGAAAATAGAACTGCAAATATAACTTTTTTTTTTCTTTCTTATTTACAGTCTATTCTCAAATTCTTTTAGCAAAACAGAAAGCAGAGCTGTATGTTCACAAGAATGTGTTTAGCCAATGTAACAAAATGCATAGAGTTTGGGCAGCCTGGTCTAGTGGTTGGTGATTCTGCTCCTGTTAGGGGGGTTGAAACTAGGTGATCTTTGAGGTCCTTTTCAATCCAGGCCATTCTACGAATCTATGATTCTAAGATTCTGTGATTCTATGATGCTTCTATGATTTGCCACAAATTGAGTTAGTACTGTGCTGTGCCTTCCCTGTGTCCCAGTTTCAGCTCAAACAGTGCTGATCACATACTGATGTTTGGTCATTGCTGGCCACAGGTTGGACATGCCTGAGTTGTGTCATCAAAGAAAGGCACTAAGTTGATCAAGTTGATGCCCTTGATGAAGCCATGCTGGTTATCCTATATCACCTCTCTCTCTTCCATATGCTTAGCTTAGCTTCCAGGAGGATCTTCTCCATGACCTTCCCCTGCACTGAGGTGAGGCTAACAGGTGTGTAGTTCCCTGAGTTGTGCTTTCTACCCTTCTTAAAAATGGATGTGACATTGCCTTCACAACTTCGAAGAGCTGGAAACAACAAAACACACTTAACTGTAGAAATAGAGCACAAAATGAGGGAATGAGAGTTGGGAATGGAAGCCA
This sequence comes from Tetrao urogallus, assembly GCF_951394365.1. NCBI lineage: Eukaryota > Metazoa > Chordata > Aves > Galliformes > Phasianidae > Tetrao > Tetrao urogallus. Next base: position 146,294,659 of record NC_136813.1, read on the forward strand.
GCATTCCCCACCTCTTATGATAGGTGCTGTTGCTGACCAAACAGGGAACCTGTGAAAGGTGGAAATAATGATGAATTTAGTGGCCTTTGAGGAAAATATGTCATAACTGTCATTCCTGAGCTGCCTATTTTCCATCTGGTCCATCTGGTCGAGTGTGGCCTCTCTGGTCTGTAGTCCCAACACTGAGTGCAGCAGGGCACCCTCACAACTAGGTGAATGTCCTTTGCTCTATGGAAAATGGATGTTAACATGTCAGAGAGCTTGGGCCTGGAAGAGACAGCAGAGCTGATGACAAAACAGAACTTGTGACAGCATTTGTGAGCAGACCTCCATCTCTCTTGCCACTCGGGAAACCAAACTGGGTGTGCCCACAATGAAAATGCTGACGTTCATGAGCATCTGTCACTGGATTCCTAGTGTGCGATTTCCTCTGCTCCCAGAACAATGAGGAAAGTTAGAGGAAATCCGAACAAACTCTCTGCATGACAGGGAAAGGAAAGGAAACCTGGAACAATTCACTGGGCAGCAGTGGAAATGAACTTGCTGCATCCCACTGTGCTCAGGAGCAGTGATTTAAAAGCAAACAAACAAACAAACAAAAAGAAAACACTCAGTGTAGACGCTAGCTATGACCACACAGCTAAAAAACTATAACAGTTTGAACCATGAGCTTGCTGTTCATCTTTAGTGCTAAAGGTTAGGCCTGGCCAGTACATAAGACATGAGCCCTTTCTGTGAGATGCCTCAGGAAATGGAGTTAGGGATGTGACAGGAAGGCGCTCACTCTTTGTTGAGCTTGCTTCTCAGATAATACGGTAAGTGCTGATCTGGTGGGGGCAGGGGGATCACTTCACCATCTATTCTGATACATTTCAGTTTGGGTAATTCTATTTTGTTAGTAAATGTGCTTTGAATGAAAGTTTCTGACTGTCCTAAACTCTCAAGAAAATCCCTGTGTGTGATAAAAAATGTATCGCTTCTGAATGATGATTCTCTTTTTGTGCTTCTCAAAACAGGGCACCATAAGTCACACTGGACTTCAACATTTTCACTGCAGGGATTTCAGTCTTGGCCTTTGAACAAGCACATTCCTAACCCTACTGCATGTTAAAAGCTTATTCTTCTGTAGGAAGTGCAGTGTGGGCACATACATGCATGGGCAAATTTTAATTCAGATGTAATAGCAACTATTCCCTCTGTACTCAGCAGTGGTGAGGTTGCATCTCAGGTATTGTGCTCAGTTTTGGGCCCATCACTACAAGAATGACATTGAAGCCCTGAGCGTGTCCAGAGAAGGGTAACAGAGCTGCGAGGGGTCTGGAGCGGCTGAGGGGACTGGGATTTTTCAGTTTGGAGAAGAGGTGTTCAGGGGAGGTTTTATTGCTCCCTACAGTGACCAGAAAGGAGGATGAGGAGAGATGGGGGTCAGCTTCTTCTTCCAAGTAATGGAGAGAGAATGGCCTCAAGTTGCACCAGGGGAGGTTCAGGTTGTATATTAGGAAAAATTTCTTCTCTGAAGGAGTGGTGGTACATTGGAACAGACTGCCCAGGTAGCTTTGGGGTGACCATCTCTGGAGGTGTTCAAGAAACATGTGGATGTGGCATTAAGGACATGGTTATTTGGTATGGCGAGGCTGCACTGATGGTTGGACAGGATATTCTTAGTGCTCTTTTTCAACCTTAATGATTCTATGATTCTGTGATTCTGTTTCATGAGCGATGCACGCTAACACAAGATGGACAATGTATGTAATAGATCACAGTTGATGATAAATAATTCAATCTACTCATCAGGATGCCTAGTGAGAGGCTATTGGCATATCCTCATACCCTGACTCTGTTCAGACTCCTTTACTATAAATAACTTCTATTATGCTTTCATACTATGGGAGTTTGCATTAAAATGGTTATTGTATTACTGCTTTGTCATTGGATCATTCTTCCCTGCAGCATTTTCAATAAAAGGAGAGTAAGAGTGTCAACAAGATAACTGCCAGCCCAGGCTAATGATCAACACACACACTTCTCCAAGCCCAGCTACTGAAGGAAGGGTTCAAGCAGCATATCTGTGAATTTGAAGAGTAAATAACTACTGTGGAAAAGCTGCTTATGTAAGGCATTTCCCCTAGATGCTGCTTTTAATTCTATATTGAAATCAAGCCATTAAGTGGAAAGGGAATGAGACCTGTCCAGCAAAGTATGGTACCTTAGGTTCTGTCACACTCTCACATCTGCACTGCACAACAACACATATCCTGACCTCAAGTGAAGGATTAACCTAGGAAAAAAACAGAACAGAAGCAGGATTTTTTGGTCATGTAGCTGGAATGGAAGTAAAAGTGTCTCTCATTTGTCCTTAGCTGCTGAAACAGTGCAGGGCTGTGCTGAGCAAAGCAAACCAGCCCTCATGAAGCAATGAGCTGTCCACTTCATATTCTTCATTCGGATCAGCTCATTCAGAGCTGTGTTGTTGTTTCTATGTTGTTCCCTGTATAGTGGTACACAGACAAAAGTGACATTGCCAGAAAATTGAGAAGGTAGGAGAAATAGTCTGTGATGAAAACATCTTTCTCGAAAGAATGGTGAAGTCATAACCATCCTTGTGGAGCTGGCTCATGAGATGTTGGAGCACTAAGAAAAATGTTGCACTAGGCCTGCCTTTGCATAGCATGCAGTTCACACCCCAAAACCACACATGTACTTGCATATATACACCTTGAGATGTGTGTGTGTCAGAGGCCAGCATGCACACCAGGATGTGCACTCACAAAGACACAAATATATACACTCATACACATTGTTGAAATTGTTGAAATTGAGTGGTTGAGGCAAGGGCAGGAAAGTGATCACATGCAGGTGTGCAGAGAGATACTAACACAAAAGTACTTCATATTCATTTAATTGAACTAGCAGTGTACTTTCCCCTTACAGCAAAGAAGCATGGGCATTACAGACAACTCAGTCACATTCTGAGGGACAAAAGCTTTTGTTTTACACATCAAAACACATGTTGAAGTTGTGAGAGGGAGAGACAGCTTGAGAAGGAGTTGAGCTTTGTGAGTTGAAGTATAGCCCTTCCCAAGAGTTTATTCGGTGCGATAGAATTGCAAATCATCTTCTTCATCATTTTGATTCACAAACCCCAAGTGAAGTTCCCCTCACTATTTGGATTCTACTCATGGGGGTGGAATTGTCCCTGCATTAAGTTCTCTGGTTGTCTCAAGCTAGATTTTGGGGGTTCTTCTTTCTATCTCTTCCAGGTACTGACATGATCTCCACCACCACAGCACCTGAGCACTTCAGAATATTTGTCCCAGAAACATCCTTGCGAGGTAGAGAAGTGCTACTATTCCCATTTTTGCATGGAGAACTGAGGCACTGAGGTGCTGAAAATCACAAAGGACATCCTTAGCAGGACAGTCACTCGAAATTGAGTCCAGGTCATTCCTCCTGCTTCCTCAGTGCTCTGAACCCTGAATCATCCTCCTTTTCTTCACCTTTGTTGACTATTAGTACCAGTGTATATATATTGCTGATGTGAAGCCTTCCCTGGGAAGCATTGCTAAGCATATGTGTAGCTCTGTGCGTGCTGCCTCCTCCCTCCCCAGACAACCGGTGTGGGTCTCACAGGCTGTTTGACTGCACAGAGAGCAGCACTATCACCTCTCAGGTGTGCTTTCTCTCAGACAGTCTCCAGCTCAGAGCATAACACCAGCATATTCTTCCCTCCGTGCTCCAAGAGTTATACTGACTCTTCTCCCCAGAGAGTCTCCTGAGGCAGGCTCTGGTCCCAGGGTCATTGACCCATCTCCCTGTTTTGGTTTCTAAGATCTGTCAGTGATTAACCACAGTTCATCTGTCTTATAACTATCAGCATTCATCTTTCCCTTTCCTACAGAGACTTACCCTCACAGCCAAAGAACTTGTAACTTGCTCTCACTTGCCACAGACTTGCTTTGCCTCTAAGAACAGCTGCACTCCCTTGGAGCAGAGACCTCTTTTTAAAAGGAAAACAAAATACTTAAATAAAATATCAAAACTTTAAAATACAATATCAAAACTTTGAAAACATCTCACGTAAATAAATAGAACACAAACATCACAGTTCTTATCCTGGAGAGGTTTCTTTATAAAGGATAACAGTTTCTGGCTCTTCTGCTTCACCCTGGGATGACTGAGCCATCCACACAGTCTGTCATATCTGGGGCTGCTCCTTTCAACAGCCTTCCCAGATGTACCTTTGGAAATAGGGCTGTACTCTACCAGAAGTTGGTGGCTGCTGGCTCTTTGAGGGTATCACAGCCCCTTCAGCATTCATAGATTCATGAGTTATCCACAGAGCAGGGTCTGTCAGCCCCAAGACTGCAGGGATTTCATCACTCTGCTGACCTACTTCTTTCTGCTACATGAGGAAGCAGAGTCATGGAGATGGATGAGGAAACATGGAACTGAGGAATGGCCACCTACCCCTGTGTTCTGGCTCTGGAATCTGCTGCCATGTACCCAGTAGTCCTCATGTCCATCATGACATCTACCCTGAGCCAGGGGGCTGCTGTGAGGCAGTGGGGTATATCTGTGTGTGTGTGTGTGTGTGTGTGTGTGTGTGTGTGTGTGTAACTCTGTCTTGATATCAGGAAGAGGTTTGTGTTCAAATATAAATAAGGCACAAGAGATGTGTGCATCTATGTGGATGAGCACCACCAATATTACAACAGCAACAGGTAGCAGTGCTAATGGTGACGATTACGTAGTGTTTTCAAGCCTGGTTTCATTACAGGGCAATTGCTGTTTCAACTGGATAGTCTTGGGGTCTCAGCGGTGGTTCTAGCACCCAAGTTGAGTTTCCTCATTTGTGGGGAAAGCTCTGTCCTGGACTCAAGGAGTTCACAGACTTCGTCCATTGCTCTGGTGCAGATCTCGAGGTTGGCAGCCAGCTTCTGGATTTTGGCCTTCAGCATGGCCTGGCTCACTTTTGTGACCTCTTTTGTGTATTCTGGCACAAGGAAGCTGTGGGAGCCACAGAAGACCATGAAGCAGACAGAGTTATACAGGGAGATGGATGCTCTCTTCTCTGACTGGAGAAGCTTGGGGTCCCCTGGGCCCTGCACACGGCGGAGGAATTCCAGGCAGCTGAGGATTTCCCTCATCTGTTTCCGACAAGTCATTGCAATTTCCTGCACCTTCTTCACCTCCCGGGAATTGCAGAGCACGGCAGAGAGATCGGAGGTGATGCTGACTGCTCCTCCAGCAGTGGCTAAGCCCAAACCCACTGCCGATGCCAGGAGGGAGGCTCCCAGTGTAGCTGGGCTTAGAGACAATCCCACGATGGCCGTGACTGCTCCCACGGCTGTCAGTGAGCTCCCACTGATGTTGGCAATCAGGGATCTTTTGCGAAGCTTGTTGATTTTGAGAGCTGCCTTGTGAAGGTGAGCAATCTGACCTCGCAGCCTCCGTCGCTGATCCAGCAGCGCTCTGTGGAAGTGGTGCGTGGGGTCTGGCGCCTGGGGATGGGCAGCACCGTTCCTCTCCATGGCCTCTGCCTAGAAAAAGAAGAAGATGGGTTGGGATTTATATAAAAAGCACAAGACTTGCTCAACCTTGACCTCCATCCCAAGGATGGCATCCAGCCAATTTTCTCTCTTCGCTCTACTGCTTGGAAGGTTTGCTGTCTGCACGCATGCACATGCTCACGTACACATGCGCACACACACACACGTACACACACATATGCTTTGTTACTCTATTCTGACTTTGGAGTTTTTTGTCATCCTTGGGTACATTAAAATATCTATATAGGAGTTGAACTCGATGATCCTTATGGATCCCTTCCAAGTCGGGTCATTCTATGATTCTATGGTCTTAAGGGCTGTGGTCAGGGCTACTGGTGTTCTTCTGTGAAAACATGAAATGTTTCTTCCAATCCAGGGGACATAAATTCCATTAAGGTTAAGTGACTCAGCACCCAGTGCAGTAATGCTGCCAGAACTACATGGTGGTGTCCTCCTGATGGGATTCAGAGGTTTTATAATATTCAAGAGCATATTTCACAGGAAAGTCCAGACTTTGAGGAGATAAAAACCACCGATCCTAGGTTGCTATTTAGGGGTCCTTTCCCACTAAAGGAGGACAGAGGGAAGCTGCTGAGGGGAGTCAAGGTCTAGTTTTTCCATCTACGAGCTGAAAATGCCTCAGACGGCAATTGTGAACATCCTTCCTCTCTTTATGCTTAAATAACTTAAGGACCTGCACCACTTCTTTCTTATTGTAACCTGGCGTCAGGATCCAAACAAAGATGGGAATCATTGTTTTGCAGTACTAAGTCCAGCCTATGGGTGTGAATCCTCAGTGGTGGGAGGCCCATGAACCATGCGTTAAGAGGTCCATGGACTATGTTTAAGAACTCCATGAAGGGCACATCAGAATAGCAAGCCCCTTTTCTGTGTACACACTTCTGGGGGACTACTGGGGAGAACAGTGCTGGCTATGGTAATGTCTGCCTTCTAGATGGTGAATCCTCAGGGTTTCAGAGCAGTGTGATCTCTCTTTTCTCTCTGTACTTTTTCACCAAGATGGAAGGAAATGTTCCAGTGAGCATTTTCAAATTGCTCTAAGGTTACAAAGTGCTTTATAAAGGAAGCCAGCATCCTTATTCCTGTTTTACCTGGATGGCAACTGAGGCATAAGAAGCAAGAGGAGGGACGCAGCATCACCAGCTGTCTGATGACAGCAGTGCTCGTGCTCTCCACACCACTGCACCATATACAAGGCTGCATTGCCTCTGTGTTTAACAAGATGTAGCCATGGATCTAAGAAGCTGGTCACATTCCATATTGCCCTCATAACCACAATGAGACTCCGTAGTAGAAAGATTTTGACCCAGGCCCAGATAAGTGTAAATATTAATTACTGCAGATGTGTTTTCTAATTCCTCATTATTATATGAACCAGAGTGGCCTGATCCCTCACACTGGGCACACTGTATGGTTTAGTTCCTCAGGGCTTTCATTCTGCAGACTCCTTGTCTTCCAGAAGAAAAAAGCCATCTACCATTGAGAGTCTTTCCACCCTAAAGAGTGTAAATAAATAATTCTTGCTGTCATTCTTCTTTTCTGCTTTTACTAATCCATTTCAGACAGAATCCTTTAGGGCTTCCTCTGCCCGTAATCAGAACAATCATTCCAGTTTCTCTCAGGCCTTTCTCATCACTGGGCTATTTGAGCCATTCAGTACAGTGTGCTTTTCTTAGCTGGAGGCAGTGTCCTCTTATTTTTTACTCTGTACTCAGAAATTGAGCTGAAGGCACAAGGACTAAAACTAAGCCTAATAGGTACTGGTGTCAAAATGAGCAATGAGCACATCATCAATGACTTAGCAACAGATTATTAAATACATTGATTCCTTCTTAACATCTTGTTCTGCAGATTTTCTCATGGACAAGAGTCTCTGGTAATGCCAGCAGCCATCTCACTGCACAGTTAGTAGAACAGTCATTTAATATATAACATCAGCCTTACAGTAATGCGTGTCTTTTGAGTGCACAGATTTATGCCAGCAAAAAGGAAGATAAAGCCATCTCCCGCTCTTAGAGAAAAATCCCCCAACAATAGCTTTTTAATTAAATTACTATCAATAGTAAACAACAAATTCTATTTGTTAATAAATAGTAATTAATTACTATTTAAGTTAATAAATAAATTAATTACTATTTAAGTTAGTAAATTATTAAATAGTAATAAATAGTTTTTTTAAACGTTATGAAATAATGTATACATTAGTCCCAATCTGTAACTAAACTCTAAATGCTTTCCTAATGCATTACTCAGGCAGATTCAAAAGAGAAACTTACCTTTAGTTTCTGGCTGACCTCCCCACAGACAAATTTTGGTCTGTTTCTGGAGGAGACCAATTTATAGCTCCCATGGACCAATTGCTGCAGTGGGAATGCTTTGCCTCATACTGGGAGTTTGCCATTTCCTGCTCTCCCTTGTGCAGAAGGATGTGACACACTGGAAAGTGACCTGCGGGACAGCAAGCACACATCATGCTCAGGAAACGATCCCTGCGAATGAACATTGTGTGTTCGCTTTTCCTGAAGTCTAGGGGGAAAAAAAAAAAAAAAATTAAATCTCAGCCTATTCCTGGCTCTGAGCTAGTGCAGTCATTCCCTCCAGGGAGCAGTTGCCTTTCCTTTCCCTGAAATAGCAACTGACTTTACTCCGCGCACAAGCCACCAATTACTTGACGACTGAAGCTTCTCCCCTCCCATATCTAGAGCATTAACCAGCCAGCTTCTTCATTCAAGGCCAGTGTACTTTCAAAATCCTGGCTTTATGGGACAACCGTGCTTGCAATTGGCTGCAAAGCAGCAGTGCTACTTGCAAGCTGGAGCAGAGCTCCAGCCCATAAAAGGAAAGCAGCTCCATCGCAAATCAAAGAATCATAGAATTGTAGAATTTCTTGAGTTTAAAGGATCATTGAGTCCAACTCCTGGCTCCATACAGGACCACACGAAAAGGAGATCCAATGTCTGAGAGCATTGTCCAGACGATTCTTGAGCTCTGGAAGCTTGGGGCCATGCCCACCACCCTGGGCAGCCTGTTCCATGCCTTTAGGTGAAGAACTTTTTCCTGATATCCAACCTGACCCTCCCCTGACACAGCTCTATGCTTTTCCCTTGGGCTCTGAGTCAAGATGGTTGCTCTGGATTTCCATTCTTACCCCTTCTGAGTAGAGAAAGCCATGCACAGACCTTCAAAAGGGATGATCTTCTGGTGGTTTGCCATTTCTTAACCATGGGCACTGTTCTTTCCCTAAGGTGCTTGCCCAGCAGTTGATGACCAGAAGGAAAGGTCACTAGGATCCCCTCCTCTGCTGCCTGCTCTTGCCTGACAGCTTTGCCTACAAAAGGATGTGGCCTGGATAAAGTGGTCAGAGTGATGGGGTTAGAGTGACACTCCTGCTCACTGAAGAGGAACTGCAAGCTGCACAAACACTTGATTGCTGAAGCTGACCTAAAGAAGAGAAGACTGTGGAGCTGCAGGCAGAGAGAGGAGAATGCTGAGGCTGTTCATTTTTGTGTGAGCTTAGTTTTGGACCATCTTAAAATGACTGTGAAACAGTATGGTAAGTGTTTTATCAGAGTGGACTTGCATGACACTGAGCACTAACTTAAAAAACTGATAGCATTGAAGAGCTACTTCAACCTGTCACAGACTTGGAAAGAGAAAGCATTGTTTTGAAGGTTCTTAAATAAGCAATCTTTGTCAGTTACACTTTGTACAGATTACATGTTAACAGGAAGGTGAATTTTGACACCAAGGGAAATTGTGCTTCAACCTTTCCCTTTGTTTCAGCAAACACGTGCTTGAATTGCAGCCCATCAGCTTTGGCGAGGGTTTGCAGCTGACAGATGTGGTATTTCTTTTGTACAAGGAGAACATTTCTCCATAACCCATCCCAATAACAAGATGCATATCCAGAAAATAAAGACTTTCCACGAAGAGTTACAGATAATAATCATAGAATCATAGAACAGTTTGAGTTGGAAGAGACCTTTAAACACCACCTGGTCCAACTCCCCTGCAATAAGCAGGGACACCTACAGCTCAATCAGGATGCTCAAAGCCCTCTTGCCTGATATTGGATGTCTCCAGGGACAAGGCATCCATCACCTCTCTGGTCTAACCTGTTCCAGTGCCTCATCACCCTCATCTCCCTTATACCCAGCCTAAATCTCCCCTCTTTTAGCTTGAAATCATTTCTTCTTGTCCTGTCACAGCAGTCCATGCTGTGAACTCTATCCCCTTCTTTCTTACAGTCCCCCTTTAGATACCGAAAGACTGCTAAAATGTCAACTTGATTTTTAAAAATAAATGTTCATTAGAAAAATAAGCATTATTTCCTAGGGAGCATACTGCAGCATGCTGTGGTCTGTCTTTGTCCCTGCTCACACACTCACAAGCATCCCTTTGGTGTAAGCAATGCTTTTTTCTCCCACTGATAGTATGGTGACCTCCCCAGCCAGGAGGGGAGACCATCTGGGAGAAGGATCAGAGAGGAGCATCTTCCCTGAGTCCCTCCTAGGTAGTAAAAGGCTTTCAGCACCATTATCCCAGCTGTCCAGATGTGAGGACATCTGCTGAGTCACCAGAAAAGTCCCGGGGCTGTGAGTGAATCTCAGCTACCATGGACCTCAAGACTGGTGGGACCCTCACTGAGCAGTGCTCTCTGCTGTATGTTTTCATCCAAATCCCTCTGCTGTTGCAGTCCCCTCATTCTTGACCCATGAGGAGGTGGGGTTGGAGGGAGAAAGAGGTACAGCTGGTGTATCACAAATGTCCTAGCCAAAAATGGTCCCTCTGCTCCACCCTTTCCCCATCTAGCCACATCCTCTCAAAATGGGCAGAAGCCAGACCCATGCAAAATCTGCCCTGAATGCATTTTGTGGGAGCAGATGACAATCAAGGGGAAGGAAGGATGTTTAATTGCTTGTGCTTTCTTCCTTCCAGTGAGTTTTGGCAGAAGAGACCGGTCTTTCTGCTCTCATTCTCTCCAGCAGGAGGGATGTAGGGCAGAAGTGTTTATTTTGAAGCTGTTTGGAGCAACTGCAGCGTGACATTTGAAGATAGAGTTTCAAAGATACACTTCCTTTATTAATACAGCTAGCACTTCTCCCAGGCTCCTGGTTCAGATGCATTCTGTGCACTCTGCTGCCCAATGTCTCTGAAACAGTTTAAAGAGAGAATGAAGATGGTCAGCAGCTCTTGACTCAGGTGGGTTTGTCCTGTTTCCTAACGTCTCCTGATCAGAACGTGGAAGGGAGGAAAGGAAATCTGAGAGAGAATATACTTCCGCGCATCTGCAGATACACCCAAAAACATGAGCAGAAGCCATAAAGATGGGGCGAGATCAAATGACCTCTTGGTGTGCAAACGTGCAGTTTTAAAAAATGCTTACAAAAAAATGCTTACTAAAAAATGTTTACAAATGCTTACTAAAATGCTTACCATCCCAAGAAGCAAAAAAGCTTAGAGAATGAGGAGAAATTTCTTCTTAGAGCAGTGCTACAGTGGCACAGGCTGCTCAGGGAGGAGGTAGAGTCACCATCCCTGAAGGTGTTCCTGAACCATGTGGATGTGGCACTGAGGGATGTGGTTAGTGGGCATGGTGGGGATGGGCTGGAGGTTGGACAAGGTGATTGTAACAGTTCTGTGATTCCATGAGTCTCTCTACTAGTGTTTGATCGCAGCATTTTGAACAACCAAATAGTGCCTCTTGCTACTTGCTTGGAGAAGCCAGTTGGGTCATCCAGACTCATAAAGACAACCTCGTGAACCTCACTCAAGTCAATTCAGAGAAAAAAGTGGAAATTATCTCCTTCCTTACTTTAAAGAAAGATGCTGATGCGGTAGGCTCTTTAGAAACCTTAACCTGGCAGGAAGAAACTCAAAGGAACAGCTGGGAGTATTAAGTTTTCACAGGTGGATGGAGATGGCTGAAGTGATTGATCATGCTAGGGAGGCAATGGCAGAGATGCCACTAACACAGAAAGGCTTGAAAAGGCACTGATAACAGCAGAGTGAGCTGAGGGTAAGGAAACATCATTCAAAAAGCTGCAGGTGTGTCTGCACTAAAAAGTACAATATAAACTCTAGTGGATAAAATATAACTGAGCCATCCCACAAGGGATCAGATGAGTCACTAGTTAAAAAATCAAAGCTATTACTAAATCCTCCATCTGTTGCAGCAGCAAAAGCCCTGCCTAAGAGCCTGTCAGGTCACAGGGCTGCAGCTGTGGCTATGCCAGCCACACCAGTGGAGCTGTAACAAGGCTCAGCATAACCTCCTGGATAAACACAGCTTTTTCAATCAAATAGGCATAGTTTCAGCATTTGAAGGCAGGTCCTGCCTTGTAAACATAGTGGAGGGTTTTTTTTTTTGATGGGGTCATCCAGTATGTGGAGAAGTGTGACCTGGTCATTGTGATTTGCTTGAGTTTCCAAGGCCTTTTTACAAAGCCTCTCTGAAAAGATCTTAAAACTCAGCAGGAAGATAAAAGGGAAAATCAAGCATGGATAAATATGAGATCAAAGACTGGGAAAAAAAAAAAGAAAAAAAAAAGCATAGGACTTTAAATAGGAAAAGGTCAATGTTGAAGCCTGCAGGAGTCTGCACTAGGATCTGGGCTACAGAACACGGCTACTAAATGACTTGAAAAAAAGAGGTGAACAGTGAGACGATGGGCTCTGCAGACAATACAGCTAGCTAAAATGCTGGTACAGTTGTATTTTTAGAGAAGGTTTTCTATCAGTGAATTACCAGCAGACATGCAATGTGAACCTGAGGCCTCATTCAAGCTGAGAATCTGGGAATAACACAAGAGGTATCAGAGCTGCATTTAGGAGGGCAGAGTCACTGTTTCACCCTTTGCTGGGGTGCTGGGAGCAAGGATGCTTTTGCTCAGAGCATCTCCACCTCCAAAAGCCCCAGAACTTTCCAGCCTGGAGCTGCACACTCTGACGATGCAATATATGGAGGAGGTATTAGGAAAGGTTTCCTTCTGTAACTCCTAAACATCACTCACGCAGGTACTGCTGCAACATCTGTGCGGAGCTCAGTGTTAGGAGGGGAGGTGTATCCAGCTGTTGGGATGTTCTTTACATCCACTTTCTGGCTCCCTGTGCCTTGCCTGTTGCTGACCCTTGCAACCCTCTATCCCTGCTTTGAGGAGGGCTGATGAGAATTAAGAACGCTTGCAAATGACTTCATTTGCATAGCAGCCAGATGTTGGCAATCCCTGAGGTGACTACAGCAACGGTATCCTACTGGACAATGGAACCAAGGGCTGTGCGGGCTGCGCTGGTTTCTGTGCAGGTTTCTTCAGGTTAGAGATGAGATGCAGGAACAAGTCTGGCAGCAGGATCACAAAGCCATGCAGGAAAGTGCACACTGGAGTATTTTTAGTTAACAATCCAGTGCTGCAGCCCAGACCTGTTTTGTCTCTCGCGATGTTCTTCTCGCTGCAATGAGACAGCCCAGCCCTGCTCCCAGCCACAGAACCATGCTGGGAAGCAGCAGTATGAGGGTGGCACCTTCCTATTTAGCAAGTTCCTCCCTTCCTAAACGGACTTGTAACCACTCGCTTTAACGATCAATCGAAATTTATATTTGATTTTATTAATTGCTCCATCTTCTTCATCTTTAGAGACCAAATGCTGCTAGCTACACTGAAAAATCTTGTTTGTTTGTTTAATGGGTGCAGATTGCTGTGTAGAAGTAATAATTGGGATAGTTGGATAGATGGATGTATATTTATGATAAGAAGGTGCAAGAAAGGAAAAATCCAGCTTGCTTCCTACATCCCATGTAGGCTGGTATGGTGGGAAGCTTGGGAAATGGAACAGATTGTGGATAAAATAAATGCAGCTTGTCTGTGATCTGTGCTTCATGTTAGGTACAGAGAACTCCAGCTGAAGGTGGCTGTTAGCAGTGCTTTAGGCCAGATGTGCAAGAAGGATGTGCTACAGGCCACAGCAATGCACCCTGAGCATCCTGCCACCAAATGTATGTACCTCTGGGAGCAGGTACTGAATTTGACAAAGCTGCCTTGGAGACTGCTTGTGGATTCTGCCTTTAAGAACAAAACAAATTCTTGATACTTACTTCAGATTTTAATCCAAATCCATGAGGCTAAGCTTATAAACAATGACATCTCTTGGAGTGTTCTTGGGCTCATTTCTAAGCTGGTTTTATTTCATACTTCTGGCACATCTGAGACTGAGTGACTGTTCAGATCAGGTGGCAGCATTTTGTACTGAATGTTAGAGCTCTAGTAAAACTTTTTCACATCTGATGCAGCTCTGCAGGCTGGAAGAAGGGGAACTGGGCAGGGAAGATGGACATGGCCTCTTGTCATAGACCCTTGCTTGAATGGGGAACTGGATCAAAGCTCAGAAAGCAAGTATTTTGCTCCCCTTTGTGCTTCTTTAGAGAGGTGTCAGAAGATGAGCATCCTTATTCTGTAATGAGGCTGAAGGAAGAAGTATTGCACCTGAAGCACTGTTTTTTCTTCAGCAGTTCCGTAGTAAGCTGTTCACATGCTAAGTTGTTATGAGGTAGCCCAACAAAAAAAACAACCAACAGTCACTTTCTCCAAAATCTCCTCCATGGTAAGGGACTTTTTCTCTCTAGCACAGTAGGCTGTAAGGAGGTGTTAGCAATCAGGCTACCTACTTCTCACTGCCTTTCATATTTCAGGAAGCATATGGAGGCTGATGCATTTCCTGATGTACATTCAAAAATAACATCAGTTTGAATCCAGCACCTCTGGTACCAACCCGAAGCTGCAGGCAGCTGATACTTTCTGGCTGTTCTGCAGCAATATTTAATGAAAACTCAATGAGTTTTAGAGTCACCTTAGCATAAACCCTTCTGATTCACAAGGAAACAAATTGCTAAATGGATAGGTGATGAATGTAGGTGACCAGTATTTTCAGTGAGTGCTTCCTGAAGCCGCCCTGTGACCCAGCACAGCTTTAGTAGCATTAATCAGGCTGTGATTTTAAATTTCTTTGCTCTGGGCTCAGTCACAATAGGAGGTTGAGGCTTTGCTATTTCTAAGTGTGTTTCATGCTGATTTTCGGAGGCTTGATGTGAGGAGCATTGATTTGGTCTTTGAGGCCACAGTGTTTTTTTCTTTACATATATTGGTGAAGAGGTACCAGTAGACCAATGGGAATCTCTGGAACAAAATTTTTCTTTTTTTTTTTTTCACTGCATAGAGCAGCTGTCACAGGAAATTCTCATTTCAACATATACCAGGAAGAAAGAGGGAAAGAACTGGGGTTGGAACTAGATGACATTTAAGGTCCCCTCCAACCTAAGCCATTCTATAAATGTTGCTCACTGGTAATTTTTAAAAACTCTTGGAAATTGGCCACCACTGGAAAACTATAGTGGTGTCCAGTGGAAAAGGAACAAGAAAGATAAATGGATTCAGGGTCTGAGCTCTGTCATATGCTCAAGATGAAGGTGATGAAAGAACCTGCTAGAAGTATCCATCCTCCTTCAACCATTCTCCAAATACGTCTTCTTGCCCAGCCCCTGTGATGTCAGTAGTTATTTTTACACTGAGCTCAGGGCAGCACTTCAGCTGCTGGACATGGGTGCCAATCCACTCATTTCCTTTGCAGGTTCTGCATCCCAGTGGCCTCCTGGAAAAGTGCAGGGAACATCATCAGCACAGGGAGAGGAGGGGGATGTTTATCTCAGCAGCCAGGCACACACTGCTGTGGCCTTTCTGCTCTGGACAGGCTGGGAAGGAAAGCCCAGGATGAAGCAGCCACAAGTGTGAGACTGGCTGCCTTAGTGAGCGAATAGCTGTTTCTACTGGCCCCCACAGGGCTTTGCGACTTGCTTGTGGATATGAAAAGACTTAGGTCACTGGTACCAGCTGCCCAGAGGAGGCTGGAGGATCTCCTTCCCTGGAGATACTCAAAAACCCATCTGGATATGATCCTGTGCACCCTGCCCTGGGTGTCCCTGCTTGAGTGGAGTTTGGGGTAGAGAGACCCAGAGGTGCTGCCAACCTCAACCATTCTGAGTGTCTGTGAGATGTTACCTCATGCCCTGATCCACCCCCACCTGTGGACTCACATCCCCATTTGACCTGTGTGTGCACAGGAGAGAGCTGAACTTTCTAACAAATTGGAAATGAAAATAAGCAAACTGATTAATTGGATTTTTTTTTTAATGTTGTTGTATTATTTGTTTTATTTATTTTGCTGTCAAATTAAATGAATCATCTCTGAACTGTTTTCCTACTCTCAGGAAATGGTGAGAGTTCACATGTTGACTCAACAGGAGGAGGGTGGAAAATCTGAGCCAAACAAAAGTTGGAGGATCAAAATAATTTAATTTCTAAGAAGCGTGGACAAGTGACTCTCAGTTCTCCCACCCCTAAAGCAGATGTGGCATCTGCTTATTTGGAAGGTGTAGAAACAAGAAGTGTGCTTAAACATGAATGGCAAGTGAAAAACTTAAAAGAAAGGGGAGAAGAGAAGCAAATAAATCAAGAAGAATTACCCTGGGTATGTGCAGAAATGCATAAATAGTGAATCTCTGTAAAGTGGTCTCTCTAGGACCAGTGATGTCAGTGGTGGTGGTCTCTATGCTTCATCACCTAGCACAAGGTTAAGTAACATAAAAGAGACAAGAAAAGAAATGGAAAATTGCCCTTATCTTGCAATTCTTCTTTATCTTGCAGGCTTGAATTTGGTTTGAATTGCAATATGTTTTCTTTAAAGTTAGTAGGCATATGTTATTGGTTGTAACAATCTATATCAGACTGGCTGGAAGTGCTCTGAATGGGCTTTCGGATCTTGCTCTGCAGCCTGAGCTGCCTCACAGTGATTGTACTAACAATGCTCAGAAGTGCTCAGAAACAAACATAGAACAGCTCTGGCATTTATATTATTTCTTGATGGTCACCTCATCTAACCTGAGGCAGTAGAGCTTGCTGTAACTGTGATGGCAAATGGTTAAGAGGAGGGAGGGAGGGAGAATCTCTCCAGCAAGTATCCTCTCTATATGCTCTTTTTTTGTGCCTGCATTGCAGGGAAATGTGTACTGCTTCTGCATATCCTAATTAAGACTGAATATGACTACAGTGATAAATTCTGGTACATAACTTCCAGCTTCTCTGCTGCTAATCACGCACAGGGAAGAGCTGTACATGGGGCAGGAGGGCAAGTCACTGTCCTTGTGCTTTCACTACTACTATTGAATGAAGTAGTGCTGCATTCACCTTGTCTTGAATGCTTTGGTGTTCTTTGGCACTTACACGCTTTCCCTCCTAACATCATGGCTTTGCTGCTTGCTTGTGCAGAGAATATATTGCCTTCCAAACAGTAAAAGGGGAATCATGGAGTAAACACATAATCAGAAAAAATCAAGCAAGCAGAAGCTCTCAAAATGATTACAAAAATTGTTTTGAGTTGAGAAATAGCCTTTTTTGATGGATATAAACTGATGGAGGTCAGTGGCTTCAAAAGTGGAGTGAGGATCGCAGCAATGTGCTGCAGTGTTGCTCTGGCACATGTTGAGAGGCTCTTCCCCTGAAGATGGTGGGTACTGTAGTTATCACTGCTATATAGGTTTTAGGCACACACTGTATTCCATCAGATTGTGTGTGTGGAAGATTTTTAACACCCAGAGGAAAGCAGTCTCAAGAAGATCAAGTTACAGATTGGAGAAAAATCTTCTATTGTGCTGCATTATTGCTCTTGCAAAACAGGAGTTGCAGAGAATGAAGGAAACTGATTTACTGTGGGGTAGAAAGGCTTCTGCCTCAACCCAAGCACTGGAACCACAATATGAGAAGAGTTAGTGAATGTAAAGAGGTTAATCTTGCGGAATCTGTAACAAGGTTAGTTTTCAGAGGGCACAGGGTTTCATGTGATGGAGCAGAATTCATCCACCTGGATTTGGGGAGCTTTATGAGACACTACCAATTTCACTGTTCAGTTTTCTATGTCCCCTATTGCCACATGAAGTATATCTGGCTTATGGTTATGTTGCCACTGTAAATTCCCTGGGGAATATCACTCTATGAGCCACCCTGCTTCTAGTGCAGCTTGAAAGGCCAACATCCACAGAATCACAGAATCACAGAATTGTAGGGGTTGGAAGGGACCTCCAGAGATCATCGAGTCCAACCCCCCTGCCAAAGCAGGTTCCAGATCTGCTGGATTTTCCATCTCAGCCACCCTCCCTGCCTGAGGGACAACTCTCAGCTGGGAAACTTCAGTGATGAGGAAGGGTCAGAGAGAAAGCAGAAGTCGGAGAGACAAAGATTTCTATTCACCTTCCCTGTGGTGGAATGGCAGAAGGGAGTGTGTTGTTATTATTTTTTTCCCAGTCACATATCTTCCATTTTGCTGAAACAATGGAGCTGAGCATCTGGTCAGCATCATGCAAGAACGATTTGTACACATTAGGCAGAAATGCAGCAATATGATGGGTAAGAGCTGTGAAAGGGCAAACTTCAAGATAAATGAATGAGGAAATCCTGTCAAGTACTGAAATACGTACAAAGTGTTAGCTGACAGGGAAGTGTGCACGCTTTGATCCAAACAGCTTTGGATCACTGCATGCTGCAGCCAAAGGTTCTGTGTACATAGACTGCTCTGACTTTGACTGCAACTGCTGAGTGAGCAGTGGGCAAAGATGGAGAGTTTTCTTCCTATTCTGGCATCATAATATGCATGAAGTGGCATTGTCACATCTCCTGCAGATGCACTCTGTCCATTATTTCCAAGTTACTGAATCACACCAACATATTGTACATAAAAAGCACTGCATGTTTTAGTTATGTGGCCTGTTTCGGTGTGCCAGAGGTTTCCATGCATCTCAGTCATTTGACACAAACGTTTTCCCATTTGGTCTTCACGTCCCTGTTCAGCCATTATCATTAAAGAGCCCCATACCACGTTAACAGCAGCTAAGGGTTACAGAGAAAGCCTCCCATTTGGAGGTGCATAAGCTGTACATTGTCTCCTATGTCACACAGACACGCTTGGAATTGTAGTTTGGGAAGTTTGGGGAGAAATATCCCCAACGGAGCTTTTCACAGTGGCGGAAGACTGCAGCGGGATGGACAGGGCGCAGACACCGCAGCCGGCAGCTGTGCTACCTTGGCAGATTTGGAGCCGTGTGGTTCGGAACAGCGAGGCCCTGGCTGCCCGCTTCCCACGCAGGGGGAAAGAAGACCCTTTGGAGATTGAAGCCGACTTTGTTGTTTCGCGCTAGCATTAAAGGACAACATATAATTTACAAAGAAAAACAAAACTTTCTCTCTCGGAAGGACCGCTCGGTTGCAGGACACGGGATTTATCGTCATCTTTCCGCCCGAACGCAACTCTTTCTAGAACAAGACAACCACAGGTGAAAAAAGACCCCTCCACGCTCCCTCAGATGTAGAGAAAGAACGATTTCGTGACAGACAAAGTAGAAAAAACACACTTTATTCTCCCCGAAGAAACACAAGCTGAGCGGTCGAGCGCCGAGCAGCAGCGGAGCGGGGCGGGGCGGCGTGCACCAATCAGCGCCCGCTGCGCTGCTATAAATGGGAGCGCTGCGGCCTCCGCCTCTAGTGCTGCTCGCACTGCTGTCATGGCCGAGACCGCTCCTGCTGCAGCGCCCGCCGCCTCCCCGGCCCCCGCCGCCAAGGCCGCCGCCAAGAAGCCGAAGAAGGCGGCGGCCGGCGCCAAAGCCCGCAAGCCCGCGGGCCCCAGCGTCACCGAGCTGATCACCAAGGCCGTGTCCGCCTCCAAGGAGCGCAAGGGGCTCTCCCTTGCCGCTCTCAAGAAGGCGCTGGCCGCCGGCGGCTACGACGTGGAGAAGAACAACAGCCGCATCAAGCTGGGGCTCAAGAGCCTCGTCAGCAGGGGCACCCTGGTGCAGACCAAGGGCACCGGCGCCTCCGGCTCGTTCCGCCTTAGTAAGAAGTCGGGAGAGGGCATGGAGAAGACTCCTAGGAAGAGAACATCTGCTGCTAAAGCCAAGAAGCCGGCGGCCAAGAAACCTGCCAGTGCTGCCAAGAAGCCCAAGAAAGCAGTAGCAGTGAAAAAGAGTCCCAAGAAAGTGAAGAAGCCAGCGGCTGCCACCACAAAGAAGGCAGCAAAGAGCCCCAAGAAAACTGCCAAAGCTTCCAAGCCCAAAAAGGCGGTGGCTGCCAAGAGCCCGGCCAAGGCAAAAGCAGTGAAGCCCAAAGCTGCCAAGCCCAAAGCAACCAAACCAAAGGCAGCGAAGACAAAGAAGGCGGCCCCCAAGAAGAAGTAAACCCTTATGGAAGAAAACTCTTGACCCGCTTTTCAACCCAACGGCTCTTTTAAGAGCCACCCAAGATTTCTCAAAAGGAGCTGGATTACGGGTTAAACGATTTTCTTGGGCGCTTCCCGAGAAAGATCTGAGAAACGCATTTCATTCCTTACGATAGGGGTGGGCGGAGCGGGCTACGGACAGTGGCGGACGCGACACCTCTGCGCCGCTTGGAAGCAGCGCTGCGATAGCTTTGAACGGCCCGCACTGCGTGCGGATTGGCTGTGCCGCGGCTGTCATCGCTCTCGGGGAGCGCAGTGCGGATACGCTGGGCGTGGGGAAGTGCCGGCGGGGAGAAGTAACCCCGGTGGTTCCTGTGCTAATGGCAGGCGTTCGCTTTTAAGCTTCGGCTGTTTTTTGTTTTTTTAACTTTGTCATTTTAATTAAACGTAATGAGATCGAAGCTCTTTTCCTGAATTTGTTGGTGGCTCTGAAAAGAGCCTTTGGGTTTCGCTTCGCTGCTTTGCGCGTTTCCGCGGGGCCGGCTCACTTGGCCTTAGCCTTGTGGCTGTCGGTCTTCTTGGGCAGCAGCACGGCCTGGATGTTGGGCAGCACCCCGCCCTGCGCGATGGTGACCTTGCCCAGCAGCTTGTTGAGCTCCTCGTCGTTGCGGATGGCCAGCTGCAGGTGGCGGGGGATGATGCGCGTCTTCTTGTTGTCGCGGGCCGCGTTGCCCGCCAGCTCCAGGATCTCGGCCGTCAGGTACTCCAGCACGGCCGCCAGGTACACCGGGGCGCCGGCGCCCACCCGCTCCGCGTAGTTGCCCTTGCGCAGCAGCCGGTGCACGCGGCCCACGGGGAACTGCAGCCCGGCCCGCGACGAGCGCGACTTGGCCTTGGCGCGCGCCTTCCCGCCCTGCTTCCCGCGGCCCGACATCGCAGAAACCCAAAAGTCAAAAGCGAAAGAAGTACAGAAGTAACAGCAATCCAACAGCTCTCTTATATCCTTTCTCAGTAAAATGAGCGTGATTCGATAGGCTCAGAAAGCGATTTAGCGAAATCAGCCAATAGGGGCTCGGATCGTATTCTAACCAATGGTGATTAAGGACGAAAACCTATGGGCGAAAGGGCCTATCTCAGCCAATAGAAACTGAGAGGACTGCAACCTAATCTGCATAAAGGGACTATAAAAGGGGGCGAACGGAGCTGAAAGTAACGTTCCTGTGGTCAGTTCACTTGGTGCGTTAGTTGGTTGTTATCGCAATGCCTGAGCCGGCCAAGTCCGCGCCCGCCCCCAAGAAGGGCTCCAAGAAGGCGGTCACCAAGACCCAGAAGAAGGGCGACAAGAAAAGGCGGAAGAGCCGCAAGGAGAGCTACTCGATCTACGTGTACAAGGTACTGAAGCAGGTGCACCCCGACACGGGCATCTCGTCCAAGGCCATGGGCATCATGAACTCGTTCGTCAACGACATCTTCGAGCGCATCGCCGGCGAGGCGTCGCGCCTGGCGCACTACAACAAGCGCTCGACCATCACGTCGCGGGAGATCCAGACGGCCGTGCGGCTGCTGCTGCCCGGCGAGCTGGCCAAGCACGCGGTCTCCGAGGGCACCAAGGCGGTCACCAAGTACACCAGCTCCAAGTAGAGCGGTCCTGATCCTCACTCTGAACCCAAAGGCTCTTTTCAGAGCCACCCACTCTTTCAGTAAAAGAGCTAAAGTGCTAAAAATAGCTTGTAGTTGTTATTTTTTTTTCTTTTTCTGAATAGAAGCAATACTCACTTAAGTGGTATTGTATTTTAGTAGCTGGGCATTTTATCTTTCTGAAAAAAGCAGTGTTCCCTACCTACCAGAGAGGGCAATCTGCACTTAACTATGGCTTTTTTTAAGGTCTCAAATAACTCTACATCAATCCCTGAAGTGCATTGTGAGTTCTGGGATGATTGCTTTTTCGATCTGCAACCACTCTTTTCCCTCCCACTCGGAGACACTACTGAAAAGCCGCATTAATAGAGGAACAGTGAAGCACAGACGCTACAATATTACGGTGCGGTTATAACGATCAAAAGGCTCAAATATGGACGGCGTCATCGTGAGCGTTCATTCATACGAAATGGAAAACAAATGGGGCCGCGCAACTGCTGCGTACAGCCCAGCAGTGCCATAGCTCCGAGCACAGTGTCCCCCACGGCCCCGATCCTCAGCTCTCACCTATTCTCCGCAGCCCCCACCGCTCCGCGTTGCAGCTCCAAGGAGGGACGGGACGGGCAGGAGAGCGGTGCCCGCGGGACTTGTAGCGGTCGAGGCGAGGCGGACCTGAGTGAGGACTGCACGCCTCTCCTCGGCCCAAGAAGGGGGCGGGGCAAGGACGCGGCAGCTCTAGGCGGTTCTTGGACGCGTCTCCCCTTCTCGGAGGAGAGCGGAGCCTTACCGAGGGCGGGTGTCGGAAGGCGGGGTCGGGAAGCAGCCCGGCAACGCTCGCACTGCGCGAAGCGACGGCTGCGACCCGCGCTTGGAGCGGTGCTGCCGCGGCCCTGAGCCAGTAAGGGGCTCCTCAATAGCAGCGAACACGGACGTGAAAAGCGGGCTCTGACTCCAGCCCTGCTTCTGCTGGGGGGGGAGCGGGGAGTAGGCAGAGTCTGAGGCAGGGACAGCGGGACTGCGCTATTCTCCCGTCACGCTCTACGCCGCTATTCGTGTGAGGCGGCTCTCAGATTTCTCCTGAAACAACGGTGGAGCCGGCAGCGAAAAGGCGTCCGTGGTGGGCTGGCTCAGCGCGGAGAAGAACGGGCGGATTGGACGAGACGGGAGGGGAAGGGCTTGGCGGCTTCAGCTGCCGAGGGGGCGGGGCGGGGCGGGGTTCCCGCCCGCGAAGAGCGGGCTTTTCGAATTGCCAGGCTCGGCCAATGACAGACCGCCTCCCGGGAGCGTCCAATCGGCAGCGAGCGTGCGGCTATAAATACCGCCGCCGCAGAAGGCTTGCCGCTGTACCTTTGCCGAGAGCAGGGAGTGTACTGTCGAGTGCTGTGCGATGGCGCGCACGAAGCAGACGGCGCGTAAGTCGACGGGCGGCAAGGCGCCCCGCAAGCAGCTGGCCACCAAGGCGGCCCGCAAGAGCGCGCCGGCCACGGGCGGCGTGAAGAAGCCGCACCGCTACCGGCCCGGCACGGTGGCGCTGCGCGAGATCCGCCGCTACCAGAAGTCCACGGAGCTGCTGATCCGCAAGCTGCCCTTCCAGCGCCTGGTGCGCGAGATCGCGCAGGACTTCAAGACCGACCTGCGCTTCCAGAGCTCGGCCGTCATGGCGCTGCAGGAGGCGAGCGAGGCTTACCTGGTGGGGCTCTTCGAGGACACCAACCTGTGCGCCATCCACGCCAAGCGCGTCACCATCATGCCCAAGGACATCCAGCTCGCCCGGCGCATCCGCGGGGAGCGCGCCTGAGGCCGCTGTCCTTTCTCTGCCAAACCCAAAGGCTCTTTTAAGAGCCACTCCATCTGCAATAAAGGGAGCTGTTGACACTGATTCATAATGAAATGCTATGCAGCAATTTTCTGTTTTTTTTTTTTTAATATTCAAAATGTCTTTATATATTGCAAAATATAACTTTAAGTATCACACGGGGTGCTGTGCTGACTTCACATTTAAAATTCAAGATCTGTTAACTAAAAAACTCCATTTAGAATCAGAATCACTCAGATTAAAAAAGACCCTAAGGATCAACAAGTCCAACCATGACCTAACTGTACTGCCCTAACTCTAGCAGCCCTCTACTAAATCATGTCCCTGAGTACCAAATCCAAACATTTTAAACACATCCAAGGATGGTGACTCAACCACCTGCCTGGGCAGTCTATTCCAGTGTTTAATAACCCTCTCTTTAAATCTTTTCCTGATATCCAACCTAAATCCAAACTTACCCTGCTGCAACTTGAGGCTATTTCCCCTCATCCTGTCACCCGTCAGCAGTGAGATCAGCCCTGCTCTTGCTGTAAGCACCTTTTTTTTCCCCAGACTGAACTCCCCCTGTTCTTTCAGTCTCTCCTCCTAGGGCATATTATCCAAGCTCTTGACAAGCCTTTCATACCTGCAACAGATCCGAGTCTAATTACATGCCAAAAGATAGCCTTGTTTACATACTAGAAGGTAGCCCCTATTCTTCATGCTGAGGCAATACTGTAAGGAGCTAGTATTATTGCATGTGGGTATCACAAACTGGTTATTTACTTTAACCACTTTTCCCATACAATTCAGTGTAAAAGATACTTTTTTTATAGTGAAACAAAGTAACTAGCAGAAAGAAGAAACATAGACACTTAGAAACAAGCAACACAACTAAGCACTTCACACTTAGTGACTAGCTGCAAGTGTCAACAGCTCCTTTTATTGCAGATGGAGTGGCTCTTAAAAGAGCCTTTGGGTTTGGCAGAGAAAGGACAGCGGCCTCAGGCGCGCTCCCCGCGGATGCGCCGGGCGAGCTGGATGTCCTTGGGCATGATGGTGACGCGCTTGGCGTGGATGGCGCACAGGTTGGTGTCCTCGAAGAGCCCCACCAGGTAAGCCTCGCTCGCCTCCTGCAGCGCCATGACGGCCGAGCTCTGGAAGCGCAGGTCGGTCTTGAAGTCCTGCGCGATCTCGCGCACCAGGCGCTGGAAGGGCAGCTTGCGGATCAGCAGCTCCGTGGACTTCTGGTAGCGGCGGATCTCGCGCAGCGCCACCGTGCCGGGCCGGTAGCGGTGCGGCTTCTTCACGCCGCCCGTGGCCGGCGCGCTCTTGCGGGCCGCCTTGGTGGCCAGCTGCTTGCGGGGCGCCTTGCCGCCCGTCGACTTACGCGCCGTCTGCTTCGTGCGCGCCATCGCACAGCACTCGACAGTACACTCCCTGCTCTCGGCAAAGGTACAGCGGCAAGCCTTCTGCGGCGGCGGTATTTATAGCCGCACGCTCGCTGCCGATTGGACGCTCCCGGGAGGCGGTCTGTCATTGGCCGAGCCTGGCAATTCGAAAAGCCCGCTCTTCGCGGGCGGGAACCCCGCCCCGCCCCGCCCCCTCGGCAGCTGAAGCCGCCAAGCCCTTCCCCTCCCGTCTCGTCCAATCCGCCCGTTCTTCTCCGCGCTGAGCCAGCCCACCACGGACGCCTTTTCGCTGCCGGCTCCACCGTTGTTTCAGGAGAAATCTGAGAGCCGCCTCACACGAATAGCGGCGTAGAGCGTGACGGGAGAATAGCGCAGTCCCGCTGTCCCTGCCTCAGACTCTGCCTACTCCCCGCTCCCCCCCCAGCAGAAGCAGGGCTGGAGTCAGAGCCCGCTTTTCACGTCCGTGTTCGCTGCTATTGAGGAGCCCCTTACTGGCTCAGGGCCGCGGCAGCACCGCTCCAAGCGCGGGTCGCAGCCGTCGCTTCGCGCAGTGCGAGCGTTGCCGGGCTGCTTCCCGACCCCGCCTTCCGACACCCGCCCTCGGTAAGGCTCCGCTCTCCTCCGAGAAGGGGAGACGCGTCCAAGAACCGCCTAGAGCTGCCGCGTCCTTGCCCCGCCCCCTTCTTGGGCCGAGGAGAGGCGTGCAGTCCTCACTCAGGTCCGCCTCGCCTCGACCGCTACAAGTCCCGCGGGCACCGCTCTCCTGCCCGTCCCGTCCCGTCCCTCCTTGGAGCTGCAACGCGGAGCGGTGGGGGCTGCGGAGAATAGGTGAGAGCTGAGGATCGGGGCCGTGGGGGACATTGTGCTCGGAGCCATGGGTAGAGCGGCGCAGTACCGAAGGAACAGTACAATGAAATAACCCCATTGGCTTTCTCTCTCCTGAAAGAAAACTGATGGTGCTGCTTTTATCCCTTAAACTCTTTGTTAATATTCCTACAGCGATCTTACATTCTCCATGCCTTAGCGGTGCCCAATTGACAAGATTTTCACTCGTGCAAGTGGAGAAAATGTAGGAATCATTTACACAAAAATGCACTTCAACCATTGCTAAGAACATCGGTACTGGTCGGTAGTGTCCCACAAACAAGACAGTTCATTAGACTAAAGGCATCTTTACCAGTCTGAGATAAACATGCTCTCCAGAAAATACTGTAAAATGTTGCATAAAGCAAGTAAGTACTCTCAGCGAGTTAACATCGTACTTGTGCTTATTCTGCTCTTTTAAAAACACAAAAACTACAGTGTACCAACAACTATCAAGTGCCATAGCTCTTTTACTGAAAGAGTGGGTGGCTCTGAAAAGAGCCTTTGGGTTCAGAGTGAGGATCAGGACCGCTCTACTTGGAGCTGGTGTACTTGGTGACCGCCTTGGTGCCCTCGGAGACCGCGTGCTTGGCCAGCTCGCCGGGCAGCAGCAGCCGCACGGCCGTCTGGATCTCCCGCGACGTGATGGTCGAGCGCTTGTTGTAGTGCGCCAGGCGCGACGCCTCGCCGGCGATGCGCTCGAAGATGTCGTTGACGAACGAGTTCATGATGCCCATGGCCTTGGACGAGATGCCCGTGTCGGGGTGCACCTGCTTCAGCACCTTGTACACGTAGATCGAGTAGCTCTCCTTGCGGCTCTTCTTGCGCTTCTTGTCGCCCTTCTTCTGGGTCTTGGTGACCGCCTTCTTGGAGCCCTTCTTGGGGGCGGGCGCGGACTTGGCCGGCTCGGGCATGCTGAACACCAAACAAGCACTCAAAAACAACACCCCACCACTACACTCGCAGGGAGCGAACTGAAGCAGCCGACCGCGGGAGCCGCTTTTATAGCGGCGCTATGCAAAGCAGCAGCTCCGCAGCGCCGCGTTGCCATTGGCGGTAAGTTCGGCCCTGTGACGTCACCACCACACGCGCTTCACCATTGGAGGCGCTTCGATTCGCTCGCCCATTGGCTGCACGCACTGCGCCTCCCGCTCAGCCTATCAGGCGGCGCGCCTCCGCTCCGCCCGAACTGAATATAAGCGGGCGGGCGCGGGCGGAGAGCACTTCGCTGCGAGCTGTTGGTTTCTTCGTGGGAGCGAGTGGCTGCGATGTCGGGCCGCGGGAAGCAGGGCGGGAAGGCGCGCGCCAAGGCCAAGTCGCGCTCGTCGCGGGCCGGGCTGCAGTTCCCCGTGGGCCGCGTGCACCGGCTGCTGCGCAAGGGCAACTACGCGGAGCGGGTGGGCGCCGGCGCCCCGGTGTACCTGGCGGCCGTGCTGGAGTACCTGACGGCCGAGATCCTGGAGCTGGCGGGCAACGCGGCCCGCGACAACAAGAAGACGCGCATCATCCCCCGCCACTTGCAGCTGGCCATCCGCAACGACGAGGAGCTCAACAAGCTGCTGGGCAAGGTCACCATCGCGCAGGGCGGGGTGCTGCCCAACATCCAGGCCGTACTGCTGCCCAAGAAGACCGACAGCCATAAAGCTAAGGCTAAGTGAGAAAGCTGTGGACAGTGTGTGGAGAAACCCAAAGGCTCTTTTCAGAGCCACCTACAAATTCAGGAAAAAGAGCTAAATTCCTTTTTCTTAATTTATTAATTGCAGTCTATGACTTAACTTTCTTTTTGGAAGGGTGGTACTAAATTCGTTAGTGCACCTATTTTTTAAGTTTAATTCTTTGTGACCGTGTTAGTACTTTTTTTATTTCCCTGTATCTTCCCTATGTTTGGTACTATTTGCTTAGCTTAGTCTGGCTGTACACAAGCATTCTTTCCCTGCCTTTGACTTATTTTCCCTCTCCCATAGTCAAATATGATTACAAAAGCATTTAGGTGCCTGCTATATAATGTTTGTGCTTCCCTTAAAAGAGAATAGACTTCAGCTCCTTAAATACCTAACTAATCTGTAAGTGATTCTTTAGGCGTGAACTGCCCCCTACGTTACTGCAAATATTTAAGGCAATTTTTGATGCTATTACAAGCCTTTGAAGTCCTTCAGCATGTACTAGATGTGCTTGCATGAGAAAATTAAAAAACTGATAACATTTCATCACAGAATTGAGTAAAAATGTGTTCAGCTCTTTTGGGGAAATCTTGGGTGGCTCTTAAAAGAGCCGTTGGGTTGAAAAGCAGCAGGTCAGGGGTTTACTTTTTCTTGGGGGCTGCCTTCTTTGCTTTGGCTGCCTTGGGTTTGGCTGCCTTGGGCTTGGCAGCTTTGGGCTTCACTGCCTTTGCCTTGGCTGGGCTCTTGGCAGCCACCGCCTTTTTGGGCTTGGAAGCCTTGGTTGCCTTCTTAGGGCTCTTTGCCGACTTCTTGGTGGCGGAAGCTGCTGGCTTCTTCACTTTCTTAGGACTCTTCTTCACTGCCACTGCTTTCTTGGGCTTCTTGGCAGCAGCCGCAGGTTTCTTGGCTGCTGCCTTCTTGGGCTTGGCCACTGGCGTTCGCTTCTTAGGAGCCTTCTCCTTCACCTCCCCGGGCTTCTTACTGAGCCGAAAGGAGCCGGAGGCGCCGGTGCCCTTGGTCTGCACCAGGGTGCCCTTGCTGACGAGGCTCTTGAGCCCCAACTTGATGCGGCTGTTGTTCTTCTCCACGTCGTAGCCGCCGGCGGCCAGCGCCTTCTTGAGAGCGGCGAGGGAGAGCCCCTTGCGCTCCTTGGAGGCGGACACGGCCTTGGTGATCAGCTCGGTGACGCTGGGGCCCGCGGGCTTGCGAGCTTTGGCGCCGCCCGCCGCCTTCTTCGGCTTCTTGGCGGCCGCCTTGGCCGGAGCCGGGGCGGCGGCGGGCGCTGCCTCAGCAGCGGGTGCCGGTGCGGTCTCAGACATGCTGGAGCTGCGCGGTGTGGACCGGCGGTTGCGGCCGAGGCGCCCTTATTTATAGCAGCGCAGCGGGCGCTGATTGGTGCGTTGCGGAGTCCTCCCCGCCCCGCCGCCCGGCGCGCTGCATCTCGGCTTGTGTTTCTTCCTTCTCAAAAAAGTGTGATTTTGGTAAAAATTGGTGTTCGCGGCGCTCGGTTTCTTAACCACGGTGCTGGGGAGTGAGGGTAGTTTTGTCCTTTGGAGTTTCTTTTATCTCAGATGTAAAATGATGTTCATACCGGTCTGTAATCTCTGAGTTTGGGGATTGTGCGAAGAGCTGAACAGTAAGATTTTTATTTTTACTTCTATATTGCAATTATGTTTCTGACAGCATTGCCACAGTGGCATCGGATTCGTGTTCCTGAGACGGTTTTTTATCAATGTAGTACAAAACGGAGATAATCTCGAGTCATTTTCTTTGCTTAAATTAGCTTTGAAAAGAAGCAAGTAACACAAAGTTTCCTCCAAGCTCTGCAGCTGGGTTTGGAGCTGCTTCCCGGTAACACGGTTTCATCTCTTAAAAATAACAAAACCTTTGGACATTGTGCCCTATACGGCTTTGCACAGAGCTTATAAAAAGTGAAGAAATAATGTGTCTTTCACCAGAAATAGTTAAATGAATACCAGATCAGTTTAATTAGCCAGCAGTGTCGTCTTACAAGAACATACAGATGTTCTTCCTCTGCTTTCTTCAGCTTTCTTCATCTTTGTACTAACATTTCAATTAATCATATTTACATTTCTTTCTCCCAAAAGAATTCTTTTGAGTAATCCAAGTAGGCGAATACATTAATCCCTGTGTTCATATTTTAAGATGAAGTGTTTACTTTTGTGATTATTTTTATAGTTAAGGGCATATTGTCAGTCAAATACGGCAGCTGAGCAAAAATAACCAAGGTAAGATATGCTTGTTTTCTGCATGGAAAGAACTGCAGGTTAGGCTGGAGGGACTTCTTTAATAACACAGTATAAATCCAGTAGGCGATCAAACAATTCTCTCCTCAGCACTGCCAAGGTAAACTGGAGCAGGAAATTGAGGGCAATGCTAGAGAGGAAATGCTATGATACAGCTGTTCAATACTTCTTGTCCTAACTGCTCGATTTGTGTTTTTGTTTTGTTTTGTTTTTTCCCCTCAGGTGAAGAAATGCTCTTACATAACCTGGGAAAACTTTATTTTGCATTTGATTGTATCTTTCTAATTTAAACTTCAGTACGGCACAGTATTTGGTAACTTTATAGATGTGATGAATACATTTCCTTTCATTTACTTTTATCTGCTGTTTCCTCTCCTTCTCAGCACTCCTATACTCTACAAACTGATATCTGGAGCTCTATAGCCAAAATTAGTATTGTGAGCCTTAATATTGTCCAGCTCATAATGAGAGATCTGTTTCTTTTGCTTTGACCCCTATAATTCATTTTATACATGTTCATTTTATATATAGACTATTATTAAAATCCTGTATTTCAGGAAAACATGAAACAGGACATTGAATATGTAATGAGCAGAGCTACAGTCTCCCATCTTACAGCACTTTTTTTTTTTTCCCCTCTGGTGAGACATGTAGAAACAAGATCCAGATGGGATCCATCCACACAGGATCTGATGAGAGGCTGTGAGATCCTGACGAAAACAGAAAATAGAGCCAACTTTGCCTTCCAGTTCTTAAATGCTGTTGCAGAAGAGACCATGAGCACAAGGACGGTGAGAGGACAGGATGCAGTGGTAGGTTATTTTGTGCTCTGTGGCCTCAGTGAGAGGACATAACTTACAACTTCAGCATAGTGTCTCCTGCCCTCAGCATTCATCCTGCTGGCAGCAGGTTTTGTTTTTTAACCTTTTGTATGTCGCTGAAGAAACTGCCTGAACAAAGAAGTGAGGCCACGGCAGACAATTCTTTTCTTGTCGTGTTCAGATTTCTGAGACAGCTTTGCTCATTCTGCTGACTTGCATTTCTTTTCCCCTGGTAGAAGGTCAGAGAGTGGCACAATGCACACAATCACAGATGAGCTCATGTTTGAGCTGTTGGCAGATCAGAACCACCATGGGGAAGGCAGTGGGGGGGGGAAAGGGTTTCCTTTTACCAAGGTAGGATTTTGTGATGTGGGATAAATTGAATATGTATAAAATAATTATCTTGGGATGGGTCAGATAGTAGAATTAATTGTTCAGAAGTATGCAGTACAATGTGGGAAAGGACAGGAGACCCGAGGGATTATTTCCTGTTATGAAAATGCAGTCATTTGTGGTTGTTTTTTTTTCTTTCTTTCTGCATTCCCTGCAGTAATACAGCACACAAACTCTTGTGAAGTTTATGGCAGTAGTGAAGACAGTCTAAGGATTTTGCCAGCAGCACTGATTTACCATGACTTGGGTACAATTAAAGTGTGAGAAACCTCCAAGAGATGTGGTTGTGTCCTGGAGTGGCTTTTGTCTGCATAAGGCAAGAAACAATAACATCACATGTGAAAGTGTAACAAGAGAAGGAGGTGAGGTTATTTAGAGCTACCATCTGTATCGATGCTGTGAAAGTGTAACAAGAGAAGGAGGTGAGGTTATTTAGAGCTACCATCTGTATCGATGCTGTATTTCATTCACACTTCTTATGTGTGGTATCCTATTAGGTCAATTCTGACTTCTCTGTGCTCCAGATACAAAAAAATAAATGACGTCATGAAGTCACTCATGGCAATGCAAATCTGCTTGACTTGGGATGATCTTTAGGACATCTTCTGTCATGGGTAGAGGCAGTTTTTTAAAAATGGATTTTTGATGGTGTTCTGAATAATAACACATTGTTACACGAAAGAGAAAAAATCTATTTCTCAGTTGGAAAGTGTTACTACTGCTTACAGCTCAGTCTCCAGTGTAGGACTCTTCCTTATAATAAGAGGTATTTTAGTATTCATAGATATTTTAAATTCCCATATAGATCACTAGCATCTTTTTGTAAGAAATCTACAATCAGATGCATAGTAGACATCAGGCAGAAAATTACATTATCTAGTCAGAAATATCCATATAGACTTCTTTAATGTTCCTAAAATTATTTCCCTGTGAAAAAAAATTCCAAATCCAAATATTCAGTTTTAGTTTGATGCAAAACAGA
This sequence comes from Tetrao urogallus, assembly GCF_951394365.1. Classification (NCBI taxonomy): domain Eukaryota; kingdom Metazoa; phylum Chordata; class Aves; order Galliformes; family Phasianidae; genus Tetrao; species Tetrao urogallus. The sequence goes on from NC_136813.1 coordinate 146,326,312, forward strand.
ACAGAAATAGCTCCTTTCTCATTCCAGTCCATTTAGTTTTTAAAGGCTCCCAAACTCAGCTAAGGTGTAATTCCAAGAATCAGTTCAGATCAATCAGTCAGTGTAAAGTGTCATGTTCAATACTTAATGCTTCAATATCGCATAAATACAACATGTATGAAAATGTTACTGTACTGATTAATTTATACATGTAAATTTATGCTTTACTAAAAAGAGATTTTGCCTGTAGTGAATGTGGATTCAGGTAGAAAGGAGATAGCCATTCATCACTCTTTCTCTCCACTTACCTCACTCATTTAATAAGGTGGGAGGGTCACAGGAGGCAGAGCATATGACATGTCTGAAAAATGTGTATAGCACTTCGGAGACCAGGAGAAAATGTAGTATGGAAATTCTGTGAATCACTGAGATGCAGTACACTGAATATTTCCAGGCATTCAGACAAATGTTCAGGATTGTTTTCGGTAAACGTGAACAGAACTTCAAACACAGATTTCCATTTTCTGCCCTTAAGTCACATGCTTTAACAGGGACAGTAGGGAAGGGCTGATGGTCGGACTCGATCTTAGAGGTCTTTTCCAAACTCAATGATTTTGTGATTCTATGTGAAATGGCACATTAACAAGATAGTTTATTTGCTGCAGCACACGTAATTGGAGATCTCCTGGCACCTCATGCCTGGACTGCTGCTGCTCACCCTGCAGACAGCAGCTCCTTCCCCTGTGGATCTGTTCAGAGAAGACACTCTTCTGGGCTGTCCACTCCACAAACAGCCTCAGTAAACGTGCTGTGCTGCGTGGTCAAGCTTTCATTTGCTCCTCAAGACTATGAGAACAAAATGCTGTCTTCGACTTCTGCCTGGTAGATGCGGCAAAGTGGGTATGGATTGTATCAGGGTGAAATATGAAATGACAGTTGTGCAATTACACACCTTCTTGAGAGCTGAACTGTCCTATATGGTCTCCTACATTTGTTGGCAGTGCAGAGAGGTGAGGTGGTTGAGCTGCTACTTACATGCCCGGTAGGAAATAATGAGTCTTGGAAAGAAGTGCTGCACAGATGGGAAGAGTGCCACCAACTGTAGTGCTTCAGGATGGGGAAGACATCATAGCTGCCCTTCCTCCTTGTAGGCTGTGCTGAAAGAACAGAAGAAAACTGCAAAGTCAGCACTGGAAATGAGACTGAAAAGCTGGTATGCATGTATCCTTCCCAGACATTTTGGGGTTGGGAAACCTATGCATTTCAGAAGGAGGTTGTGGTAGTGGTACCAGCAAGATCAGTGGGGCATTTGTAGTTTATGTGATGCTTTCTATTAACGTGGCTCAGGATTTCTCACTGGCTGCCTTACCTGTTAGTAGGGCCACTGCAGCAGAAGATGTGGGGCCACCAGAAGTCCACTTTCTGACAGGGTTTTGCCAACCGTCTTGTTGATGTTTGGGTACTTGAGGCAGGTACTCAGTGCTGCTCAGTTTTGATTCCCAAATCCCCCGGTATTTTGGTCCATCCTTAAGATATCACCAATTTATACCACCATGACACTTCTGCCACTCTCTTTCCTTTCATTGCTGTAGATTGACACCTGTGTGACTGCACACAGACAATTGGAGCAGGATGTGGAGAGTGGTATCTGCTCTTTGTTCAGCTGGACAGAGAAATGATGAAATGTTTTCTCTGGTTCTTAATATCTGCTACAAACTTCTCCTGTCTTCCTAGGCCTACCATGATGAAGTTCAGCACAATTCTTGGCTGAGTTGCTATAACTCAGAACTACAACCCAGAGACAGAAAGCAGGTGTTTGATGAGGCAGGAAGGAGGTGGATGTTACATGTTCAATAACTTCAGGCATTGCTTGTCGTGCCATAAGGAACAAATGATCCTTTCCCAGGAGGAGGAGTGGCAGTGGGAGAGTGCTGGGTGTAGATTACTGTAAACATGAGCAGGAGGCACAATCAGATTGATGAGGTGGATGGGAGGGAGGATTGGTGAAAGAAAGAGGAAGCAAAGACAAAAGAGGCTGAAAGGCACTTCTGATTACACCTGTGATACTTTGCAGTCAATATTCACCCAAGCAGCAATTCTGAAGTGAGTCACTCCAAGTAAGCAGTAGGTCATCTACAAGGGAGGCTCAAGGGGAACCTGCCTTGATATTATTCCAGCAGTGGGCATATCATGGAAGGGAGGAAGAAGGGCCTAGCCTTGTGGGATGTTTTCCATGTGAGAAAGCATATGTTCCTGTGGGAACAGAGACTCTTCTGACACAGACCTACAAGCAGACTGGGAGTGAAATCTGCTCTGTATTGCAGGGCCAAGGCCGGATTTTCCATTCCATGGAACCAGAGCCCCAGAATCATCTTCCAAAGATCAATTGGTGTTCAGGGAACCGATTCTCTGATAGGATCTGAAGGCGCACATAGTTCAGGGGCATGCACAGTGAGGGTGTCTCTGTGAACTGCTCCTGCAGGAAGGCTGTGCTTTGGGAGAAGAAAAGGGTGCTAAAACCATTGCTTTCAGTGGTGTGATTTTTTTTTTCTTTGTCTCAGCTAAGTTCCCTTTTCCTCTGATATCAGATTGATAGGCCCCCGCTGAGGAGTGAATTCAGCTTCCTTCTCCAATTTCCATCCAGTTAAACACAACATATGGACAAAGGCACATCTGGGTGGCGGGTACGTTCTTGTTTACTTGGGCTTGTAACTGCCAGGTGAAGTTTATAAGGAACACCCAAAGGAAAACTGGTTTATACTGCCTGGTATTTATTCACTGAACCTTCTGGTGTGAATTCCAGATGTCTCCCACCATCTTTCCCTTAGATTTCTTTCCTAGTCAATACACACTAATGTCTACTGGGAACGTTTGGTAAACAGTAAGTGGCAGAAAGGGCACAATTGCATACCTGCAACGAGAAGAGGGTTTACATTTCTTCTTACCCTTAATAATAATGATAATAATGATTACAATAATAACAATAATCCTAAGGGTATGGATCATATGCAAGCAATAGGGTTAAGCTGATTGGTAGAATATTTTTTTGTAACAGTGAAAAATTGTCACCAAGGGGATGAAACCCGCTAACCCAAAAGTCAGGTTAGAAAGTTGACATTACTTTATAGCAGCAGTCACTGCTCCTCACATTCAAGTGCATGAGCAGAAGCACACATTAAATACATTCAAACGTGAATATCCATACAGCTTCCCCAAATTTCCCACCTATTCTGAGAATTGATATACATATTAAAATCTAATATATCATATTAAAATCTAATGCCACGCACGTGCTAGGTAAATATAAGACCCTTGCAAGGGGTTTTTAGTGTCATGAGGTTCCACTGCGAGTTGCTATCAAGGCAAAAGATTGCATATTACAAAGTCCAGGTCCTATATACAGTCGAGAACTTATTTACAAAAAAAATATGGGCTGTTGACTAAGATTCGCATCAGCACTTTGACCTCGTTATCAACCCTAGCAGGGTACAGCGTACCCCTCTCAAAGCTTGTGGAATGTTGAGACACTGCTTGCAGGATCCATATGGACTGCTTATCTAGGAATAACAACCTTCCCTAAACAGAATGCAGATTTGTAGAGGATTTTGCAGTAAATACCGAAGGTCCCGAGTTTACTGCCAGTTATCAGGTGACAGTGGTCAAAGTACTGAGGAAAGGAGGGGCTTTCATCCTTTATCTCCACATCATGCCAAGTCATTCACACCGTTTTTGAACATCACGATGAACTCCTATGAAGCTGCTCTGGTACCGTTAAGGATCACGCAGAAAAATCAACGAGCGCTAACTACTGTGTATCCATCTTAATTAGGCGACAAGCGTCTTGCCTGTGCAGCCTGAGCACGTGTAAAGTGACGGATGTGGGAGGAGATCACCTGCTGGGTAAAGTGCCCCGCGTGCGGGCTGGGGGGAGAAGGGCTTTCGGCTCTGAGAGACGCTGCGCGAGCAGGCAGCTCCGCACCGCGTGGGCACCCCACGCCCCAGCACCGCTTCCTCCGACCGCTTCCCTGCAGAACCTCCCCCCACCCCCGACACGGGCTCCTCCCGGCACTCAATGACGTCAGGGTCAGGGAGCTGACCTCCGTCTCTCTAGCCAATGGACGGCGACATTCGAATCAGCTCGCTACACGCAGGCGTGACTCAGCCCCCGGGCTGCAGGGTAAAGCGCCGAAACAGCGACCGCCGCGGTCTCAGTGCCTCTATTGAGATACAAGGATTTGTATTTGAAAAGCTTCGTCAATGGTCTCGTCTGAGGCTTTATTAACACCTCTAAACGCTAAAACTAGCCTGCGGAACGTTTATCCAGACCAGCTTATTTCGTTCTGGCATTTTTTTTTTTCCCTTTTAAAACACTTATAATCTGACATATGATGTAAAAGCTCAGGAAACTCGGAGACTCATTAGTTATGTGAACAATTAAGAGAAAAATAACTGTACCGAATATAATTATACAAAACACATGCAGCACATTAGCAAACAAGACACCTAACAACAGAACACAGTAATTAAAGCTCTTTCATTGAACGAGTGGGTGGCTCTGAAAAGAGCCTTTGGGTTCAGAGTGAGGATCAGGACCGCTCTACTTGGAGCTGGTGTACTTGGTGACCGCCTTGGTGCCCTCGGAGACCGCGTGCTTGGCCAGCTCGCCGGGCAGCAGCAGCCGCACGGCCGTCTGGATCTCCCGCGACGTGATGGTCGAGCGCTTGTTGTAGTGCGCCAGGCGCGACGCCTCGCCGGCGATGCGCTCGAAGATGTCGTTGACGAACGAGTTCATGATGCCCATGGCCTTGGACGAGATGCCCGTGTCGGGGTGCACCTGCTTCAGCACCTTGTACACGTAGATCGAGTAGCTCTCCTTGCGGCTCTTCTTGCGCTTCTTGTCGCCCTTCTTCTGGGTCTTGGTGACCGCCTTCTTGGAGCCCTTCTTGGGGGCGGGCGCGGACTTGGCCGGCTCGGGCATGCTGAACACCAAACAAGCACTCAAAAACAACACCCCACCACTACACTCGCAGGGAGCGAACTGAAGCAGCCGACCGCGGGAGCCGCTTTTATAGCGGCGCTATGCAAAGCAGCAGCTCCGCAGCGCCGCGTTGCCATTGGCGGTAAGTTCGGCCCTGTGACGTCACCACCACACGCGCTTCACCATTGGAGGCGCTTCGATTCGCTCGCCCATTGGCTGCACGCACTGCGCCTCCCGCTCAGCCTATCAGGCGGCGCGCCTCCGCTCCGCCCGAACTGAATATAAGCGGGCGGGCGCGGGCGGAGAGCACTTCGCTGCGAGCTGTTGGTTTCTTCGTGGGAGCGAGTGGCTGCGATGTCGGGCCGCGGGAAGCAGGGCGGGAAGGCGCGCGCCAAGGCCAAGTCGCGCTCGTCGCGGGCCGGGCTGCAGTTCCCCGTGGGCCGCGTGCACCGGCTGCTGCGCAAGGGCAACTATGCGGAGCGGGTGGGCGCTGGCGCCCCGGTGTACCTGGCGGCCGTGCTGGAGTACCTGACGGCCGAGATCCTGGAGCTGGCGGGCAACGCGGCCCGCGACAACAAGAAGACGCGCATCATCCCCCGCCACCTGCAGCTGGCCATCCGCAACGACGAGGAGCTCAACAAGCTGCTGGGCAAGGTCACCATCGCGCAGGGCGGGGTGCTGCCCAACATCCAGGCCGTGCTGCTGCCCAAGAAGACCGACAGCCACAAGGCTAAGGCCAAGTGAGCCCAACTTACGACAAATCCAGACGCAAGCACAAAAGGCTCTTTTCAGAGCCACCCACTTTTTCTTTAAGAGAGTTGATGCACTTTTTCCAGTTCTTATCTTTCCTGTGGGCGTTGATGGGACGCACGTTATATTTACGTTTTCCGTTTAGTGTGCAGCCCTTTACAAGCGTCCGCCGGCTCTGATGCAAAGCCGCGCGCAGCTCTTTGCAGGGCAGTGCTGGCGGCGCAGTTAGCCACGGTGTGCGCTCTAGTCCTCCATCGGCAGTGGCTGCTCAGGCGGAGTTGTACCGCCGCTCTCCGGGAGCTGCGCTGCACTGTAACAGGCAGAATGGGCGGTGCTTCCTGGCAGAGTGGGCCGTGGGTTTTTCGTTCCTACCTGCGGTATCTAAGCTGCTATAGGTCTGTTTGCCTCCATGAGGCTGTCTTTCGAGTGAATCTATTCGATCGATTCTATTAGCCTTTTAGGGAACCTCAAAGTTTGCTTTTCACTATTTTCACTATTGCTTTTTCTTAGTTCATAATTTGCAATCAGTATTTGCTATCCTAAACCTGAAGCAGAATTTATATCGTTTCTTCTATGAGGCTTTGCATGACATGAGGTATTCCTGTAGGATTTGAGCTGCATCAACCTCTGTTCTTTCCTGTGGGAACTGAACTTGTGTGACACCCACGTGACGATTTTGCTTCTGGGAGATTTGTATCAGTGATTTCAAACAGCAGCATCTGAAAGTTTGAGCATGAAATTGGTGTGGACAAATAGACCTCTCTGAGCCAGCTCAGCCCAGGTGCCTGTTTGCTATGATGCTGAGTTGGGTGGACTTAAAAATGCAAGTCTTGCTGTGTCCCAAGGGTAAAAGGTGAAGAAACTGTCTCACAGCTGAGGCTGTTGGGGGAGCAGCAGCTGCAGCTTGCTGTCAAATGAGCAGTGGGAAATGAGCAGTGGGTGCAGTGCACATAGGAGAGGTGTATGTTTCTTCACGTCTCTGATGCTGTATAACAGCAGCACAGGTTCTCCTGCTCTCTCTGTAGTTCAGTGTTCATCCATAATTCCGTGGCCTTTGCTTGTTTTCAGTACTGTTCAAGAGTCAAGACTAAAATCTACAGGTGACACAAACAGTGGTACAAACAGTTGTGGATTCTGCTGGTGATGAGAATTCTGAGCTGTCTTGCTTTTCCTCTCATATATAAACTCCTTGTTCTCTCCAGTTTTAAAATGAGTATATGTGCAGAATTGCTACCAGAGTAATTTTGTTAAAAGGAAATGGAATTAACTTTTTGGTTAAAGGTCAGCATCATGAGTGAGTATTTTTGAAACCACTCTGAGAGTGGCACCAGAAAGGGCCACAAAGTACAGCAAGTTACTTGCAGCCATCAAAAATAAATACATTAAAAATGAATAAAACAAGTAGTACTGCACCCGATGAGTTCCAGAGGGTGCTTTGCAGCTGTGTAGGCCTCTGGTTTTGTGACCCAATCTTGAGGGAACTGGATGCTGCTGCTCTTTGTCATGTTTCTTCTCCTATCCCACGTGTGTGAGCTGGGCAAGGAGAAGGGTTTTTTCAGTGGGATTCCCTCTTCCTATTAATTATGCTTTCATAATGCAGATTATTTTCAAGTATACTCTTTTGTAATCAAACTGGAAAATAAAGATGGGAGTTGCTTAACATAACAATAATTTGAATAATTTGCACTGTGTTTAATAATAAGTAATTTCTGGCAACTTGGAAAATAATATGAGCTGAGAAGTGGGTGAGCAAATATTGACTCAAACCAACCAACCAGGAAGCAGAATAAAGTAGTTACAGAAGTGTTTTGTTCAGTTTCTCAATCGGATCTTTGGCACTGATCATCGTGTATAATATCTGAATCATCTTCCTGTGCTGTCAGTTAAGCAGAGCAGCAGTTACTGTTACTTGTTCACCCAGATGCTGCATTTCATTTTTGCAAAGAACAGACTGTGTGGTTTTGTTTCAGTTTAACTCGTAAGTGACCGACAAATATAAAATGTACTGCATGTATGGCTAGGTAAGTAACATCTTTCCAAAACTGCTTGACTGTAACAGACTATGGAAATGAAAAACAAGATAATGGCAGTTTTTAACTGCATGGATCATTCTTTGCTATACCTTATGGTTGATAACACACTACAGGCACAAAGCACAGTGTACATGATTGACTGATTAAAATGACAAATGTGTTCATGTAAACAAAAAATAAACCTACTGTGTGTTTCTGTTCACGTGAACAAAGACAGGTTTTTCAAGGTAGGAACTGACAGTACACAACACACAGTATCAACGGCCTTTTTGAAGGCTGTGCTTTATAGCAATTCCCAGGATGATTTATGTGAACTTGCTCCACTCTCTGGTTCATAGGAAGTGTTCTCTGAGTAGAATGTGTTACAGAAGACAATGGAAATTGCTTTGGATTTAATAGTAAAGAACTGTAAAGAATATAACAGATGGTATAATGCACTATTGTGTGATTTTTATATTAATGGTGGTGTTTTCATTAATTCCAAATGTTAGTCAGGTAAAACGTTTGTGAGATGACTCTGACTGCAGTGCTGTCAAACCTGTGACCTCCTGTAGACAACTCTGATGCCCTTCACTTCGTCTTTGCTTCATCTAGAAACTTGTGTGTACTTCTTTATCTCCTGTGATTCAGTGACTCCCCTCCCTTCCCTCCTTCACCCCATCCTGATCTTCTCCTTTCATCTTACAGCTTAAATTGTAGGGCTAACATTCCCATGCCTCTAAGATCCCCTTGAATGTGATGAGTTTTGGGCTTGAAATGTTGGCACTGATCTGATAGACATGTTTGTGTTGGAATATCGGCTGCTGGATATTATCCCATGAAACACTCTCCTCAGATGGTCTCCATCTCAGATGGAGATAAAATTGTTTGCTACTCTTGCTGAGCCTAATTCTTACTGCTGTTATGAATGGTTTAAAAAAAAAAAAAAAAAGCAAGCACACAACATTTTTGATGGTACTTGGTTTTTACCGCTGCAGTGACTGGGGTCTCAGCACCGAGAGACGGAGCAATGACGGTGCTACAGTCAGATCTGATGGGGTGTGTGTGTGTGTCCACAGAGGAATGCTGTGTGCACAGCAGTATCTGAGATTGTACTCACACTGGAATATTGTACTGAGGTTGGAAGAAGAAAACATAATCAATAGTTTCTGTGCTGATGACTTTTAGGATTTGAGTAAGAAATGTGCATGCTGAAACAGCCTGCAAGAGAGGAAGATTATCTGGAATTTCATAGAATCATAAAACGGTTTGGGTTAGAAGGGACCTTTAAGATTGTCCAACCCAATGTATGTGAAAGCTCCACAGATGAAGCACCCAGCATGCAAATAGAAGAAGGGTTGAGATAATACTTGTGCATTCCTGAGCTGGAGGGATAGAATGCACCTTTATCTTTTTTTTTTTTTAGGCCAGCACGGCTGAATCTGAATTTTATATAACACACTGCTAAGTGTAATAGCTTCTGACAAATGGTTCCAATGAGCATCACCACTTTCAGAGTATGAGTATTTTTAGATATTTTCTAGATTCCCTCTCTACACCCCCCACATATTACATTATCTAAGAACTTATAGGTTGGAGCGCACTGTATTTATTCATATTTTTAAGTACTGTGTATAGAGTATAGTGTATGGGGGGGGTGCAGAAAGTGAAAGCTGTTTGTTTGCTCTAAGATATTTTGAGAGCAGATCTCAAAGCGCAATATGAAACTGCAGGAGAATGGGGAGAAGGAAGCATGGATCCCAGCATCAGTGACCAGAAATCAAAACAGAGACCTCCCACAACAGCCTCAAGCTGAAATAAATGTTGATAAATCAGTGACTAAAATAATAAAGACTTAGTGATGTCTCTGTACCGGTACTCAAACACCACATGCAGTCAGTGCTGGAAAGCTCGAGTCCAGTCATTCTGCAGCTCTTGGTGAAGCCAAGTGTTGCTGAAGCCACAGCATAATGCTTGGAGATAAGGATTATTCAGATGCATTTTAGGAGGTGGTGTTAACAGCTCAGTTCTGCATTTGCAGCAATGTCTAATTACCAAAGAGTGTGGTAGATATTTGGAAAACCAAGGGCTTGGATGAAAGACTTCAAGGCTGATAATTCAGTACCTAAAGGGAGCCTACAAACAGGAGGAGAGTAAACTCTTTGAAAGGGTTGATAACAGCAAGACAAGGGGAAATGGTTTTAAGTTGAGGGAGGGAAGATTTAGGTTGGATGTCAGGGGGCAGTTCTTTACTGTGAGAGTGGTGAGGTGCTGGAACAGGCTGCCCAGAGAGGTTGTGGATGCCCATCCCTGGAGGTGTTCAAGGCCAGACTGGATGGGGCCCTGGGCAGCCTGGTCTAGTATTAAACGGGGAGGTTGGTGGCCCTGCATGTGGCAGGGGTGTGGAATTCATGATCCTTGAGGTCCCTTCCAAGCCAGGCCATTCTGTGTGATTCTGTGTGCTTTAACAGGTCAGCCCACAGTGGCTACTTCTGCAGTTCTCGGTACTTAAATTAATGAGCTACAAATACTGAAAAGGTGAAGTACCTGCTAAGTAATATTCATCTTCACTGTGCATTTACAAGGGGAAATAGTCTCTCCTATAACAGGACAAGCTGTGCAAGTTACTGGGAAAAAAAAAAATCACAAATACAGAAGAAAATTGCTGAAGTAACTGTTAGAAAGGATTTCCATTTAATTAACTACCACACTTTTAAATACAGAGGCTTGGGCTATAGTGACAGTTTATTGGAAAGTGTAAAATAACAAAATTCTTTTACACTCTCATGCACCGCGGACACACCTCGCTTCAACTGTAACAGTTGGGACTGAGGCACCCTCAAGCGGCTGATGTCGATATTGCAGCTAAAACACCGTTGATGGAGTTTAACTGATCAATAAAACAGATACGAGTCTCTGTCAGCAATGTGAGATGTAAAAAAGCACTCTTGTCCCTTCGGTTTGCAGGAACTCTTAAAACCCGAACGGAGAGGTATTGATTGGGATGTGATGAACGATAAGGGTGCAAACGAGACAAAGACTTAGGGGAGGAAGAGGGAAGGGAATGGAGTCTCACCTAGAAGGAAAAAAAGAAAACAACAAAACACAACGAAATTGTAATTAAAAATTAAGACAAATATTGCAGATAACGGAAATACATATATTTTCTGAAACAAAATTGGCAGGTAATGCTATTTACAGAAATTATTTTTAGAAAGGATTTTGCAGATGTAAAGAAGAAACACGTACTGACAACTACGCTATTTACTTGCTTTCCGACAGGATTACAGCTCTTTCTCTGGCAAGGTGGGTGGCTCTGAAAAGAGCCTTTGGGTCGAGCAACTCAGGTACGGGAAACGGAGACAGCTTACTTGGAGCTGGTGTACTTGGTGACCGCCTTGGTGCCCTCGGAGACCGCGTGCTTGGCCAGCTCGCCGGGCAGCAGCAGCCGCACGGCCGTCTGGATCTCCCGCGACGTGATGGTCGAGCGCTTGTTGTAGTGCGCCAGGCGCGACGCCTCGCCGGCGATGCGCTCGAAGATGTCGTTGACGAACGAGTTCATGATGCCCATGGCCTTGGACGAGATGCCCGTGTCGGGGTGCACCTGCTTCAGCACCTTGTACACGTAGATCGAGTAGCTCTCCTTGCGGCTCTTCTTGCGCTTCTTGTCGCCCTTCTTCTGGGTCTTGGTGACCGCCTTCTTGGAGCCCTTCTTGGGGGCGGGCGCGGACTTGGCCGGCTCGGGCATAGCGACAAAAAGAAGTCACACAGCAACAAACACCAACACGAGAACGAAACGCCGAATGGGAAGGAAGCGGTCGTAGCCCATTTATTTATAGCTCCTCTATGCAAATGAGAAGTATCCCTTTCGCACTCTTTCATTGGTCAGTCCTCGAGAACACCCCTTTCCTCCTCTATAACTGTTTTTCATTGGTTCCAATTCGATTCGCCTTCTCATTGGCTGCCCACAACGGACCCAGACGTCAGCCTATCAGCGCAGAGGCGAGGAGCCTAAGCAAGAGCGTAGCCGAGTTCCGTCGGTCTCTCGCTGTATTCGTCGCTCGGTTGCGGTCCGAGCCTTCAGCCGCTGCGATGTCGGGCCGCGGAAAGCAGGGCGGGAAGGCGCGCGCCAAGGCCAAGTCGCGCTCGTCGCGGGCCGGGCTGCAGTTCCCCGTGGGCCGCGTGCACCGGCTGCTGCGCAAGGGCAACTACGCGGAGCGGGTGGGCGCCGGCGCCCCGGTGTACCTGGCGGCCGTGCTGGAGTACCTGACGGCCGAGATCCTAGAGCTGGCGGGCAACGCGGCCCGCGACAACAAGAAGACGCGCATCATCCCCCGCCACTTGCAGCTGGCCATCCGCAACGACGAGGAGCTCAACAAGCTGCTGGGCAAGGTCACCATCGCGCAGGGCGGGGTGCTGCCCAACATCCAGGCCGTGCTGCTGCCCAAGAAGACCGACAGCCACAAGGCTAAGGCCAAGTGAGAGAGCAGGCAGAGGCAGCACGGTCTGGAGAGAACAACCCAAAGGCTCTTTTCAGAGCCACCCACAGCATCACAGGAGAGCTCAGAAATCCACAATACAGTTTGTGCAGATGTATGAATTACTCGAGCCGTACTTTTTTTTCTTTTATGTTTATTATCAATATTATTTGTTGGGTAATAATAGCAACGCTTTCCATGCTTCCGTTAACAAAGTCGTGCCAAAGTGTTCTCCCAAAGGAATTTCTCCCGAGACGCACCGTTACGCTTTCAGTTCGTATACCGCGCTAAAGGAAACCAATGCGTTCCGGGGGCCCCCGTCACCGCCTGTCCCCTCCCCTCCTTCCCCCGCGCCTGTTCCTTTCTTCGACGCGGCCAAAAGCGTCGGGCCCAAGGCGGGGTCTGCGGTGGGTGGGGGAAGGGGCAGCGGGCCGGGCTCCTCGTGGCCAATCCTCGGCCAGGGCGGGCTTTTCCAACAGCAGAAGCTGCTGTTATGTCTCAGCGGGAACAAAAGAGATGCGAGAGCTCGGGGCTGTTATGGCGTCAGTAAGAAAAATCTCACGTCTTCCCCTAACACATAAAAGCATTTAAAGAGACACCTTAAAAAGGACCAACACAATACATTAGACGTGGCTCAGTAGTAGCTTGCGCCTGGGAAATCCATTACTTTTGTTAAAAAATATATTCTTAAAAAAGTGTCACCCGATTTTTATCAAATCATTATAAAACATTTCTTCACGGTAGTCAAACCAATTACTCGGCAAAAGATACAAAGTCTACACTTCCCTAAAGCCGCCGCGTAATACCGTGCTCGTTAGGTTTCAGTAATCGGAAGGGAAAAGGCAATTGACCTCTGACGACTTACGAATTGCTGGATCCGTGCTGCAGGTTTCTGACGACGTCGGTGCCTCAGCTCCTTTAGGGAAAGTGTGGGTGGCTCTTAAAAGAGCCGTTGGATATCAAAATAGGTAGAGCAGGAACTCTTCTGGGATAACTTACTTCTTCTTGGCTGCCGTCTTCTTCGCCTTGGCTGCCTTGGGTTTGGTCGCCTTGGGCTTGGCAGCTTTGGGCTTCACCGCCTTTGCCTTGGCCGGGCTCTTGGCAGCCTTCTTGGGGCGACCAGCCTTCGCGGCCTTCTTAGGGCTCTTTGCCGCCTTCTTGGTGGCTGCGGCCGCCGGCTTCTTGGCTTTCTTGGGGCTCTTCTTCACCGACGCCGCCTTCTTGGGCTTCTTGGCAGCAGCCGCGGGCTTCTTGGCCGCCGGCTTCTTAGGCTTGGCAGCAGCCGCTCGCTTCCTAGGAGCCTTCTCCTTCACCTCCCCGGGCTTCTTATTGAGCCGAAAGGAGCCGGAGGCGCCGGTGCCCTTGGTCTGCACCAGGGTGCCCTTGCTGACGAGGCTCTTGAGCCCCAGCTTGATGCGGCTGTTGTTCTTCTCCACGTCGTAGCCGCCGGCGGCCAGCGCCTTCTTGAGCGCGGCGAGGGAGAGCCCCTTGCGCTCCTTGGAGGCGGACACGGCCTTGGTGATCAGCTCGGTGACGCTGGGGCCCGCGGGCTTGCGGGCTTTGGCGCCGCCCGCCGCCTTCTTCGGCTTCTTGGCGGCGGCCTTAGCGCCGGGCGCGGGCGCATCGGGGGCGGCGGCGGGAGCGGTCTCGGACATCGCGGCGGAGTCCTCCGCGGAGCAGGCGAACACAATTGGGCTGGCGCGGGTCAGATGCTCGTATTTTTAGAGAGGAGCCGCGCGGTGATTGGTGCGTTGCTAAGCCCGCCCCGCTTCACGGCCGGGGAGCCCTTCGGTGTGCTCGATTTGTGTTTCTTTGGACTAACAAAAGTGTATTTTCCTCGGAATTTCTGCCACCGAATCGCCCCGTTTCCTCGGTGAGGGAGGAGAAGAGCAGGTACTTGCGTTCGGGAGAGTTTCCAGCCGCAGACACGCGTCCTGAGTTAAAGGAGAGGCGATAAATCCCGTGTGCTGCTGCTGGAGAGACCTCTGAAGAGAGAAACTTTTGTTTTTCATTGCAAATTAAAAATTTTCTTTCTGCAGAAATCTTACAGCAACCACTGTATCTTATTCTTTAGAGGGTTTTCTTGCGATTAAAATCGAAATCTGACGATTTAAAGCTATTTTGACAGTTTAAATTGATTTTGAAGAGGAGGAAGTAACACAAACTCCCCTCTCAGCTCTGAATATGGATTAAGAACCGGTTCCTTTGGCCATGTGTTTTACCTCCTAAAACGCTAAACTCTGTTGAAATAGTGTCTCATACCACCTCCTATTACTCTTATTATAGAGCTGTAAACAATTTGTTACTGCCTGTGAATTCATAAAGATGTAGCTGTTTTGTTTTGTCTTCCTGAAATTTCACTAGAGGGTAGGCAAACTTCCCCTGCTGCCTTGTGCTTTTTTCCTTTGTTTGTTTCTCATGTGAATTTCTGTACCAGTTATTAAGTAAATCGATATTTCTTTTTTCCATGTTGTATTTCTACTTCCAGTAAACAATCTCACAGTACCCCGTATTACCAAACTGCAGCTTTCTAAACTAAAGCAGCCTTCTAAACTTCTGGTTATATTTAACGATATTACTTTTGTCTCTCTGGTCAGTTAAGATGTGGATGGCCTAATGTAGCTCTTATGTACTTCTGCTCTTACTGCCTAGAGAGTATAATCTTGTTGTATTTTCTGTGATAGTTACAAAATCTTAAACAAAATTACTCTTTAAAAAAAAAACAACAAGAACAAACAAACAAACCTCTTACACAGACAAAAAATTAAATAAAGCCAGTGCAGTATCTCCTTGTCTCTCTGTAAGGAAAAATGAAAGATAAAATGAACAACAGGAAGGCCCATTTGATGAAAAAAGAAAAGCCCGTTTAATTCTTTCTCCTGCATTTTACAGTCACAGTAAGGAGGAACTGTTTTCTTGACAAGAACCACAGCTCTTTGTGATAACCTGGGTTTCAGTTAGGGGAGTGGTAGGCCATAGTTCATCCCTAAGAACCAGGAAGAATTCAATCAATACTGATGTCTGGTTGGAGGTAATGAAATCTGTTGACAAGAATGGAGCTCTGGAATAATTTTTTCAGCATCTGTACCTGATTATAAAGTATGTTATCTGTTGACTTCAATGGTTACTTAAGAATAACACAGATACTGCAAATCAACCTTGCCCTCCCATTTTCTTCGACATAACCAGATCCAACATGGAATTTAAACACTGAATTCATGCAGATATTAACAACCATGATTTCAGATTTTATGAATGTATAGTTTTAAGTTAATGCAATCCTCTTTTCTCCTCATTTTTTTTTATTTACAGCCTCTATGATATCAACGCTAAGCATGTATATAATGTGAATACGTTTGTTTTCCTCAAAATCGGGCTTCATTGAGTACAAAAGTCACAACTAAATGATGTGAAGATTAAATTAAAAAAAAAAAATCAACAATTTTCATCCTAGAAGAGGCAAATACAAAGCTAATATAAGGTTGCAGGAAAAGTGCATCTGAGCTCTGTGGTGCTACAGCAGGAAGATGATGGATAGAAGGGTAAATCCAACTGGAGCTTTCAGAATCTTGTTTGTAAAAATTATGCAACATTAGATATGGACACAAGACTGAAATATATCAGCGCAAATGTGGATACTGAAGATATATCTTTATGAGCTGTCGAAAGTGAAGTAAAAAAATAAATGTTTTTCTTAACTTGTGCCCATAAATCAGTGAATAAGATGTTGTAGTGACTTGATTGCATGAGCAGTGCATAGCAGGACTTTGAGGAGATAACGCTTAGCACCTACTGGGACAATTCACTGCATATCCAGGCAGAGGAGAAGTGTAGATCACAAGTGACACGCCTGTGACAGGAAAACTGTTCCTGCTCACTCTTATTTTGAATTCATATAAGTTCACTTCAGCCACCTTTATTTGAGAAGATTTAAATACTCCGTCCTTCAGTTGTGGCTCCACAGAGGCCTGATTCACGTTTACTGGTAGCTGAAATGGAAGTGTTTACAATGGTCACCATCCCAGTTGGGGGATCCCTCCACTTTGCTCCCGGCATTTGTTACCCTCTTATGTTCTCAACAGAAGCAGCCAATAATATATACAGCAGCGTCTGATCTGCAACAGTTGTGGTTTATCACTCTGAAACTGAAGTGACTTCAGAAATTTCAAGACACAGGGATAAGCTCTGCCCTTTCTTTTCTAATAGCTCTTCAGTGAAGGTAGAAAACAACTTTAGCGTGCAGAATTGATACTGGGAACATGTCTTCTCCACATGAAAGAAAAACATGCAGGACCAACATTTTGGAAAGCTAAGGTGCATTTGACAGTTAGAAAAAGAGTTTTGTCCACAGTCAGAACAGGTAGGGAAGAAGGAACAGAAATACGCAGTCAGGCAAGGCAGAAAGGTGGTGAAGGATTATAAAGAAGGCAAGAATGACAGTTTCAGCTCTAGGTGAGCAAGTCTGAAAGGTAAATAATCTTATTTTTGGCATCATAGGTGTTTCAGTCATCATTCATCACAGAAAGACTTCAACAAGAAAGCACTCTATTGACTCTGGCGTGCATTTTGGTTTTCCCAATGAGGAGACCAGAGGGAGGTAGACTTCCTCCCTCATTAAAAGAGGAGGAGAATGACATCAGAATCTCCAGAGATACTCTTGGAGAGAGTAATATCTGCTACATCTGAATGACTTCAGTTTTTCCCACCTTCTGGGCAGTGCAGCAGATCTCAGTACATCACAAACCTGCACAAGATTGCTATCTGAACACTGCAAGTCTCTTCCCTCCAGGTGCCCATCTCTGTCCAACTTTTGCATTTTCGTGTTCAGGCCTCCTGGCATAAGGAAGGAGAATTGAGCCACGGGATGGTGCAGCACCTGAGAGCTATCAGACATTCCCATCTGTGTCTCAGGACCTGCCAGCACTTGCTCCTCAGAAAATGAGCTCTGGGTTATATTTAGATATACGTGCAACAAAGCAAGGTAACACAGCAGTTATTCTTCTCAAGCAATTTTGTTAGGAAGCGTTTGCATGAGAGCTAACCACACAAACACGGCTAATGGCTCTACCACCAGTGTAGAACGCTCTGATCAGCTCTTTGCAGGCAACTGGAGGAACAGCAGTGGGTGCGCCTGAGCAGTTTGGCCCCTCTCTTTCCTCCAACAACAATTTCCAGAGAGATTTAGGTAAAGGTCCTTACGTGCTGCTTTCCCATGTACATGTTCCCCGGTACGAGGTACAAATACTTCCTGCAATGATGATTACACTCTTATTACAATGTTACACCCATGTCTAACTTGCCCTCAGTGACTTCACCCTTATGCAAGTTACAAATGTAATAACTCTTGTGAACAAACCAGCCAGCACAGTTTAACAGCTTTTAACCCTTAGCTAAGCAATTTTAAAGTGGTACCTACAGAACTACAAACTCGTTGAAGTTCTTTGCCTACATAATATCAATGTTGCTGCTGATGTTGTTAAGATTCCTAAATGTAATGAGGCCACCAAGAGCTTTTTAAGTCAGTGTACAGCTAAGCATCTGCAATGGGCAAGACAAGGAGGGTAGGGCAGTGGGTGACTGTCCCCGCAGATTCAGCTTCCTGGAATGTTGCACACTCCTCCTTGTTCCTTTTGGTTTAAGGATGGGGCACTTATTGAGGCCTCCCTTCATCATCATCATGCCGTGTCCTTTTGGAACTGAAAATTTACAAATCTATCCAAATAGATACAGATATGGCAGTAGAGGTTTCTTTTCATGGGGAAGGGAAAACAAGCAGCAAAAAATCTGGAATCAAAGGTTTTTCCTGATGCAATGGGGAGAAAAGATGCACTATGCTCCATACCATAGAGAACTCCCCCGCACACTTCACTATTTGACACATTTTTACTTTTTTCACAGACAGTCAAGGGAACATCATATCAGCTGGCTACCAAAGAACAGAATTATCATTGTCTTAAAGTACTTTGGTCTTCTAAAACTAAACTAAGGTATTTGACAAAATGTCTTCTGGACCACCCTGGCATGCTTTGAATGTAGCCACCAGCCAGAGACTGAGAATATCAGGCCTTGAGGCAAGCTGTCTGTGACAGGTAAACAAGATTAACAGAAGCTTGAACAATTGTGGCTTCTCCCAAAAATCCTTCCCACGTGGATTGACAGTGCCTCTCTTCCACCCACATTTAATATCAGTGAATGCCACCAAGAAAATGTGCCACCCACTGTCCCTTCAGAACAGTCTCTCCAGCAGCACTGAAGCCAGACTGCTCTGAGCAGCAAGCAGCCCACACAGAGCAATGCTGAGCAACCCGCTCTTCCACCCCACAACCCCCTGGCATTTCTGCACACTTTCTGCTCTCCACCCTTTTCTACCTGTGTGCCTGTGCTCCCTGTGGTTAAGAGCTGTAAGAGCTGCATTGGTGCTAGTAGGGTACAACATGACCTAGATGCTCCCTCACGTCCGTCCAGAGTTGTGTTTGACAAGTCAAGGGGTGACTTTGAGACCGTACGCACATACAGAGCAGGTCCATAGTCCATAAGACATGGCTTAGTGGGCAAGGTGGTGATGGACTGATGGTTGGACTAGATGATCTTTTTCCAACCATAATGATCCTCTGATTTTGAGATCTCTCTGGCTGGAGCCACCCCAGGTGGCTGACGTGACCAAACATGGGGTGTATTTTTTTGTCATTTTTTTGTCATGCAACCAGTGACAGTGGCATCCAAACACAATGCAGCCTGGGCACTTGCCACCACTGAGGGCCAAAACACTGTCACATGCTGTGGTTTACTGAGAAGTGTGGGGGTCAATCAGGTCCTGACTCCAGATAAGGCTTTGTGTCACCATTCTAGAGCAGGACTATCATCAGGTAGCACCTGGATGCCAGCAACATAGGCTGGCTTTCTTCCATTAGAAATCAGCTAAATGATTTTGAAGAGGTATTCAGTGCTATGATGTAGCTTATGTTTTACAGCCTGTGCTTCCCAGCTGTGCAAGCCTTGTGCTGCTGCCAGAGGGGCACTATCCCTGGTTAGGAGATCACCCAGACTAATAGGAACACCAGTAGGAAGGGCTGGAGCTCCTATATTCCCACAGCTAGCAAATGAGAGCAGACACAGAGTGCTTCTGCTGTCAGACTGTTAGGAACTCAGGAATAGGGCATCATAGGCAGTTAGGGATATGTGCACAGGGCATGTTTGAGGCCCAGTATGTTGTGATTTCCTATATTTTGCCTGCAACATAGTGTATGCATACTAGTCTGAAAAGGTCAAATGTATTAGGCTTAAATCTTTGCCTTCCTGACACAGAGCTTTTTGTAGTGGGATGTTTTGTTTTTCTTTCTGTTTTTAACACTGAAAAAGCAATGAAATTGTGGCTGGTTTATACACGAAATGAGGAGCAGAATAACAAGCCTCACTTGCGTACTGAGTTTAGAAGTCAGTAACACTTAACATTTGGCCTAAAGAGCAGCAAACAGGTCCAGCATTGAGCAGGTTGGAGTGGGAATCAGCCATCTCCAGCTGTATGGAGGCAGTAATCAAAGAAAAGCCAGCTGGGTTTTTGGATTTACCCAAATTACAATAGGAGGCACCTGAAAGGAAGGGAGCATGGTCACAACATCACACAGCTGTTGAGAAGAGGATCTGCTGATCATCAGAGTAATTCCTATGGTAAGTGTTCAGATTTAATGCATGTTCATTTTGATAAGCATCTTCTGGTGGGAGGAGGTAGGGATGGGGGGTGCAGAAAGAGAGAGAAAGAAAAAAAAGACAAAAATAATTTAAGCAAAATACTGATACCAGATCCTAAGTGAAGGTAGATGTTTAGTTGCTGCTTGTTCTATTAATTCTTTGGAAGAAAAAGGCCTTGGTATGCTTGAGTGTACAGAAAAGATTGCAAAGGTTCCTGCTGTAAGCTGCATCACTGCATGAGGCCAGAAACATTTATTTGCATTTGACACTAAGGTAAAGGAAGAAAAAAAATAATAATAATAAAAAACAATGGAGGAGGAGAGGGTTCTTGTACTTAAAACCAATTAATTTTATTATCTTTTTTGTTTACAAGATGTGCTTGTTCTTTTAACATGGTGATTCTTGAAAATGATTTTAGCTCTGTGCTTTTGCCTTTTCCTTCCTTCTGGGTTGACGGTTATTGCCTGATGCTGAGGGAGACACTTGCTCATGCTCCTTAACTTCAGTATCGTGTACTCGCAAGGAATAGAGGAAGAACACAGGGCTTAATGGTAGAACGTGATTCTGCAGATGGTGGCCTCAGCCTGAAGTGGGAGAAATGAATGGGCAAGGTGAAGAAGGCAGCCTTGAGATTCTGCTGTCCTTTGTCATGGATTCTAGATAGAGACTGATGTTCACAGCACTGTGTCAACTGAGTCATTCACATTAAATTTTTCTCTGATCCAATATCCCATTGTTGACAGAGGCCATGAAAAAAAGTACAGTAATTGATATCACATCAAAATGATCCCTTAGCTCCTGGTGGTTTTTTGGATATCCAGAGACCCTCAAGTGGATTTTTCTCCCACCTTCATTGACCACTTTGGGTCTTAGCATCTTTCATTTCTCATGCTTCAGGATGTGATTTAGCATGACAAGTAACAAAAGGCTCAAGAATGGCAATGGTGAGGGTGGGAGATGGGCAAATGGGAGACTGGTATATATACATACTGCATGGAGTATATCCCTTCAATCAAGGAGAGTCCCAATTATATGTATTTAAGGGTCCGGTCTGTGTGCTGCAATATCTGGAAAACATTACTTCTATGATGCAGATAAAGTGGGATAAAGTAGCAATGAGCACAGTGAGTGAGCTTTCCTTATGGTTGAAGAAATTGAGGAGCATATGCCGAAAGGGGAGGGAATGACAAGGACAGAGAAAATCAGGAGCCTTCAGGGCCCAACAGAGAAATTCTTTACATAAAATATGCAAGCTACAAGATGCTGGGGAAAATGATTTCACCATTATATTTTCAGATCTCATCACTCGCACAGACCTTTCCTCTTGGAGTCACTACAACTGAGCAAGAACTAAATGCCAGCATGAGTGAAAGAAGGGCTTGCTAGGGTTCATGAATACCTCCCTGAGCCTTTCATTTTGGTGGGCGTTCCTCGGTCTCTGGGTACTGATATGTGCATCATGGTTGCAGTCACACTCTCCATATTGGAACAGTGCTGATCTCACAGCTGCACCGGGGCCTTGAGCTACAAAAAGGAGCCTGGTGAGGGCAACCAGCAGACACTGAGGTAGGCTTTACCTGTTGTGATGTTTGATTTTCAGAGTCATGAAGTTGCGTCAGAGCAACAGAGAAATGTTGTCACTGGCATTGTACACTGGCAAAAGGAAATCATGGAGGAAAAAAAAGTGCTTATCCAGTCAGAATGATGTCAGATCTTTGTAGCCATGGAGGCACCTCACATATGTGCACAGCTGAAGTAGCCACCTTTGCTGCCCATTTGATACGCATGACTAACTTTCATCCAATTAGTAACAGTGATCTAGAATGACATAAAATCTTTTCAAACATGACCAGAATGCCTGTGACCCAATCTTAAACAACACTTCAGACACAGGAAATAAAACAGAGGGCCTTCTCCAGCTCTATGTTGGTGATGCTCATCATGATCGTGATGCTACAGTCTGAGAATCTAGTTGAGCGAAGAGGAATGTTGTCTTGAACAACATATAAAATATATAAAATATTCAATGTATTATATATTTTATATGTTGTTTGACATATGTAACAAAGCTTTTCTAATTTGTATATACTGGTTATTAAAACATAAAAAAAATAGGGGCAACAGAAATATAAAACTAACTGGTTGGACACAAGCCCTAGAAGAAGATTCACACTTCTCTCTGGTCTGAGATGAAAACATGAAACTGGGTTTGATGCTTCAAAGTGCAAGCAATATGTGAGCATAAGTCTATAGAGGTTACCCCAAGTTAATATTCTCAGGCTCGTGTGTGTCAAAGTATTGTAACATTGTCACTTATGCAGGGAAATGGGCCATCCTCCATGCAGAGGATGCCATTCATCATGGCTTGAATGACAAAAAGCTACCGCATCAGACTGGAGGGAAATGGCTGTCCCACACTTGCCTCGTACAGCATGCAGGATGTTTTAAATGCAGTATTTCAGAGAAACTGTCACCTGGAAACACAGTGGCTCACTGGGAAGTGACCTTCCAGAGACTGCTCTAAGGATGCACACTGTGTACATTAAAACAGCCACTAAGCTTTTTTTTTTTTTTTTTTCTTCAAAACTTTCTGCCTTCATTTGTGAAGCAAGTTCAGGACTGAATAATTTAGGCTGTATGCATGAACAACAAAAACTGTTTCCAGTGAATAGCACTCATGATGAATATGTACCCAAACTAATGGGCAGGTTATTATTTGTATGTAGTTCATTATTATTTTTACAAACAAATGCAAGATTGATGTAGACAACATTTCAAGTCTTTAGTTCTAGGTGCACAAAATTAGATTGCTTTCACCTCCAGTCACACTCCTTGTCTTGATGGGTACCCAGGTGAAAAACAGTGCACGTAATAAAGAGGAATAAGTATTGCCTACACCACAGTCCACGAGAAGCAGCAGAATTATTTCCTAAAACAAAGGGTCATATTACTATGAAATCTTTTAAAGGAAATGCCTAATCACCAGATTCTACTACAAATTAAATAATTTGGGCAATATATGACATAGAAAACAGACCCCCTGAAGATTTTGTCAGTGAAATGTGAAATCAGACCGTAGCTGTAATTCCATACAAAGCAAACACGTCATTTTTTCAAGACTAGACTGCCTAAAAAGTAAATTGGGTGGGCCTCTCTGTCATTTCATTTGTGATAATTTGAAAATAAAATACAAAAAAATCACAAAACTCTCTGAAATTAAAAAAGCTGGATAAGAGTAATAAAGCCATACAATATAAATATTAAGTAGAAAAAATAACAAAGAAAGGTAAGTAATCAGAGTATTTCAACGTATCAATTTACTAACGTAAAAAAAAAGCACAAGAATAACCCTCATCGAGACACAGAGCTGGAGAGGAACGAGGGCGGAGCGCCGCATCCCCCTCAAAGCGGAAGATGCTGGGAAAGGGAAGTTAAGGGAGGAGGTGGGACGGAGCGGGCGAACGAGGCTGAGGCCCTGGGGCGGTGTCAGAGAGCGAAAAAGCCGAAGGCCCCGCCCGCCGGGGAGGAGGACGCAGTTGGCGCTCCCGCCCCCGCCTGGGGCCGCGCCCCTGTTCTCAATCAGGTCCGACTCCACACCATAACACACAGGCGCGCCGCGCCCGCTCCTCACTGGTGTCGGAAGGCTCACGGTCGCAGCATGTCCGGCAGAGGCAAGGGCGGGAAGGGGCTCGGCAAGGGGGGCGCCAAGCGCCACCGCAAGGTGCTGCGCGACAACATCCAGGGCATCACCAAGCCGGCCATCCGCCGCCTGGCGCGGCGCGGCGGCGTCAAGCGCATCTCGGGGCTCATCTACGAGGAGACGCGCGGCGTGCTCAAGGTCTTCCTGGAGAACGTCATCCGCGACGCCGTCACCTACACCGAGCACGCCAAGAGGAAGACGGTCACGGCCATGGACGTGGTCTACGCGCTCAAGCGCCAGGGACGCACCCTTTACGGCTTCGGCGGTTAAACTCGTCTCCGATTTCGGCAACCCAAACACGTTTTCAGCAACCCAAAGGCTCTTTTCAGAGCCGCCCACTTGGTTCCAACAAAGAGCTGTGTCACCTTGCCTACTGTGCCGGGAATTTTTTTGTTTAATAGTTTCGCTCTTTTTCCTTCGCGTTTCCCAGCTGCGTTCTCAGCTCTTCGCTTTCTGTGTCCGGACCGTAGAGCTGCGTAGCTCTGCTGTCCAGCGCAGGATTAGGGTTAGTCGCGGCGTCCTTCCGTCCCCCTGCAAGCTGCTCCACTGCCTTGGCTTCCCCGCAGGCAGGCGCTCACCGGGCAGCGTTCGGGCTGCTCCTCGCTTCAGGGCGCGCTATTGACTTCCGAGCTCGTTGCTAGCGACCGGATCAGACGCGTGCTGGGGTGCCAAGGGCGAAGCCAACGCCTCCCTTCGGCGCCGCGCCCGAAAAGGCAGAGAGAAAAGAGAAGCAGAAGCGGGTTCGGCCCTGACAGGAACCTGTCCGGGATTTGGGGGAGGGGTAAAGAGGGAAAAGGCGGCTATTCCGCTTCCTGCCGCCCGTCCGCAGGGGCCGCGTACGCGGGGCTCGCGGGGCTCGCGGCACGGGGCGGAGACCAACGGCCGCGCGTTGGCCGCCCCTTTCTCCCTAAACGTTTCTCCCGCCCTTACGAAAAACGCGAGCGGGGCCTCCCGCAGCGGCTGCCGCTCGGGAGCGGGACGGAGAGCGACTTCAGCGCAGCGCTTGGGGTTGCGGTCGGGACACGGCAGCGACGCCGAGGAGAAAACTCGGGGCTCCCCGACCGCAGCCCATCTCTGCGCCGGAACTGCGTGGCTCGCACGGACAGAAAGCACCCCAGCCAGCGCCGGGAATACCCCGGAGCCACCCGCGCCAACACACCACACAAGCACTCATCGAGTCGTGGCATTCCGAGCTCTTTCTCGAGACTGTGGGTGGCTCTGAAAAGAGCCTTTGGGTTTCACTTCGCTGCTTTGCGCGTTTCCGCGGGGCCGGCTCACTTGGCCTTAGCCTTGTGGCTGTCGGTCTTCTTGGGCAGCAGCACGGCCTGGATGTTGGGCAGCACCCCGCCCTGCGCGATGGTGACCTTGCCCAGCAGCTTGTTGAGCTCCTCGTCGTTGCGGATGGCCAGCTGCAGGTGGCGGGGGATGATGCGCGTCTTCTTGTTGTCGCGGGCCGCGTTGCCCGCCAGCTCCAGGATCTCGGCCGTCAGGTACTCCAGCACGGCCGCCAGGTACACCGGGGCGCCGGCGCCCACCCGCTCCGCGTAGTTGCCCTTGCGCAGCAGCCGGTGCACGCGGCCCACGGGGAACTGCAGCCCGGCCCGCGACGAGCGCGACTTGGCCTTGGCGCGCGCCTTCCCGCCCTGCTTCCCGCGGCCAGACATCGTCGATCAGTCGCTCAGACGCTCAACTACAAACTTCGCAGGAAATCAAAACACGCAACGACTGCCCGCGCTCCCCCGCGCGCCTTTATATCCCTTCCCATTGCGCGGCCGCCGGCTCCTGATAGGCGGAGCTGTCCTCACGGGGACCGAGCGGCCAATGGCGTAACGAATCTCGGCCCGACCAATAGCGACGAGCGCTTTTCCCCGCCCCGCCCCCGCGCTCTTCAGATAGCCAATGGATGGGCCGGGGGGGCGGGAGGAGGTGGCGTTGTCCTTCTGGAGGCACGTATGGGGCAGCCTCTCAGAGCGTTTGTGGCTGCGCCGGACCTTCTTCCTACCTCCCTTCTTTCTGTTTTGTTGACTTGTGAAACAGCACTGCAGCTGCTGAAGGCCTGAGGACGGGAGAGTCGGAGAGTGAAATAAAAGGGGAGGTTGGGCATTTGCGTCAGAGAGAGCAGAGGGGTCTGACAATTGGGACAGCCCCTCCAAGCATTAACCATTCCTGGTAACCTTCCTGGAAGAAAATATTGCAGCACTACTTCCGTGCCTGACTGAATTACTCGAAATTAAATACTAAAGCAGGTGCCACTCTGCTAATGGTTCTATATACATACTAACAACATTGACCAGCCTTCTGTTCTTTGCTTGCATATAAACACCTCAGATAGACTTGCTTCATGGTATAAAATTATCTATTTCAGTTACATTGCAGTGTTACAGCTCCTTTTGTTGTAGATGGAGTGGCTCTTAAAAGAGCCTTTGGGTTCATTAAAGTACGTGTTTAAAAGCAACTTTCAAGGCTTATTTCTCTTTATGCCCTCTCCCCGCGGATGCGCCGGGCGAGCTGGATGTCCTTGGGCATGATGGTGACGCGCTTGGCGTGGATGGCGCACAGGTTGGTGTCCTCGAAGAGCCCCACCAGGTAAGCCTCGCTCGCCTCCTGCAGCGCCATGACGGCCGAGCTCTGGAAGCGCAGGTCGGTCTTGAAGTCCTGCGCGATCTCGCGCACCAGGCGCTGGAAGGGCAGCTTGCGGATCAGCAGCTCCGTGGACTTCTGGTAGCGGCGGATCTCGCGCAGCGCCACCGTGCCGGGCCGGTAGCGGTGCGGCTTCTTCACGCCGCCCGTGGCCGGCGCGCTCTTGCGGGCCGCCTTGGTGGCCAGCTGCTTGCGGGGCGCCTTGCCGCCCGTCGACTTACGCGCCGTCTGCTTCGTGCGCGCCATCGCCAAAGAGCAGCACTAAGTTAAATGCTACACTACAAAATAAGCGCCGCTGTGCACAGTGGGGCCATTTATAGCAGCATCGCTCGTGCTGATTGGCCGAAACAAACCTGCTGAATCTCATTGGTCAATTCGAAGTTTAAAATAACCGCCCTTAGGGCGTACCGGCAACTACTGTCGGCCTTTGTTCTCTCATTGCAGTGACTCATCAAGCACACAGGAACTTCTATATTTTTTTTTGAGGCAAAGATTTATTTTCGCGTACCTTGAAAGCATTCATGCTTATTTAGAAGAAAGACAATAAGCAGTGAACAATGCATTATATAGTGAAGGCAGTAGTGAGAGAAAAAAATGATAAAACTAAGTTTTCTTAAGGAAGAGTACTTAAAATACGTTTCAATTCTGCTTTTACACTGGATTGCAGGGAATACATTAACTCAGGGAATGTGGATCATTAGGCTTTTTGTAACTACTGCGGTTTTCTTTAAGATGTGCTGTTCAGAAAGGAGAGGTTGGGGGCCTCTTCAAAATACTGAAAAAGGGGTGACCTTATGATGCAACCGTTCAGCAATCGCGTAAAGTTCCCCAGTGGGGAAAATCCAGGGGCGCTTTATGGGGGCCCTGTGAGGGGAGTTGATTACTACAGAAATTCCATGCTCTTGGAGACATAAGTGTGCGTGTATCCCTCTCTCCCGACAAATCGCTCAAACTTTGAAATATGCCTTTCCTTCAGCCACTGTTTCCCTCAGCATACAACACAAGAGCAGAGGGGAAGAACAAAATAAAAGCAAAAAAAAAAAAGAAAGGGATTTAAAAAACAAAACAAAAAAAAAAAAAAACCAGAGAGAAAAGGACCGGTTCAGACCCCGCGGACGGGACCGGGACGTGCGACTGCCGGTGAGCTCGCATCGCCAGTGACGGGACCTGCTGGAGATCCCGCCCATCCATTGGCTATCTGAAGAGCGCGGGGGCGGGGCGGGGAAAAGCGCTCGTCGCTATTGGTCGGGCCGAGATTCGTTACGCCATTGGCCGCTCGGTCCCCGTGAGGACAGCTCCGCCTATCAGGAGCCGGCGGCCGCGCAATGGGAAGGGATATAAAGGCGCGCGGGGGAGCGCGGGCAGTCGTTGCGTGTTTTGATTTCCTGCGAAGTTTGTAGTTGAGCGTCTGAGCGACTGATCGACGATGTCTGGCCGCGGGAAGCAGGGCGGGAAGGCGCGCGCCAAGGCCAAGTCGCGCTCGTCGCGGGCCGGGCTGCAGTTCCCCGTGGGCCGCGTGCACCGGCTGCTGCGCAAGGGCAACTACGCGGAGCGGGTGGGCGCCGGCGCCCCGGTGTACCTGGCGGCCGTGCTGGAGTACCTGACGGCCGAGATCCTGGAGCTGGCGGGCAACGCGGCCCGCGACAACAAGAAGACGCGCATCATCCCCCGCCACCTGCAGCTGGCCATCCGCAACGACGAGGAGCTCAACAAGCTGCTGGGCAAGGTCACCATCGCGCAGGGCGGGGTGCTGCCCAACATCCAGGCCGTGCTGCTGCCCAAGAAGACCGACAGCCACAAGGCTAAGGCCAAGTGAGCCGGCCCCGCGGAAACGCGCAAAGCAGCGAAGTGAAACCCAAAGGCTCTTTTCAGAGCCACCCACAGTCTCGAGAAAGAGCTCGGAATGCCACGACTCGATGAGTGCTTGTGTGGTGTGTTGGCGCGGGTGGCTCCGGGGTATTCCCGGCGCTGGCTGGGGTGTTTTCTGCCCGTGCGAGCCACGCAGTTCCGGCGCAGAGATGGGCTGCGGTCGGGGAGCCCCGAGTTTTCTCCTCGGCGTCGCTGCCGTGTCCCGACCGCAACCCCAAGCGCTGCGCTGAAGTCGCTCTCCGTCCCGCTCCCGAGCGGCAGCCGCTGCGGGAGGCCCCGCTCGCGCTTTTCGTAAGGGCGGGAGAAACGTTTAGGGAGAAAGGGGCGGCCAACGCGCGGCCGTTGGTCTCCGCCCCGTGCCGCGAGCCCCGCGAGCCCCGCGAGCCCCGCGTACGCGGCCCCTGCGGACGGGCGGCAGGAAGCGGAATAGCCGCCTTTTCCCTCTTTACCCCTCCCCCAAATCCCGGACAGGTTCCTGTCAGGGCCGAACCCGCTTCTGCTTCTCTTTTCTCTCTGCCTTTTCGGGCGCGGCGCCGAAGGGAGGCGTTGGCTTCGCCCTTGGCACCCCAGCACGCGTCTGATCCGGTCGCTAGCAACGAGCTCGGAAGTCAATAGCGCGCCCTGAAGCGAGGAGCAGCCCGAACGCTGCCCGGTGAGCGCCTGCCTGCGGGGAAGCCAAGGCAGTGGAGCAGCTTGCAGGGGGACGGAAGGACGCCGCGACTAACCCTAATCCTGCGCTGGACAGCAGAGCTACGCAGCTCTACGGTCCGGACACAGAAAGCGAAGAGCTGAGAACGCAGCTGGGAAACGCGAAGGAAAAAGAGCGAAACTATTAAACAAAAAAATTCCCGGCACAGTAGGCAAGGTGACACAGCTCTTTGTTGGAACCAAGTGGGCGGCTCTGAAAAGAGCCTTTGGGTTGCTGAAAGCGTGTTTGGGTTGCCGAAATCGGAGACGAGTTTAACCGCCGAAGCCGTAGAGGGTGCGTCCCTGGCGCTTGAGCGCGTAGACCACGTCCATGGCCGTGACCGTCTTCCTCTTGGCGTGCTCGGTGTAGGTGACGGCGTCGCGGATGACGTTCTCCAGGAAGACCTTGAGCACGCCGCGCGTCTCCTCGTAGATGAGCCCCGAGATGCGCTTGACGCCGCCGCGCCGCGCCAGGCGGCGGATGGCCGGCTTGGTGATGCCCTGGATGTTGTCGCGCAGCACCTTGCGGTGGCGCTTGGCGCCCCCCTTGCCGAGCCCCTTCCCGCCCTTGCCTCTGCCGGACATGCTGCGACCGTGAGCCTTCCGACACCAGTGAGGAGCGGGCGCGGCGCGCCTGTGTGTTATGGTGTGGAGTCGGACCTGATTGAGAACAGGGGCGCGGCCCCAGGCGGGGGCGGGAGCGCCAACTGCGTCCTCCTCCCCGGCGGGCGGGGCCTCCTCCTGGCTGTCTTTCTTTTCCCTTCTGCCGTGCGTTTCACGTTGCTCATTACATTCTGTTTTTCTCATCCTTTTATTATTTTATTTTATTTTATTTTATTTTATTTTATTTTATTTTATTTTATTTTATTTTATTTTATTTTATTTTATTTTATTTTATTTTATTTTATTTTATTTTATTTTATTTATTTTTCTCCTGTGTAGAATACACTACCTGAAGAATATATTTCACTTTATATTTCTATTGCTTCTCGTTACTTTCTTGAGAGCTTTCCATGAATCCCAATATTTTCAGCATTCCTGTATCAATAGTTGTGTGTAAATTACATTGTAGTTCCTAGGTGAGGATTTTTTTCCTGTAAATGATGCCAAACCACTGGGAATCTTCTTTAATTGTTTCTTCCTTTTAGAATAGCACCAAGTCTTTAATCTGTTCATGTGTTGCTTTTTTGATGGTGGGCACAGTGTATACAAACTGAAGATGTCAATACAGCATATATAGAGCCTGATACACATTTAATTTACTGATCCCTAGGAACAGCGTGACTTTCTTCCCTTCTTTTTTTTTTTTTTTTTTTTTTTTTTTTAATGCCATTAGGCCTGCGTATGCCCCCAGTCCCTTGCAAACAACCAAATATCTAAGAATAAATGATAAATTGCATAAATCGTAACCAGTAATTTTTAACAATAGATTTTTTAAAGGCTCAAATACCGTATGCGTGCTTTTAAATGTCTGTGAATTCTGAATGTACTTCTTGTAGATTTTCTTAGTGATTTCTCCTCTGCTTCTTAGGCTATCTCCAATTTCACTTGTTTACACAATATTCTTCTTAGCTTCTTTCCTTTTTAAACAATAAACACAAAACAGTTTTTACTGTATAGACTTGTGGTTTATTTTTCTCTGCAGTGAATTTGTGCACAAATAGTTTTAGATAGAGGTGAAGTTATGATTTATAACTTGCATGCACAAATTTGATCTCTGTACACTTCAACAGCGGGGTCTGCTGTCCAAGACATGAAATGTGGTTGTCAGTTGCAAAATGAATGTCAGAATGTAACCCCAGTGGCAACAAAGGCAGAAAAGATTACAAAAAGACTGGCTTTTCCTTTGAGTCTTTCTATGGCCCAGAACTCTTTCAAATAAATAGAGCTTTAGAAAACAAGGTATCTACTTGAAATTGCTGGTACGCACCCTTCCCTAAATCTTGGGAGTTAACTCATGTATTCCAAGCTACTAAGTCAGGATGGAAGCTCTCCTGATTGCTAAGCATCTTAACAGGGTGGGCTGAAGTAGGCAGTAGAACTTTGACCAATTATACCATATTAGGTATTGGGTTTACTGGTATCATTTGTGCTGGAGAACTCCATATACTATTTTTGCCATTTCTAGGAAAAGAAGAGGCATTTCAAAGAACATTAAGGAGTTTCCTAAGTGTCCTCAGCTTCCTTCAGCATTGTAACTTGTCTTCTTGCATCATAACTGGAGTTTTGAAAGGGAAATGCCCTAACGTTACACTTCTGGATGGAGTTCTAATCTGATATTTAGAAAAGTGCTCTTTCTCACTCCAAAACTGAGAACTGGAAAATGATTATTTCTAACTTACACCTATTCTTAGACATATACTGTGGGTTAAGCATATGTTGTTCCTTCTTTTCATTTCCACTCTTGTGTTACAGAGCAAGCTTCAGCTGCAGCCATTAGACCTTTATCAAAAGGTCTTGCTCCTGGAAGGAAAGTAATAATAATTTCACGAATTATTTCAGAATTTCCATTGACACTTCTTTATTCTACATGGGAAGGGAAGGAAAATGGAATGATCATGTCAAATACAACATCTGCCAGTTGAAATAGTGGAAGATCAAAGCCTGGGGAAGCCTTCGTACTGTAGCTATCCTAAGTTGTTATGCTAATACATAAGTTCTTTGCTTTGTAATATATTCTACAATGCCTGAAATTTTAAATTGCAACCTACAGTGGCTGAGAAATTAAAATATGCTTGGAATACTTGGATAGCTGTAGCATACTATACCTGAATGTTCCAGTGCAAAATGTAATTGAGTAAAGAGACAAAGGGAAAAATAAATGATCCAAGAGTTTCTATAACACTCAGCACCTATCTTTTTTTCCTCCTCCTCCTCCTCTTCTTCTTCTTCTTCTTCTTCTTCTTCTTTTCCTTTAATTTAACCTAATTTGTAGAAGAGCTCATAATGTTTTCTCCAGTGAGAACTGGAGCCTTATATACCCAGCCATCTTATCATAAGCTCCTAACACAGTGGATGGGGGTAATCTCATATGTAAAAAAAAATATTATATGAAGCACTGATGGTTTTGAGACTTCCTACTCAAAACTGTAAATATGTTCCAGTTTCTAATTAAGTGTAGAAAATGTAATGATAATAAAAGTAATAAATGAATATCCCATTTCCAATCCCAGGAATCCGTGTGCAATTATACCTTTCCTCTGCTTGTGTGACATATAAGGCAGAATGTGAACTGATTTTCCTTGCTGTACGAGTCCAGGGAATTGACAGAAAAATGCCATTTAGTGCAAGAAGTTTGAAAGAAATAGAGAAAGAAAGAGGGAAGAAGCAGATACATAAAAATGCCAATGCACTGTAAAGCTACAAAACCTTGATGCCGTTGTCCCTGGGAGGACATGAGATGTGTGATGGCTGCTCTCAAAGTAATGCTTCCTGTTTCATGATGCTGGCCTGTGATGTCAGAGACAGAGATGGTGATATGGCAGTAGAAGACGAACCTCCCCACCATTATTCCATTACATTTTGTTGCATGTGACAGGTGACAGCAGAAGGACAGATGACAGCAGCAACGGTGGGTCACCTCCACTGGTACAGATTTTTGTGGGCATGGCATACAGGCTCTTGTTTAACACTGGTGGAAATGTATGGTGATGGTGGCTGATGGTGGTGATTATGCTGAAAAACAGGGGAAATTATTACATACAATATGCTAGTTGTTGTGGTTTAACCTGGAAGGCAGCTACCACATAGCCTTTCATTCACTCCCCTCAGTCCCTCCCGAGTAGAATGAAAAAGAGAATTAGTAACAAAATAGGACTCGCAGGCTGAGGTCAAAGTTATTTACCAAGAAGAGAAATCTGGAAACAAAAATGGATTTTTAAATGCAGTCACTCACCACCTGCTGACTGATGCACAATAACAGCAATACTGCCTGCTGATCAGCAGTGCAAGCTCTCAACTCCTGATGGATAGACAGACTAGACTGGATTGAACTCCCAGGTAGCAGCTGCTCCTCCCTCCAACTTCTCACTGCTTTACAGTGTTCTGCATGGTGTCCCTAATTCAGGCCTCAGGGTCTCCATTACTAGTTTACAGCTAACCTTCTCCTTACTGTCAGCACTTCTGAGTCAGTCTCCAGTCTCATCACTAAGGGCCTCAACTCTCCGCACTTTGAGAAATAAGCATCAGGTAAAATCAGAATAAAAAATGCTTTCCAATTTTTGTTTTCACACAATAGGCAATCCTGCAACCTTACATTAACATTTCTGTCATGCTTGTTATTGCAGCTGAAACACAGTTACCTTCATCTTGCAGGCCAAAGTGCACTCTCTGGGGTATCTCACCCAGCCCTGTATTTCTTTCCTCGTTTAACCTCCAGAGAATAAAAATTAAGATGTAAAATCACTGGAATAATTCAGATCCACAGTTTGATGTAGAGCTTTTGCTTCTTGACTTGTGAGTGACCGCAAGAAAAACTCATTTAAAATTATTCACAGAGGTCATTTGATATTCCCATCTCTCATTTACCAGGACATGCTGTAGAGATGTAGTTCCTGTTATTTCTCAGAGATGGACATTTTCAGCTAAAAGAGTGTGAAATTTCTCAAAGACAGCTGTGCATCTGTTTACTCAGGCTGCTGTGACGCTGAGTTGTGACCTCATTCACTTTACTCTGTTTCAGTTTCTTGGAGCCCGGAATGTATCTGCTCCACCAGCATGAGCAACTAATGATGGCCTTGTATCCAGTGTGTGCAACAATGTTATCACAGACATGCCTGTCAGTGGTTCACACTGAAAAAAGAAAGCAGAAAGCTATTGAAAAGGGAGGGGAGAATTTGAAGGTGGAAACTGAGAATTAATCGGTTTTATTTAATATGGATCTACCTGGGGAAGGGAAGCTCTTGAAATGGTGTGAGTTTCATTACGTCCCAGATTCTATTTTCACAACGAATTTTAATAAATCGCGATACAAAGACGTCTGGGTTTTAAGATCAAAAGACGGTGTACTACAATGGTAGCTCACGGGTCTCCCGACAAAGCAAGCCTTTCAGGATGCATTGGCAGTGCTCTAACAGGCTCATCCGCCCTCAGGGAGAGGCTCGTTTGTGCTTTGCTCCCGTAAAATACTAAAGCAGACGTAAAGAGACGTCGGCTTTCACCCCTCTGCCAGGGTGCCCACCTCTGCTTGCCGACACCGGGAGAGCAGCGGCGGGCCGAGCGGGCGCCGAGTGGGACGCTGTGTTCGCAGAGGGGAGCGGGAGCCGAGCCCGTGCCGCGGGGCTGTGTTGTGTTACTTGCTCAGCTTTCAAACGCGTTTAAGCTGAGATCAGACACTGAAGCCACTGCGGTATTTGCCCGAATCAGGAGAGGAGCTTCTGAAGTACACGGTTTCATGCCGGCTGTGTGGATTTATCCAAAGGGATACTTTTAATTTAGAAGATAAATAGAATGTTTCCCTCTTCCAGGGTCACCACGGCTCCACTCAGCGGAGTTTCTCGGATCTCTTTCCCTTATTTCTCCTCATTCTAACGGGTAACTCTTCCAGCTTGCGGCACCCACGTCCCCTCACGTCCCAGTAAGGAACTGGGCGCGCGGACGGTCAATTTCTGAAGGAAAAAGAGCTTTTTGGACCGACAAGAAACACAACCGGAGCGGCGGCGGTCGGCGGGGCCAGCCAATCAGCACGCGCGGCGCTGCTATAAAGGGGGCGGCGGCGGCGGCCGCGCCATTGTTCGTGGAGCTCCGCAGGAGGCGCCATGGCCGAGACCGCTCCTGTTGCTGCGCCCGATGTCGCCGCCGCTCCGACCCCGGCCAAAGCGGCTCCCGCCAAGAAGCCGAAGAAGGCGGCGGGCGGCGCCAAAGCCCGCAAGCCCGCGGGCCCCAGCGTCACCGAGCTGATCACCAAGGCCGTGTCCGCCTCCAAGGAGCGCAAGGGGCTCTCCCTCGCCGCGCTCAAGAAGGCGCTGGCCGCCGGCGGCTACGACGTGGAAAAAAGTAACAGCCGCATCAAGCTGGGGCTCAAGAGTCTCGTCAGCAAGGGCACCCTGGTGCAGACCAAGGGCACTGGCGCCTCCGGCTCGTTCCGCCTCAGCAAGAAGCCGGGAGAGGCGAAGGAGAAGGCTCCTAAGAAGAGAACGCCCGCAGGCAAGCCCAAGAAGGCAGCGCCCAAGAAGCCTGCCAGCGCAGCCAAAAAGCCCAAGAAGGCGGCGGCGGCGGTGAAGAAGAGCCCCAAGAAAGCCATGAAGCCAGCAGCCGCTGCCACCAAGAAGGCAGCAAAGAGCCCCAAGAAAGCGACAAAGGCTGCCAAGCCCAAAAAGGCGGTGGCAGTCAAGAGCCCAGCCAAAACGAAGGCGGTGAAGCCCAAAGCTGCCAAGCCCAAGACGGCCAAACCGAAGGCAGCCAAAGCAAAGAAGGCGGCCCCCAAGAAAAAGTAAATATCCTGAAAAAAATCCCTCTCCTCTGCTTGGCAGATAAAACCCAACGGCTCTTTTAAGAGCCACCCATAGTTTCTCAAAAAGAGCTGAAATGCTGTTTCTTACGGTTCTTTGTGTGTGCGGTTGGAGGCTCGCTTTTTCAGCCCGTCAGACCGCGGTGCAGATCTCTCTCCCTCCCTCCGTTTCCCCCGTGTCCCGGGCAGCTGTCCACGCAGCAGCTCACTGCACCACGTCCGAGCCGGCGCGCTGTGAGGAGCCTCACGGCGGCTGTAGGAACCGGAGCGAATCCGGAGGGTTTGTCAGAGTCCCAGCAGCGCTCGCCGCTCCGGCGCTGCGCCGTGGTTGGCGCGCTCTTTGCTCTTTGCTCTCCCCATCGCGGCGGATTTCGAAAAGCCCGCGCTGCGCGAACATTGGCTGCGGCTGGCGAGCTTCTGGGGCGCGCGGGGTTTCCGAGTTGCACAGGCGCTCCGTCTCTGTTCTATCGGGCAGGAATTCAAGTTTTTCGCTCGGCGGAATAGGTGTATGAACTTAACGGGTGCGTGATTGCCTCCTCTGTGTGGACTTATTTTACTCCCTGTGCGATTAAGACCCCAAGAGTCTCGTTTCTCCTCTGGAAATCGTAGTGCGGGAGTTGCTCCTGGAACTCTCCGCATCGCTTCGGTGCTTAAGCTTTTGCCCTTAGAGCCGCAGGGCTCGGTTCTCGTACGGCCACCAGCGGAGGCCAGGCGGAGCTCGTGGGGCTCGGAGCACCCCTGCCTGCACCCAGCCTCACCCCTATGCGGGCGACTCGACCGTGTTTAGAGTGTTCCGTGCTCTCAGCTGTGCCTGGGGGTTGATCGGAGAGAAGGAAAAGAACGGGGCGGCTGCTTTTCTTCTATACGTAGCGCCGTAACTACTGCTTCCTCAGCGGTGA
The DNA here is from genome assembly GCF_951394365.1 of Tetrao urogallus. NCBI lineage: Eukaryota > Metazoa > Chordata > Aves > Galliformes > Phasianidae > Tetrao > Tetrao urogallus. The sequence goes on from NC_136813.1 coordinate 146,362,441, forward strand.
GGAAGCAATTTCGCAGATCTGCTTAGCTCTCAATAAAACGGATTGGTCTTAGCTCGTTAGCCCACATATCCGAAGTGACTGGCCAACAGTGGGGGGGCTGCAGTTTGGAGGAAAAATTGTTAGACCGGATTTGCAGATATTTGTTTGCCGTTGTTTTTGTTTGTTTGTTTTTTAAGTCTAAATGTCTGAAATTCCTGTACTAAAGGGGAATGAATTCAAAACAGAGACTGTGCTTCTGAGATATCTTCCTCAACCGTTGCTGTTACGCTTCTTCTGCACGTCCTTCTAGCACGCAGTTTTGGTCCTTGTTGGGAACTATGACCTCTTCTACGTAACATACAAACCCACACGTGCATCTCTCCTTGTTTTACTTTTCCCCTGAGCTTTTTGGGCTGGTTCACCATTCACTGACAGCTCCAAGTCCTGAGCTGAGATCCAGAGGTTGGGGTGGAGCTGCGCCTGACAGACTCACAGCTACCGTAAGTTGAAGTTGCTCGCTGTCACACCCACCAATTTTTTAAGGGCTTTACCTCAACTATTTGCGCTGACCCAATGAGACTGGGTCAGTTGTGGTTTTCCATCTCTCTACACATGGTCAAAAAGAAGTGGATTTTGGCTGAGTACGTTCAAACAACAGGTACAGTGCTGTGGCAAATGTGATGTTAATGGTCAGTTTATTACTTTGTATTGGAGCCTGAAAAAGCGAAAAACAAGCAGTTGCAGCAGGATGGACAAAACAGCATTACACACCCTGCTAATTGAATTGGAAAAAAATTTTGGCCTGAGAGATGAGTTGGGCTAAATGGCAGTGGTTCTGTGTTGGTGTGCTGTCACCTATCATCTCTATTTGCCCAGAGGAGGGATTAGGGAGTTTCCTCAGAGAAAAAAAATAAAAAAATAAAAAAATTAAGAGGGAACGTGTCAAATGATAATTATTGATTTTTAAGAAAATCCAGTTTGAACATTTATTGAATTCAGATATCTTTGCATTAGATAAGTTTTAGAAGATTAAGGAGTGACTGAACACCACTGGTGATGGAGCACGGCCTGAGTTTGGTGTACCAGTCTAAGATACCTTTAGAGGAAAAGAGTCTGCAGCTGTGGATTCAGCTAAATGGCCTTCACAGTTCTTGGATGGAGGCAGCTGCCAAATAATCTAAAAGTTCCACAGCACAATAAAGGAACTGTGTGGCTATGCGGGAATATTGAGTGCATCAGCTGTATAGGAACCAGCAGACAGAGTACAAGGACAATAATATTAGATAAGTATATAGTAATCTGTTAAATTGTGTATAAAAGGTAGAAATTACAGCAGAGTAGGTTGCATTTGCTTTGCTGATTTATTCAAGACAGCTCAGAGTTGGGTCAGCACCACAGTGGACAACAACCAACTCATGCATCATGACCACTTACATAGTGATACAAAGGACTTAATGTCTACAAAAGTTTCCACTGAGTTCTTCAAGTTCTTATAATCCATCATTCATAAAGTCCGAAACAAATTATTTCATCAGCACAATCTTCTTTCTTAGTCTCCATTTCTCAGTTTGGTTTCAGGTGTTTGTCTTCAGGTGGTCATGCTCTGCACTCTGCTAGAAAACACAATGTTCCATTTAAAGACTTCACATCAAGTAATTTCTTAACTAAAGATCAGCTGTCTCTGTCTATTCATGCAAGCGCACCTGAGAAAGTTAATTATTCACCCTTTGTCTAGCTGTTCTTCATGCTTTGTCTAGTTGTCTAGCTGTCTTTCTACTGATTAGCTTGAGTGTGTTTTAAACCAGCTGTGGAAGGGGTCATGCAGGGGATGGAGCTGAGAACTTTTGCTTCATATTCTGCATCAGTATATTCTTTATTTTACTATATTCTGTGGCAATGTAAATTGCAAAATCATATGACTTAATTCAAAGAAGAAAACACTTATTCTGTTACGTTGTGTAAAGCTGAGTTGGACAGAACAGTATAAGTACTGCCTGAAAACTGTTGTGTGGGGGGTTGTTTTTTTGCTTATTTGTTGGTTTGTTTCTTTACCCAATGGGAAACAGGGAGTGCAGTAGCAAAAAGCAAGAGCTACCTGAGAAAAATGAGCATGCATGCACCAGTGTAATACATTTGTGGCAATCACACCACTGCAGTTTCAGCCAGTATCGTGAAACAATTTGTTTTCACTCTTCTTCCCTCGGCCTGTGCACTGCTGCTGTGGGGCTGTCAGATTATCTTACCTATGGGAACAGGTGTTGCACAACTCCCTCTTCCTCAAAAATAGATTGTCTTAAACCATTAAGTCCTTGCCACAGGACTGGATTGCCATGTGAATCTCAGGGCCCCACATCAATTTCAGCAGTCCACACTGGCTTCCTAGCAGTTTCCTATTCTGGACACAAAGCAAACAGATATCCTAATAAATAAATTAGGGGATACTCCTGTCATTTCAATTATCCAATTGCAAATTGTCAAGCAAAGGTTTGATTCTCTTGCTTGTGGTTACATGGAGATGGGACACATCTCACTGTGCTGTGTGGCACCTTTATTGGACATCTGGGCATTCATTTATTTTCTTTATTGTGTTAAGTTGCTTTGTGACACTGGGGAAATCAGGAAGAGATAAGCTCAGCTCTGCATGAACCAAGATGAGCCACGTGCTGAGATCATAGAGTCCTTAAAGTTGGAAAGGATTTCTTAAGGTCATCTTGTTCACATCCCCTGTGATGAACAGGGACACCTACAGCTCGATCAGGTTGCTCAGATGCTGGTCCAGCCTGACCTTGAGGAGCAAACTATTCAGGACAGACTGAAAAGTGCTTATCCACTGGCTAAATAAATAAGTAATATTAAACAACCATCAAAAAAACAGAAGGAATTACTGATTTTTGTTGTTTTCTTTTCTTAGAATGCTGATGATCTGCTTAGTTTCTAGTCCTTGGGAAAGTTTGCTTCACAGAATGTTTCCTTGCCCATGATGTCCTTGTCTCTGTCTTTTAGTTGTATCCTTTTGTGAGAACCAATGAGCAGAAAGTTCTCCAGAGGGTTACTATCACAACCAGGGCTGCTGGAATAGGATTGCAACATGGATGCTGGATAGGATTGTTGGAATAGGATTCGTACAAGACTCGATTCCAGGTCAGGACATTTCAGTTGCCATGGAATATCTATTATGTTTTTTGCAGATTTTATACAGGCTGTATGCTCAGATTAACAATGTCTGTTCTGAGATGAATGGAAGATAGCACAGATTCTTAGATTTCTACAGTGCCCCCACAGCACTGACACTTCCTTGTGCTACAGACTCCAAGCAACGCGAATATTTCTGCCTGAAACACAAGATGCCACATTTTAGGAGCCTCAGGATCTCAAGCAAAAATAACATTTTGCCTTTTGTGAATAATTGTGACCTGGGAACTGGATTGGAATCAGGTTGATTTGGTTGATTCTGTGCAACTATTTCATACTGTGAGCTGAGTCACTGGTAACCAAAGAGGAGTTGGTTTATCAGTCAGCAAAGAAAGGCCCCTGCTTAGTGAGGAGCCAGGCTGAGGCTGAAAACACAGTTAGCTAGATTTTTACGTAAAGACAGTTGCAACACTGACACAAAAAATCTTTCATGTTGATTTGGGAAAATTGGAGTTTTGATAAATGCTGAAATGATGATAGATTACACAAAACTCTGTAAAATATGTATATGCTGTTTTCACACATCTTCTGAGGTTGCGAGCAACCTGAGGTGAGTAAAGACGGGGAAAAAAAAAGAAGTCTTTGTGGTATCCCACCCTGAAGAAATGGAGAATAGATGCATACAATCCAAGATTAATTTTCCAGGCTCTCAGAAGGAAGGAGCTGAGTTGTGCAGATGTTATGCATGGACAGGAAGGTGAGGGTAGTAGACCCTGTAGAGAACCCTGAAAGCAGAAGTGAGATCAAAACCAGTTTTGTGCTCAGCGTGAGTTCAGCTGCAGCCACTTGTCACCCAGACACCTCTGAATTAACAGGATTACACAACAGCATTTCTTTGCAAAATATCTGCCACAAGTTTCTTTTTCACAGCCCAGATCACAATGCACCCAATTGAGAACTGAGAGGTGCCAGGTCTGTCTATGGGGGACTCTGTCGATGGGAGATGTGTTCTTTACTTTGCTGGTGGTCTGCTGATGCTGGTGTTCTGTCAGTGAAACCCCTATTCTAGATCTTCCCAAGCACTGCAGGGTTTGCTTTACAATGACTCAGGAATGGCTGTCAGGATCTGTGGAAAGAAAGAAGTGTAGAAAAATAGAAAGAGTTTTTTCACTCTCCTCAAACACAAAACATAATAAAAACAAACAAATGTCAGGGCCCGCAGTAGCCATAAAAACAATTCCTAATCTCATTCGGCAGCCAATGTATGCTGTCACTAGCCAGCCAAAGCAGCATATTATTTTGTACTTGCATGCTGAATAATCACACATGTATGTAGCTGTCCTAGTAAAAGCATACATTGCCATTGCCACTTTCGTGTTTCTCTGTTTTCTCCACTGTTCACTGGAGGACTCTGTGCCCATTCTATAGCTGGCTGCCTTTGGTCACTTTGTTCTTGGCTTCTGGAAGATGATTTATACTTTTCTTCCCAACCTAGAAATTGCATTACTCTTGAGAACTTGAGAACCAGCCTAGTGAGGGGAGACTTTGTGCGCTCTTGAGGCAGGGAGCCTCAATAAAAGCAGCTGTGTTTCAGATGTATTTTCTCTTCACAAACATGGAAGAAAAACTAGGACAGCAATAATTAGGATTTTGCATAGAACCAAAACTTCAAAAAACTCAAAGTCTTTTCACTGTGATATTTATTGTGCTACAGTTGCCAGGATCAGAGAGGAATATGAAAGGCCAGATAAGAAAATGCATACACACCTTGAGAACAGATGACAGGAAAGAGTATTCCCCTGCTGTCACAAGCTAACAAATCATGTTCTCTTCATAAATCTGTTTTGTTCTATTAAAACCTCTTAGTTTTTATTTCTCTTCGAATTCTCAACAACTGGGACCCCCATTTGCCCCTGTTTCCTTTGTGTCCCCCAGAAATTTACTGACAGTAGCTGAGGGTCAGTGTGCAGCAACACAAGAATAGATCCCTGGCTTGACACAGCCACACAACCAACGTGCGCCAGGCTGCAAACACAACAGGACCACAAGTAACAATAAATATTCCTGTTGAAAGCTAATCCTGATATATCTACTAATCCTTTAACTCGAGTACTCACCGTATTCTGCCTGGTGTGGCAGAAAGTTTGTTTTAGGCCTTAAACATTGTGTGGCAAACCCAACAAGCTGACACAAAAGCTGTGGATTGAGAGAAGCCAGGCACACTGAAGGAGGGAGGGAAGAGTGAAGATGAAGGACAAAAAATGTATATTGCTCATAGATAAATGTTACACTGTATCTCTATGGGAAGGGAGGGGAAAAAGCATGAAGCCGCTCAGCTTGAGAGGGAGAGCAGTAAAGCAACGTCCACGAGAGGGCAGCAAACACTCAATCGTGGCAATGTGTTTCAGCTTTTATGAATCGTTTTCAGCTCCTAAGCAGAATACTCATTGACTGTTGCCACGATCGCTGTTGAAGTTTCTTGTTTGTAACAGAACGTTTTCCATCCCAGAAGAAATCAGAAGAGGTCTACACCTTCCCTTAAAGGATAAAAACACCTTTGTTAGGAATTTAATTTTTCCATCTCTAAAAACAGCCACATGGATATTTACAATACCACAGAAATGGAAAGTTCTGTATATTCTTTTAAAGAACTTTTTAGTTATTGAGAAAGAAAAGAAAGAAAGAAAAAAAAAGAAAAAAAAAGAAAAAAAAAAGAAAAAAAAAGAAAAAAAAAGAAAAAAGAAAAAAAAAGAAAAAAAAAGAAAAAAAAAAGAAAAAAAAGAAAAAAAGAAAAAAAAGAAAAAAAAAGAAAAAAAGAAAAAAAGAAAAAAGGAAAAAGAAAAAAAGAAAAAAGAAAAAAAGAAAAAAAAGGAAAAAGAAAAAAAGAAAAAAAGAAAAAAAGGAAAAAAAGGAAAAAGAAAAAAAAGTAAAAAGAAAAAAGAAAAAGAACGATAGCAAGTAAGAATTAAACTGTCTTGATTAATGTACTTTTTGTGTCACACTCTCCTTGAGCAGAAGCTCAGAAAATGAAGGAAATTGAGATTGTAAATAAATTCAAGGAAATAGAAATCAATTGTCAGAAATGCTATTGGATGGATTTTGCTGAAAGAAGCTCCTTTAAAAAACAAAAACAAAAACTACCTCTGAGGAGCAGCTATTTAAAACATTACAACCATGTGTAAGAATCGGTGCTACTGGATAATTAAAGGAACACTGTAAGAAAAAAAAAAAAAAAAAAAAAAAAAAAGTGAAACTGTAAGATGAAATACAGACCCGTATTTCAAAATAATATATACCGATATATAAAGAAATGGAGCAGAAATTTCAGAGATACAATAATCATGAAACTGTTACAAGATCAAGGTCTGGTTCTAATTGAACAAAATTTTAAAAACAAAACAAAAAATAATAATAACAAGTAACAATAGTAATAATAGTAATAATAGAGCCAGATAGTCAACTTAAATGAAAAAGCAAGGTTAGGACCCAAGAAGGAAAACTCACAAGAAAACAATTTTTGTGCAAGCGGGGCATAAATGAGCCCACAGAAAGCAGATTAGGCGGGAAGTAGACCGAGCCCCGCCCCTTCCTCAGCAGTCCCCAATCAGGTCGGCTCTCGCACTACAAATATCCCCGCTCCCCAACAGCCCCCACGCATTTCTTCTCGGTTACCGCGGTGCTCAGTATGTCTGGCAGAGGCAAGGGCGGGAAGGGGCTCGGCAAGGGGGGCGCCAAGCGCCACCGCAAGGTGCTGCGCGACAACATCCAGGGCATCACCAAGCCGGCCATCCGCCGCCTGGCGCGGCGCGGCGGCGTCAAGCGCATCTCGGGGCTCATCTACGAGGAGACGCGCGGCGTGCTCAAGGTCTTCCTGGAGAACGTCATCCGCGACGCCGTCACCTACACCGAGCACGCCAAGAGGAAGACGGTCACGGCCATGGACGTGGTCTACGCGCTCAAGCGCCAGGGACGCACCCTCTACGGCTTCGGCGGCTAAAGTGATCTGACATTAGACTGCGCTTTTAAAACACCCCAAAGGCTCTTTTCAGAGCCACCCACTTACGCTGAAAAAGAGCTGTGATGCTGCCTTTTTGTTGGAAGGCCGCCTACCGAAGTTGCTGTTACTTAGTAATTTCTTTGAATCTTGTTACTGTTTCACAAGTGTTTATGGTAATTACCATGTAATGCTTTGCATTCTACTACTAGTAGTGAAGTTAGATTGCCCAGAGGAGTTTAGTTTACTCCTTATCTTCCCCAATAAATACTGAGCACCCTGCTAATAAAGTATGTTAGCAAGACATTAATTTCCTTTCTGTTTTTAGGTCTCACAGAGTTTCTTGCAATCTGAAATAGTAATGACACCGTACTTAATCTAAGAATTCTTCCTTTAACCGACTGCAAATCGCTGTTTGGGGAGGATCAGCATATGCGAGTCTAAAAAAAGATGCATTATAATTGGGAGGGGGAAAAAAAAAAAGAAGCTGATGCAACTTAAGTATTTTATTTCTGATGGCAATCCTAAATGAATTGTTTCTTCATTGTAACCTGGAATAAGTGAGTTGCTTTTTGTTGATTAGTTTTTTAACTATTTAAAGATTAGATGCTTAATGGAACTTTATTTACAGAAAGAAAACACAAATGAAAACTATGTTCCTGGCAAGGTGTTGTAACAATGATTCCAGTCAATAAAAGGACCTACCAACAGGATTTTGTCACAGAATTCTTCCTCACTATGCTGGAGTGTTCATTAATTTCTGTAGCTTTACACCTTTCATTATGAAGATCAAAGGGAAATAACAGGAAAAATGTTGTGCTTTTTTCCCCCCTTGTTTTATATTTTAAAAATACTTATAACCATTTTCTGCTCATAAATAACTGTTAATAAATGCTCGCAGCCACTTCTGGCTTTCCCTCAGCTTCAATGCTCACCAGCACAGACAAAGCAGCACCAGCTGCATAGCTCTCACACATTCCTCATGGCTCCAGGATGTCGCTTCTCTGAACGTTCTCAAAATCATTATTTTGCTTGATGGCTGTGAGCACTCATTTTGACTTTTGTTGCAAAAATTAGTGTGAAAAAAATAGCAGTAAAGGTTCATGGTTCATCTTTCTACTGTTTATATCACACTCAGTTACAAACTTCAGTTACACAATTTGTCTCTGATAGTTGAGGGGAACTGGGAGATCTTTTCTTTGAGACTGTGGATAATGTGCCTATTTCTGTGAGGAGACAAGGAGAACTGTATAGTCTTTTTCTTCTAATTATTCTTTACATATGTTTATGTAATAAACATATTTTAAAAAAGGAAAAAAAAAAAAAAAAAAAAAAAGCAGGAGGGGGGGAGAAAATATAAACTATTAAAATCAAATGACTTTTCGAGAAATTCTCGTGAATTCCAGCCTCCACACGGCTTTTAAGCTGTCACGAATTCGGGTAGAGGGGAAACCGGAGAAGACCGGATGTGACCTCAGTATCACAAACGGGGCCAGTGCCTCGCCGTGCACCGAGGTCCGAGATTTAGTGGGGATTACCGGCAGTCGCAATTCTATCCTGCTAGAGCGCAGACAGGGATTTTCAAGCGATCCAATCAGGAGGAGGCTTTCAGTCGCCCAATCAGAGGTGGGGAAGCTCTATAAAAGCCCGCGCTACGCGGCTGCTTTCAGCGTCTCCGTTATCAGGGGACAGGACAGGGGTTGTTCGCGATGGCGCGCACGAAGCAGACGGCGCGTAAGTCGACGGGCGGCAAGGCGCCCCGCAAGCAGCTGGCCACCAAGGCGGCCCGCAAGAGCGCGCCGGCCACGGGCGGCGTGAAGAAGCCGCACCGCTACCGGCCCGGCACGGTGGCGCTGCGCGAGATCCGCCGCTACCAGAAGTCCACGGAGCTGCTGATCCGCAAGCTGCCCTTCCAGCGCCTGGTGCGCGAGATCGCGCAGGACTTTAAGACCGACCTGCGCTTCCAGAGCTCGGCCGTCATGGCGCTGCAGGAGGCGAGCGAGGCTTACCTGGTGGGGCTCTTCGAGGACACCAACCTGTGCGCCATCCACGCCAAGCGCGTCACCATCATGCCCAAGGACATCCAGCTTGCCCGGCGCATCCGCGGGGAGCGCGCCTGAGGCGCAGCCCATCCCCCTTCTCTTCTGGCAGAGGCCGAGGCAGCCCACACAGACCCAAAGGCTCTTTTAAGAGCCACTCCATGCACAGTAAGGAGAGCTGAAGCACTGTTCTCTGTGTTTGAGATGTTTAATCCTTGAACTCTTCGTTTCACATACCAGTACTTTATTTGTAGCTCCAGCTCCTTATACAGTTTTCATTGCACTGAAATGTCTACGGTTAATCATAGTTCACAAATTTCCTGAGTAAACTGAGGATGTAAAGTTTTTCAGTAGGAGTTTCATAAAAGTCTCGGGTTGTAAATTGTATATTTTGCCAGTAATCAGTATATATATTTGTACTCGATCGTTTGCTAGCACAGGTAGTAATCAGGATTCATACAGGGGCTGATACAGTTCTGAGCAATCAGATCCCTGCAGTTAGAATTCTAGGATAACATATTAAGGTAAATACAGCTTTCTCAGTTAAGGACATCTTCAGTACAAGGACTTCTGCTTGAATCTCCATTATCACACACAGAAGAGGGACCAATCTAACAAGGTTTTGTGTCAGTTAAAAATTAGGCTTCAGACTTGCAACAGGGAGCAAAAGGAATTTTGCCATGAATGTGGGAAATTTTCTGTGTTTTCCCATGGCTCGAAAGCATGTGCTCTGTACCTGGGCTGTGAGGGTACAGAACAGATAAGGAATGCTGAAAGTTTCTAGAGCAGTCACCTCTTGCCAGCAGAAGTTTCTCTGTGGTATTTGCATTTTCCTTCAGACCTGCTTGCTGTATCATCAGAGTCAGCATTCCAACAGATGAGAAAAGAAGGACAGCATGTTGCTCAGCATACAGAGTAGGCAGCAGCCCCAAGTGAGCACTGATTTGTTCCTTCTTACTCCATTCTGTCCCATGAAGCTCCTCGAAACAGTTAATACCTGCATTGCAGATATCTTATTTTGAAATTAAATTGCAATGGAAGTACAGAGCTACAGTGTCACCAAGCTTTGAGTGCAATGGCTGTGATCTCTGTAACAGACAGAGAAGCTATGTTTTGATTTTCTATTTCAAACAGAATGTGTATACACACACGCATATCTACATACACACACACGTATACATACACACGCTGAATAATTTCCATATCCACTTTTGGGAGTGGATTCCACTGACTGCTGTCTGATAGCTCCACGCAGTGCCTGGGCCTGCACCATGCCAGGCAGCAGTGCCTGTCCAGCAATGTGCTCTTTATTCATACTGTGATCCCCCCTCATCACTTTCAGCTCTGTGTGTTCAAACATTTTAACCTTCGCTAACCTCAAAGTGGTACCTAGCTACAAAGCAATTCCAGCTGAGAAAAAAAGTCTGTTCCTGACATGGAACAATAAAAACAAAAATTATGTAGCCTACTATCCATAGTCTTATAGTCAGATATATATCTAATCCTTTAAAATTAAACTTGTGGACACTATTTGTATGTTACTCCAACAGGAGCAGTTTCCATTTATCAGATTTTCATCCCTTGCTCCTCAGGTGTTAACATATGAAGAGATAAAGTCTTTTTTTTTTTAAATTGATCATCCCTTATAGCAACACTGGAGTCACAGAGGGCAGAGTTAGACAAAATGACTAATCCGTTTCATGCTGGGACAGAGGGAATTGAGAAAAAGTTAAAGGGATACTGAGTGAAGGAAATGCATACGTACAAATATGCATATACACACACGTATCTACAAGTATAGTTTTCTGTATGTATGTTCTACATCCCTGTCTGGCTTTCACAACCAGGCATTACCATTTGCCATTTTCCTTCCCCTTTGTATTTCCTGGAGAAAAGAAGGCTGTGGGGTGACCTCATTGCAGCCTTTTGGTACCTAAAGGAAGCCTACAAACAGGAGGGGAATCAACTCTTTGAAAGAGTAGATAACAGCAGGACAGGGGAAATGGTTTTAAGTTGAGGGAGGGGAGGTTTAGGTTGGATGTCAGGGGGAAGTTCTTCACTGTGAGAGTGGTGAGGTGCTGGAACAGGCTGCCCAGAGAGGTTGTGGATGCCCCAGCCCTAGAAGTGCTCAAGGTCAGATTGGATGGGGCCCTGGGCAGCCTGGTCTAGTATGAAATGGGGAGATTGGTGGCCCTGCGTGTGGCAAGGGGGTTGGAGATTCATGATCCTTGAGATCCCTTCCAACCCTGGCCATTCTGTGATTCTGTATCTATGGTTATGCTATGAATATGTCCTGTCCCTGGCCTCTTTTATATCCCATGTTATTTCTGAAACACCACACTCCGTGAATCTTACTGTGGGGTTCCCTAGACGCCATCCTCACATAACTATGTTCTCACTGGAGACCAACATGGATGATAACATTACAGCAGCATGTGGGATAGGCCACACTTATCAAAGGCAGAGGAAAAGACACCCTAAGAACAAAAGTCATGGGAGTCCAAATGTTTTATTTGTGAATGAACAGAAACATGAGTTCACCGAGATACTGAAAGGCTGCGCCTGCAAAACTGAGCACAATGCAACGGGAAACCAAAGCAATTCAATATCAACTTCAATTTTCTGTCTACAGAAGTCTAATGAATGAACTAAAATCTAGTAAATATTGATCCTGTCTTCCTACTTGTATTCCTCTTGTTTCAGTCTTCTTTGCTTTTGTTTTTTTTTTTTTTTTTTTTTTTTTCCCCTCCTTTTTTCTTTTTTCCAAGTTCCCCTGTTGAAAGATACTCAGGCCAATTTATTCAGGTCTCCAAGTAATAAATCAAAGATAAATAGCAATTTAGATTACTTGAATATCCTAGTTGTCCCTAATACCAGCCTTTATTAGTGATTTTGCTTTATCCACTAGAACACTTACACATTTATTGAAGCATTAAGTTTTTGACTGTATCCCAGCACAAGCAACGACTGAATGCATTTATAAAGAAAACACTGAAACAAATTAAATTAGTTATTTTATATGCAAACTCAAATAATACCTACCTTTAATGTTCCTTAGAAGTACAAACTCCTGCAGCGGACATTAAAACTAGACAAAGGGCCAATTTGCAGTGAAATAAAAGAAATGTGGAAGGTTACTTTTACCTACCGTATGATATAGCTCTCACACTAATATTTTAGCAACAGATGTGTCGAAGCCCGAATTAATGCATCACTTAATACCGTTTACACATATTAAAAAAAAAAAAACATACCCCCTCAAGATCTGTATTGTATAAATAGTGCTTACAGAGAAAGCAGAATGCTCCTTAGAGGCACTTATAAACACTTTTTCTGCACAATTTCCAGCACCCATCCATAGGGAAGATGTAAGAAACACAAAATGACTACTAGTTTCTATAAAGCAGTCCCATAACTTTACAGTACCTTAAATAAAGTTGAAGACGATGTAACTGAAGTATGCAGTTCTTAGTAAGCAGTGTCACAGCTCCCTTAAGTGGCAACGTGGTGGCTCTTAAAAGAGCCTTTAGGGTGCGGGGATGAAAGATGGAAGGACAGCGACCTCAGGCGCGCTCCCCGCGGATGCGCCGGGCGAGCTGGATGTCCTTGGGCATGATGGTGACGCGCTTGGCGTGGATGGCGCACAGGTTGGTGTCCTCGAAGAGCCCCACCAGGTAAGCCTCGCTCGCCTCCTGCAGCGCCATGACGGCCGAGCTCTGGAAGCGCAGGTCGGTCTTAAAGTCCTGCGCGATCTCGCGCACCAGGCGCTGGAAGGGCAGCTTGCGGATCAGCAGCTCCGTGGACTTCTGGTAGCGGCGGATCTCGCGCAGCGCCACCGTGCCGGGCCGGTAGCGGTGCGGCTTCTTCACGCCGCCCGTGGCCGGCGCGCTCTTGCGGGCCGCCTTGGTGGCCAGCTGCTTGCGGGGCGCCTTGCCGCCCGTCGACTTACGCGCCGTCTGCTTCGTGCGCGCCATCGCTCCGACACAGCCGAGTAACCACTCAGGAGCACCGCCGAGGAATGGTAGCGTTCTGAGTCCGTGGCGGATTTTATAGTATGCGCCCCTCTCTGATTGGCTGGCTTGGAGAGTCCGTTTTTATTGGATGCTTTCAAATTCAAAAAGTGCGCCTAGAAAGCGCGCCACTTCCGTTACCGGCTAGTGGTGCTCACCTTCCCCCCACTCTGTAGGCGCTCCTTTTGTATTCAGCTGCGCCCGGTCCGAGCGGCGACTGCCATACTGGGTCACAACCTGCACAAAGTTCCCCCCCACATAGGAAAGATGAACCTCTACTTGCTGTGTCTCGAGTGCATGAGACACGGACATCCTTTTTATTTCGGCTCGTATGTACTCGAGTTTTGGCTATAAATGCGATACAGCGGTTTCTCGGCAGGAACTCACTCCTGGCAGATCCGGTTGCATAAAGAGAATTTGGTGTCGTAGTACCAAAGCAGCACACGGTGGTACCAAGGTGCCTTCCGGTCGCTGCGATTCAAGGAACGGTGCTCCCAGCGTCTGGGAACTGCTTACAGGACAAAGAGTGCCGTGCACATTTCTTGACTGGAAAGCACTTAAGCAGATGCTGTTTCGGGTGAAAGGAAACGGCGTAGGGAAAACGGATGCAAGGAGTTGCACTGCCTTCAGCAGTTCTACACTGAAATACGTTTTTAAGTTTTAAAACACACGCTGAGAATACGAGGCGTTTTTGTACGATTGGGAGATTAGTATCATTTCGGTATTTAGAAGTGTATGCTCCCGAGACGAGCAGCCGTGCCCAAACCCCTCCTCCATTCTCTTCCCCCGACCGCCTTTCCGCACGGCCCTGTGAAGAACACAGCGATCTGAATACGAATCCGCCCCGACATGCCTTGTTTACACCCTCAGCACCTCGAACGGACCCTTAGGGCTTCGCCGGTGCCTGCCCCGGCAGGGAGCTCAAAGAGCCTCTCCCGCGATTTAACCAAATTTCTCGGTGAAGCAAGCGCTAAAGCCGTCAGCTGTCTATCCGGCTGTTGATATGGTTGTATATATTCTCTTCACTTCTGAGCGACGATCCCCAATCTGATAGAGAAGCGCAGTTTCAGGTAACTACTTTAGTACTTTAATCTTAACAGGTCCACCTAGCAAACTATTTACACATCAAAGTTGTGAAAAAGTGGTTTTAGTATAAAGTCATGACTAGGTTGAAGGGACACAGCTCTTTTCCAGCGTAAGTGGGTGGCTCTGAAAAGAGCCTTTGGGGTGTTTTAAAAGCGCAGTCTAACGTCAGATCACTTTAGCCGCCGAAGCCGTAGAGGGTGCGTCCCTGGCGCTTGAGCGCGTAGACCACGTCCATGGCCGTGACCGTCTTCCTCTTGGCGTGCTCGGTGTAGGTGACGGCGTCGCGGATGACGTTCTCCAGGAAGACCTTGAGCACGCCGCGCGTCTCCTCGTAGATGAGCCCCGAGATGCGCTTGACGCCGCCGCGCCGCGCCAGGCGGCGGATGGCCGGCTTGGTGATGCCCTGGATGTTGTCGCGCAGCACCTTGCGGTGGCGCTTGGCGCCCCCCTTGCCGAGCCCCTTCCCGCCCTTGCCTCTGCCGGACATGCTGAGCACCGCGATGACCGAGAAGAAATGCGTGGGGGCTGTTGGGGAGCGGGGATATTTGTAGTGCGAGAGCCGACCTGATTGGGGACTGCGGTGAGCGGGCGCGCGCGCGCGCGCGCGCTGGCGCAAGAAGGAGGGGGAAGCCTTCCCGCCGTTTTTGCTGCCTCCCGCATGGCGGGTGATGACGCAGCGCCCCCAGTTAAACGCTGAGTTGGGCTGTAAGGATTACACCCTCTCAAGTGAATACTCTCGACTTAATAAATGGTCCTAAGAATCGGAAAGTGTTTTTCCTTCCTTTATCAGTATTCGTGTAAACCTTTTACAAGTATGTCCTTTATTTTATTATTTTGTACCACCCCATGTTTGTTTGAATTACTTTAAATTCCCAATATTTTCTCACTGTTGTTTATTTATTATTTTCTCCTTTTATTTTTTTTCCATGTTTCTAGAATTTAATAAACTTTTTTTCAGAAGTTTTAGTGTTTTGAAATGTTGTTATGCTGCCCTTGCACTTGGGCGGACTTCGCACATTTGTGCTGTCAGATTTTCTAAAATACACTTTTCATTGCTTGATTTCTATGTCTAAAATAGGGAAATCGATACTCTTTCCTTTCTTACACAGGCAAGTCTGAGTCTATTAGCTTATATTCATCTGAAGATAAAATAGGAGATTTTTCAGATAGGTATATTGATATTAAATTGTTACCACTTTTCAGTTTGGCTCATTTGTTTGGTTTTGTAAGAACGGGGTTATCATCTCTCAAGTTTGATTTTATTCTGTCCTCTCAAGTATAATTTCAACATACTATTTTCAAATTCTCCTACAATTAGAACATAAATCATTTACTGAGCTGCTAGGTCCTGAACTGTTCAACTTCACTCTGTTCAACAATAAAGGAATTTAATTCTGCCGCATAGCTGAAGGAGGTTTTTGTTCAAATTTTGCTGAAGTGTTAGACTTAAAATTGGAGATAATTATCCTGACTATTCAAGAAACAATTCAAAAAATTGTTTCTTACACTACCCTAAAATATTTTCATGGTCAGTATCACTTCTATGTCCTTTTCAGCTGCTGTAGTTCACTTATTAGAGGCATCCACTTTTTTTTTTCTTCTGTTATCTTTAACAACTATGCCTCTGGTTGCACAGATGAGGAGTAATGCCTAGCTTCTAAGTAATCGTATAATTTCTCATAATCTAAATCCCCTTAGATTTGTTGCAGTCTTCCTCAAACATCCTTTCTCTATGTCGGAGGAGTTACCACGTATCTGCTGCTGTTTGTATTCTAAAGAACTGTTTTGCTTCTTTGTTTCTAAGTTAGTTATGATGTTTTTTCCCTTACTTACAAGTTCCTCATTAGCAGCAGAATGCTGTATTCCAGAAGTCTTCCCTCTCTGCTCCTCAACCCCCGCTAATACCTGGTAGTGACAGTGCTCTAGCAGTAGCATTTGCCACTTAAAAAAATATATATTTAGTACATACATATACTGAAGAAATATTCACAAGATGTATTCAAGACATTAATTCTGCAAGGCAGAGGCAAATGACTCTGGTGCATTGAGAACAACCCCTATCTGTCCGTATGATCTTTGTAGTCGTCTTTTGGATTACATTTGCAAGTTCTTGGCTGCCATGCTCATACATCGGTTTTCTTCATCCTGTAGTGAACTAATGTGATGTTTTCTCTTTGTGTTTAAAGTCTTGCACTAGAAAGGACTTCTGGAGGGATTTGTATCTGTACTGGAAACCTTAGAGTTACAAATTAGAATAGACAGTTATCCATTAATCCTGACGTTAGGAACAAAATCATTAATGAAATGCAAATGGAATTTCAGATATCAAATCTCAAATCAATATTAGACAAAAACAAAAAACAAAATACTGCCAGACATTATACTGTAGAAACATGCATGAGTAATCTTCTGGAAAGCTGTCTGTACTTTTCAAACTAGCAGTTTGCAGTGTTTTAGCAGTATTGGTGAATTGGTAATTCTTGCACTGACAACTCATGAACAGATTCTACTTCGTACTCTGCTTGAAATATTATCTGTCAGTTATGAAGGGGAATAAAATGGAATTGTGATCTTCTCTTTGTGAATGAAAAAGGTCATACAGACCCTAACTTTGCATTGCTCCATGCTCCTGTTATCAGCCATGCTGAAAACATATCCGATCTCATCTGGGCTATCTGGGGAAATGAAACAGATTTTTCCCTTGAAGTGAGAACTCGGGCACTTGTGGCAGACCAGCCCACCTCATAACAGAGAGGAGAAGAGGAAAAGAAAACTAATGAACCTTGGTAAAGAAAGATGAACTTATGTCAACACCAGGGAGACTGGAGAGTAATTGGTTTAAAATAAGACAGAACTGTCAGTGAATCACCAGGTTCCCTCAGATCATGACAAAAAAATTATTTTCTTCCTGCTATGGCATCATGGAGGGTGTGAAGTGACAATGTATATGTGGTCCAGCCCAGTGTAAGTTATAGAAGCTGGACAACATGCAGAACAAATTTTGAAGAGAGCAATGGGCCAGAGGCAACAAACAGCTTACTCCTTTTGGGTAACTGAGGACGGTTGCTGTTATGAGTATACAGTGTCCTGTAATGAGAATCATGTTTGCAATGATATTCAGCTGTATCACAACTGATATATTGTGTTTCTGATGTGATCTCAGTAAATAACTGCATAACTCTCTTAAGTCAGTATCTCATGTAATTAAGTAAATATTAAATTCTTCTCACATGGGATATCTAAAAGAAAATGTTTACAGAGTGCTGGACATTGTCTGCAGGGAAATGTGGTGGATGGCAACCTGTCACATGTAGATACGACTGCAAACAACACACCAGATACAATCCAGGTGTCTAAATCTACCCCAGTAGTCCTCATTGTCTGTATCCCCATGCACACATACTCCACTTTCTGTGCCACACTGCAAAGCTGAGGTTATGGTGTTTACAGTCGCCCTTTTTCTGATATGAGAAATGGGGCTGCTTTGGATTGTTGATAACTTTTCTCTTGCTGCCATGTCTAGAAACCACACAGGCTCTAACGGGGCAAGAAAAGTGCTCCAGCATGGTCCAGCAGCTTGTGCTGACCTTTGAGGGCAGCCATTTGCTTTGCACAGTGTGTGGCTTCTTACACATCAGAAAATGATCCACATGGGCAAAATTTTCCAGAAGACCTCTCACTTCCTTTGTGCCATGCCAGCTGCCCTCAAAAGAGTAAGTGTAAGCTGTCTGAGTTACTGCTCTGTTCCTCTGCAAACCAGCAGGATCTGTCTGCCATTTCCTCATGGAAAATGATGATATCACAGCTTTGGTCTCCAGCAGCGATGGCAGGAAGGGCCACTGCACAAGTATTTCCCAAGGAATGTTGTCCTTGGCACCCACACCCTAACACTGTGAGTCTGATATCTACCTTGACAGGAGGAGGCTTCCAAAGGTATTGTCCCCTACACACCACACACAGACTAGAAGCTAAAATACATTGGTCTCTCTCTCCCCTGTCACAAGCCACTTGGCAGCCTAGCAGTTCTCCCCATGCTAATGAGGCAAGGGCAGGTGCTGATGGGCTCCCTAGATAGCTGGTATAGCTGAGTAGCAATGTGGGAAAAGGCTGAAGGAACTCCTAGACCAGTGTTGGGGTGTTGGGAAGATAATAAATACCTAGTTCCTTGAGGTAAGCTGTTTTAGAACAGGAGAGAGAAGACAGGGCAGTAAGTTGAGGATGGGCTCCAGAGCACTGCTTTGCCCATGTTGTCTTCCCTGGACTCCAGGCTTCCCACAGGGAGAAGCAAAGGGCTGAGTCCAGAACCAGGCTTCTCTGATGTCCCTGCAGGTGATTTTAGAGCAGGGTGACCCATGAGGTCAGAGATTTGTACCACACCATTCATATCTGGTCCTGCACTCAGAGAGGCAGCAACCCAGCTGCTCAACAACTCAGCTGACACTTAGCTGCTTCCCTTAAATTATTACTTTGCTTTCCAAAGGGGTATTTGAAGCACACAGGCCTCCTGATACATTGATGCATTAAGCAATAATAACATTACAGAAGTCTGTCAAGAATAACGTTTGCAACACAGCAGAGGCTTTCAAGTCCCACTCCTCGCCTGGGATCCTGCAGAGATGCACTGGGCAAGAAGCATTTCTTTTGAACACTGCCAGTTCCTATAGAGTCGTAAGTACTTAAGAGCAGCTGAAATACTTGTCCCCCAAGCAGCCTTTCTGGGACATAGTTTTCAAAGAAATAAACCTACTGTTCACATTCCTGTTAGAAGATATTTGATTTTGTCTTGAGCTGTGTGTTTCTGGAGGAAGCCAAGTCTGTAAAATGGTGACGTGTGTTGTCGGTGTCTCCAGACACTACTGCTGTGCTTTTGTCTCTGTTTCAGTAATATTTTTGTTGGAAGACCAAATGTTTCACTTGAAACCTCAGCTGCTTGCAGGGTTCTATTTATTCATAGGCTCTGGACAGAGCAACAGTCATCCCTTTGAAGATCCATCAATTGGTAAAGATGACCCTAACCTTAGCAGGGAGCTCAAGCCTGTCATTTCCTAGCCCATGCTGGTGAAAACAGTTGTCCTGTTTTATGTGCAGAAATTTGCATTTCTCCATAACAAACTGCATGAGATTTCTTTTGGCTGAATCTTCAAGTTTACTGAAGTCCCTTTGAACTGAGTATCTTAATTTTTGCTCTCCCTACCTTCCCTAACTTAGTGTCTTCTACATATGCTAAGGGTACAGCCTGTCTTATCACCTAGGACATTACAGAATACAGTCAAATAGTATGAAGCCCTTGTAAATTCTAATCATCTATGAGTTGTTCTTCTCTAGGTTGTCAACTGCCGTGCTTTCGTATTACTTTGTGGCCAATTATCAAGTACCTCACGGCCTGCTGAACTGCCTCTACTCCCCCGGATCCCAGATGAGATCTCAAATGAAAGTGCTGTGGGAGACTATTCCAAAAAATGTTACTGAATGCAAAGTGCAGTGCATTAAGCACCCTCCCTCGCTCACACAGATTTTCTCTGGTCTGTGGTTTTAAGACAATGACAAGTATCAAAGCATCAGCAATTTTGCTGTCCTCCATTCACTATCAAAATTATACCCTTTTTATATCTGGTAACAGTTAGTTCAGTGTCACTGATCATTGGAAACTCCACAGTCTTCTCAAGCTGTATCTCCCAGTGTGTCACTCCACTTGTTTTTAGAAATTACCCCTTACTTTTAATTTACTGCAGCAAATATTTTCTTCTATTTTCTTCTATTTTCAGGAATGTTCATGGAGCAAATATAATTCAATTCCTTTAAATGGTGCAAGCCTTTTTGAAGGAATATTAATTTTTCAGCCCTTTCTTTGAGTCAGGCAATTCCAGCTGTATGTGCCCGTTTATCAGGGAGTAGCTCCCAGTCTTGTGATAATTGCTGTTGCTTTCTCCTGCATGTTTCCTTTTTTTCCCCCACTTCTTACTAGCTGTAATTCAGTACAAAAGCCAGGCATAATACACACAGTGAAACCACACTCCTGACAACAGTGGGAGATCTTCTTAATTTGTGTTGCAGACATAATCATTATGTTCCTCCCTTAATTCTTATTTCCTCCCTTGATTTGTTATCAAGTTGTATCTATATCATTACAGGTTATAGTTATAGCCTGAAGATGCAGATCATTCCAAGTGCTAGTAAACTGCTACCCTAAAGCTGACACATTTCTTTCCAAGTGAATTTCACAGTTTTGAAGATAATATCTTCAGTTTACAAAGAATTTTTCACTTTCAAACCTCAGTTATTCTAGATTTCTTGTTGGCCCCTGTAACACTGCTAGATATGCTCTGTAAATTATTATTCAAATCAATAATGAAACTATATCAGACCAAAGACTGACTCTTGCAGAATGCTTGACATGGCATTCTAATTTAATAAATGGCAATTAGAAAATTTCAAATAAAATTTTGTTATCACTGTGCATGTGTTTGTTTTGTGGTAGCCAAAGTTTCCCTGTTACAATATTTTCCTACACTTAGGAAAACTCCCAACATTAAGTAAAATTGAAATGGAGATAAAATCTGCAATGTACCAGTTAGCTGTAGGGAAATATTCCATTCTCGACTGAGAGTCTTTCTAAAGTTGATTTTAGAGCAAGTAGCTTTATATCTTCCTTGAATTTGGCTGACATGGTTACAAAGTGCTCCTTTCCTGGGGTATGCTCAGCCTGTGGCCCTGTAGCTTGGTTCTTGCTCATATTATTTAGACACCTTAAGAGTAACAGTGATTTTCAGGTAGGGTGTAGATCTGGATCTACTGAGTATTACCAAAGGTTAGCCTTCAGCATTCCTTTCATTTAGCATGATATTTTATGAAATGGCACCTAAGAACAACACATCCTCACTGCTACTGAAGGGATAGGATGTGGATGCTGTGTGTTGATGATCTAGTGTCAATTTACAGCACTGAATGGTTTAGTACTTGTAATCTGTCTCTCTGGAATCCGTGTTGTGACCAACAATTTTTTCTCTTTTTCCAGGCACTTAGTGAGAGTTATAGTAAGGGTTATATAGTATATAGTATAGTAGGCACATGTATCCTTCATTTATGTACTTCCTCCTCTTCTGCTGCTGCAAACAAGACTACAATTATATCCCCAGTAGAACAAAATTCTGCTCATGAATCAGATTCCTATACATAATAATGGCAATAATATTCATTGATGGATATAGAGAAACAAAACATAGTTATGTGGGGATTTCTGCTCCATATTTTCCAGGTGGATCTCCAGTCATGAAAAGGACAGTATGATTTTTGCTGCCTAGAAAACATGGCAGATAGGAGAATGGCATTGCTGTGTTTCTTTTAGCTACTTACATGCAAGAATCCACTAGATCCTGATTTGGCACTTCAATCACTCCATTTTTTTGTTTTGCATTGTTTCATTTTTCTGCATTATTGCCTTTCTTATACAAGAAATGTACACCAACCTGTTGATGTACTCTGGTTTTAGGGGCTTAGGGTTGTATTCCTATTTGAAATAGAAGATTTGCCATGACTCCAACTAGCCTTTAGAGTCCTACACTCATGGACACCATGACCACAAAGACAAGACAGGGCAATTCAAACTGGTCTTCACAAGCCTTGAAAATAAAACTGTGTGAGAGGTAACGTTTTTTCTGAAGCTAATTGTAATTAATGACCAGAAGTAAAAATAAACCAATAAATTAATAAATAAATAAATAAATAAAAATGGCAGGAGTGCAATTCATCATTAATCTGTATATGGGATTCATAAATTAACATGGATAAGTACGAATTCCAAACCAGTACTGATGAAGGTGATTTTTTCCCTCCACTCAGCACTGATGAGAACTGCCCAGCGACAGGACAGGAAGAAATCGGCACAAACAAAACACAGGAAATTCTACTAAAACTTAAGCAATATGTCTAAGTTTTATTGTAGAGGTGGTCAAACAGTAGAACAGTTTGCCCACTGAGGTTGTAATGTCTCCCTGCTCTAGCTGGCCATGCCTCGATGCTGGGCACTGCACTCAATGATCTGCAGAGATGCTTTCCAAATTCCACTGTTCTGTGATCGTAAAATCACTGCAGTCTGACAAATCCCTGTCGTTACTTTCAAGTCTTCACATCACTCACAGCAATCCTCCTTTGCTGAACCTAAGTAAATAGGAAAACTAGCATGGAGACTACTAGACCCTTCTATGATGGGAAGAGCGTTGTGGGAACATCCCTTTTGTATCTCAACCCTTAAGAACTCAGTAATATGATGTACCTCAAGGGTACGTTTACTTCTAGATATATTTATCACTCCATTGTGTTTGACTGACAAGAATGATAATTTTTTTTTTCTTCATTTGTTTTCTTTTATCCTGCTTTGAATGTAGCAGAGGCCAAAATCATTCCTGAATGCAAGGATGAAACAACATTGTGGCAATGTACGTGTGTTGAAAAAAAGCAGCAGCAGAGGCCGTCTGACAATGCAGCTGTAAGAGAACTTTCTTACATTCATTTTCCTAGAGATAGAAAACAAAGTACTTCCATCTATCTCAATGACATCAACAGGCTGTTCCAGTATGGGCCAAATTATTTGGCATGTTTTTAGAACTAGGTTTCTTAGCTATACCAAATAGAAAAATGCTTTTCTCAGCCTTCTAAACTGTTGTGTTGCTGCAGGTAATAGAGTAGAAGGCAAAATAGATACATTTATTAGGACACGGGATGCCCTAACACTGGAACATCTGGTGACATATTTTTCTCAGCTTTATTGAGGTGTATATGTCAAGCAATACATGTGACTTCTTTACCAATGGCATTTTGTCATCTTAATTCTTCCTTACTATATAAACTTTGCAATTGTTGAATCAGTGTTGGCAACAAACTTGCCTCACAGCAAAAACTTGACTGATGTTTCTTGATCTTGTTATATGTATATATTTTTAATACTTAGTGTTAAGAGTAGATACCTGAATGCATGCAAAAATATCCTTCGTCAAAAGAATAGGATACTTATATTAAAAATCAACAATTTCTCTGGGTCTTCAACATGCTAAGAAGAGTAAATACAAATAAATGAGTGTAGTCTTGAACTTATTCATGTTATTTTCCTGTATTCTGTGTGTTTAATCTGCCCCTATCCGTCAGATGTCTAATCCGTTTTTCCTCCATGTGGACCCCTATGTCTCAATAAGAAAAATTATCAAGTTTTTCTCTTGACAGCTATTTACAGAAAAGCAAACTTGAAAATTGTTCAGAGTTTTATCCAATTAACTAGAGAAATTCAATTCCACACCTAAGGGAGGGAAAAATCAACAGGAAAAGAAAAAATGAAAATGAAAAGGGGAAAGAGAAAGAGGGAAAAGGGAAAGAAGAAAGGAAAAAGGAGAAAGGAGAAAGGAAATGAAGAAAAAGGAGAAAGAAGAAAGGAGAAAGGAGAAAGAAAAGGAAAAAGAAAAAGAAAAGGGAAAAAGAGAAAGAATAAAAAGAAGAGAAAAAGAAGAAAAAAGGACAAGGAAAAAGCTCTATTCACACCACCTCATAACTCCAAAGGCCCACTCTCCACTCTTTAAAAACTTCTCAGAAATAGCAATCAAGACCAGGAAACTTCTCAGTGATCAGAAAAAGGAGGCCAGGTGTGCTCTGTGCAGACTGGGGGAGATCTGATGCCTGAGGAACAGGCAGGATGAGGGATGCTGACAGCTCAGCATTGGATGCGAACTGCAACTGCAACCAACTGGTCTGTATTCAGGTGTCTCAGACTGCCAGGGAAAAACAAGGAATTTCAGAAGTGCAACTCAGAACAGTCAGCACTTGATGGAGGGATAAGTTTAAAAAACATTTGGATGTATATCAACCCATTGAGAAGTAAATGAGGAGAAGCCAACATCCGTCAGATCAGATGATCTCACCACCACTGCCTGCACTTGCAGCCCAGAAGAGTGCCTTACATCAAACAGACCCACACACCTGACAACCCTTCCCAGCTCTGTTCTCTCTATCACTTGCAGACTGATTCTGTTTTAGAGAAATTTCCATCTAACTTTTTTGGGAAATAAGCATCATCTCCTTTTCTAGCAACTAACTTTTTGTCTCTCAGAATTTTATTCCCATCTCTCATGCAGTTGCCCAGAGCTTTATGGCTACTGTGGATTTGCCCTGGCTGTTTACCTGGGAATGACACCACCTGAAAAGTGTGGCAGATCTCAGAGCCCAGCTCAGGGCACCTTCCAGCCTGGCTTCAGCAGTGGGGTACTGAACAGCCAGAATCTCCCCTTCCTCTCTGCCTTTACTTTCCTCTCCTTCAATGTGCCAGCTGGCATACATACAGACATGACAAAATAAAAATGGAATTACATGAGAAGAGAAAGCAGTGACAGTTCATTGTTTACACTCTGGCTATTCTGTTGTACCTCACTACTCCTTGCTATTTTGGTATATTTCTTTTAAACTAAAACCACTTAATGGTGCAAATAACTCAGTGGTATTTTCAGCACTGGTCCACTGGAACTACACAAGGCCTTCTGCAGAGTATTATTTATCTTCACGAATCTCAGATTCATCAGTGCTAAAAGAGATGTTGTTTCATATAACAGCCCACTGACGTTTTACATGGTAGCTATTTCTAAAGTGGGACAAAAACAATCATTTGGGGATTAATTTGTTATTTTTCAGTGAAGGAATAAATTTCAGTCTGCTTTCTAATTAGAAACCAGCTGAGGCTTCTGAATTCTGATCAGCTCCAAAATATTGCAATCAATCCTATTCAATATTTAAACTAATGAGCAAACAGAATTATTTTCATTTGTCACTGGGTGAGACAATAATTAAGTGAAAATCAAAACTGATTTTTACTTATGAGGATTATCTGAAAATTATGTCGCTATATGAGCATTTATATTATGAGGATTTGTCCGGATGTCTTCTTTTTTTCTCTTGAGAATCACAGATTTTATAAAGCTTATGGTGGGAAAACAAGCCTATATCCAAATATATGTAAATAAATGTTGTATGAGTCGTTCTGTTCTCAGAGGTCGATTTCCATATTATTACATTTATTTGGGGAGAAGAGAGGCTTCAGTTTGTTCCAGTGATGTTTGAGGATAATGTGACACATCTTCGTGTATATAAATGTGTTGGACGTTTTTCCCCTTACTTCTTGCTTCTGACTTTTGCAAGTTTTAAGAACAGCAATATAGTGCACTGTAAAGGACAAAACATCGAGCTTGCAGCTTATTTCGACTTTATTAACGAGGCAAAAACAGCTTTGTTTTTTGTATACAGAAGTGATTTCCAAAAATAAAACAAAAAAATAAATCAAAATGCTACCATTCCCTCTCAGAACATAACAAAACACGAGGAACAGTGACAAGTTCTAGCACATCAGTTCCACTGGATGTATCTTATTTTCTCAAAACACAGAATTTTGTGAGAATACCGTATTCTTAATAGTTAAAGATACGGTTCAGGGAGGCGATTCTCTATCCATATTCAAAGCTCAGACACGAAATTGTGTTACTTCCTTCTCTTTGAACTCAATTTGCGACAAAAGTATTGAAGCTGCCCCCTCGGTATCCATCCTGTTCCGCAGAAAAGCCCCTAAAGAACAAATCTGCGCTACGGGGGAGATTTTTTGACGAAAGCTTTTATTTTAATTTAGACGGAAAAACAAAAGTTCGCCTTCCCCAGGGTCTTCCCGGATGCAGGACGGCACGTTAAACGCGTCTTTTTGCTCTTGTCCAGGATGCCCGCGGCGACAAACTCCCCAGAACGAAGCTTCAAGGTCTTCCCTTCACCCCCCGAAGAAAGCGGGGTGATTTCGCAGCCGGGATTTTTCAAAAAATACGAATTTATAACTCCGAAGAAACACAGACTCGGAGGACGGAAAGCTCTTCCTGGCTAACAGTTAGGCGGGCTCTGTAAAGCACCAATCACAGATCACCGCTTCGCTATAAATTCAGGCATCGGGGTTACTGTAGCCCAATTACTTTCTTTTGATTAGGAAGAAGTCTCTGCCGCGATGTCGGAGACCGCTCCCGCCGCCGCTCCCGCTGTCGCGGCCCCCGCCGCCAAGGCGGCCGCCAAGAAGCCGAAGAAGGCGGCGGGCGGCGCCAAAGCCCGCAAGCCCGCGGGCCCCAGCGTCACCGAGCTGATCACCAAGGCCGTGTCCGCCTCCAAGGAGCGCAAGGGGCTCTCCCTCGCCGCGCTCAAGAAGGCGCTGGCCGCCGGCGGCTACGACG
This sequence comes from Tetrao urogallus, assembly GCF_951394365.1. Lineage (NCBI taxonomy): Eukaryota > Metazoa > Chordata > Aves > Galliformes > Phasianidae > Tetrao > Tetrao urogallus. The sequence goes on from NC_136813.1 coordinate 146,388,914, forward strand.
TGGAGAAGAACAACAGCCGCATCAAGCTGGGGCTCAAGAGTCTCGTCAGCAAGGGCACCCTGGTGCAGACCAAGGGCACCGGCGCCTCTGGCTCGTTCCGCCTCAGCAAGAAGCCGGGAGAGGTGAAGGAGAAGGCTCCTAGGAAGAGAACGCCCGCGGCCAAGCCCAAGAAACCGGCGGCGAAGAAGCCTGCCAGCGCAGCCAAAAAGCCCAAGAAGGCGGCGGCGGCGGCGAAGAAGAGCCCCAAGAAAGCCAAGAAGCCGGCGGCCGCAGCCACCAAGAAGGCGGCCAAGAGCCCGAAGAAGGTGACCAAGGCTGCCAAGCCCAAAAAGGCGGCGACTGCCAAAAGCCCGGCCAAGGCAAAGGCGGTGAAGCCCAAAGCTGCCAAATCCAAGGCGGCCAAACCGAAGGCAGCCAAGGGAAAGAAGGCGGCGGCCAAGAAGTGAAGTATTGATGTGGAAATACTTAAACCCAACGGCTCTTTTAAGAGCCACCCACCACTGTCCGAAAAAGAGCTGAGACACTCGGACAGTGACCTCCATGCCTGCAGCGAAGCTCTCGATTCGCCATTTTTTACTCGCGATCAGATGGGATGCTCGCCTGCAGAAATAGCAGGACTCTGAGCTGCGGAACGTGGTTAGCATAGGGCTGGAAAAAATAAAGTTTGCGCTCCCTGGAGAGAGGGGGGAGAAAGAGAGGAGAGGAGGGGAAAAAAAAAAAAAAAAAAGCAACCTCTCTTCGGGCTGCCTTTGAGCAACGCAGGACAGAGGTGCGTGTGTTAAAGGGATTGCTGGGGTGGGTATCGCTCTGGGGCATGCAGGTCTCTCTCGGTGCTTTAACTCAGACAATGCGGTCCTAACAGTCTGCGCGCTACCGCCACGCCTCTTAGGGACAGGCGCTGCCAACTCTCCGGCACGGCTCCTCCGCGTCCTTGGCAATGACCTTTCCTCTCAGCGGGGGACTTTTTTAGTTCCTGCACAGCTTCACAAAACTGCTGCTAGAGCCGCAGGGAGAGGGCAGGGATAGGCGCGCTGCCCGCCACCTCCCTCCCTCTCCCACCGCTGGGCGCGGCGCTCACGGAGCTCACCGGGGCCGCTGCCGGACGGACGCAGAGAGGCGCGGGGCTGCCTGGGAGGCCCGGCTCTGCCTGAAGCCCGTTCTGATTGGGTGATGGGAGAAACCGCGGCCGCTTATTGGACGACTGGAAAGATTCAAAAAGCCCGCGCTGCGAAATCGGCTCGGAGCGCTGCCGCCGGACAGCTCCGCTCCGAAAGCGTCTGTTACAGCGCGCCGTCGCTCGTATCGTTGTTCTCAGATCTGCAGGGGTAATCGTTCTCCTCTCAAAGCCAAAATTTCAGCTCAGAGACACGGTAAGACCGATTACGCAAAAAAAATATTACTTGTTTATTTTCTCCTCTAATGAATGTTAGCGGAGCTATTGAAAGATAGGTGATATTCTTTGAGTGATGTATTAGTGCACTACAACTATTAAAATCAAAGTTAAAACACACTACTTGTGTTTATTGGATAAGACACACAATGCTTACAAAACAAATTAATCATACCTGAAATTGTTTAACACCACAAAGCATTGACCAGTGAATCTGGAGATAGATCTTTATTGTTCGCCCTAAATAACCTAGAATCAAGTAGGAATTCTCCAGGTAAAATAATCACATCTTATTTAACCTTCCAAACACACAAGACACAAAAACACGTTGTATTAAAGCTCTTTCACTGAATGAGTGGGTGGCTCTGAAAAGAGCCTTTGGGTTCAGAGTGAGGATCAGGACCGCTCTACTTGGAGCTGGTGTACTTGGTGACCGCCTTGGTGCCCTCGGAGACCGCGTGCTTGGCCAGCTCGCCGGGCAGCAGCAGCCGCACGGCCGTCTGGATCTCCCGCGACGTGATGGTCGAGCGCTTGTTGTAGTGCGCCAGGCGCGACGCCTCGCCGGCGATGCGCTCGAAGATGTCGTTGACGAATGAGTTCATGATGCCCATGGCCTTGGACGAGATGCCCGTGTCGGGGTGCACCTGCTTCAGCACCTTGTACACGTAGATCGAGTAGCTCTCCTTGCGGCTCTTCTTGCGCTTCTTGTCGCCCTTCTTCTGGGTCTTGGTGACCGCCTTCTTGGAGCCCTTCTTGGGGGCGGGCGCGGACTTGGCCGGCTCAGGCATTTCAAACGCACAACTGCCCAACCACCGCAAAAACGAACTGCATCTAAAATGGCTGCGGCGCCACTATTTATAGGGCTGTTATGCAAATACCGAGGCTCCAATTCGTGCAATGCGATTGGTCCTTTATGTAGGGTTGTTTCTTTGTTTCTGATTGGTTGCAATAAGATCCGGTGTTTCATTGGTTGTTTTCACAATTGTTGATTCCAGCCAATCAGCGGCCGCTACTCCCGCCCTGGGAAGGGATAAAAGGGGACGAGCGCCTGCGTCAGTATGATTTCCTCTGTATTGTTTCTGGCTTGGTTTGTTCTGTAAGCTCTCGTTGGCAGCAGTACCATGTCGGGCCGCGGGAAGCAGGGCGGGAAGGTTAGAGCCAAGGCCAAGTCGCGTTCATCACGAGCCGGGCTGCAGTTCCCCGTGGGCCGCGTGCACCGGCTGCTGCGGAAAGGTAACTACGCGGAGCGGGTGGGTGCCGGAGCTCCTGTCTACATGGCGGCCGTGCTGGAGTACCTGACGGCCGAGATCCTGGAGCTGGCGGGCAACGCGGCCCGCGACAACAAGAAGACGCGCATCATCCCCCGCCACCTGCAGCTGGCCATCCGCAACGACGAGGAGCTCAACAAGCTGCTGGGCAAGGTCACCATCGCGCAGGGTGGGGTGCTGCCCAACATCCAGGCCGTGCTGCTGCCCAAGAAGACTGAGAGTCATAAGGCTAAAAGCAAATAATCTCAGCCAGTAAAGCCGGTTAGGTTTTTGAAAACATAATATAACCCAAAGGCTCTTTTCAGAGCCACCCACTTTCTCAGAAAAGAGTTGAGTTGCTCCTTTAAGGAAGTATTTTCATGTTAAGTGTTTCATCTGTACTGCCTTTGTTTTTAATGCATTGAGTAAAATTTCTGGCTTATGTTTTCAGTTATTTTTTTTTATAACCTGTTTTTGCTGAAGAAAAACTAATTACGTTGACTTCTAGTGTTTGACTTATAATGAAACAGTAGAATATTTGTTTATTAATGTTTCATCTGCTCAACATTAACGGTTTTTGTTATACTGTGTAGCATAGCTTTATGATGAGATAATGGGTATTAGCTATGAGATGTGTAACTGAAGTAAGAAAATAAATTGATGAATGCTCCGAAGTTGCTGTGTAGGCCTTGATCTTAATACTGAAAGTTGTCCTGTAGCTGAACTCATTTAGAAAGAAATTGGGAAACGCTGTAGGGAGAATAACTTAATTTGGTCTGAATCCTGAACTACTCTGATATGCTCAGTAGATGCATCAACTGTAGCATTTTTCCTTTCAGGAAAACTGTGCAGCTCTGGCAGGTTTCTATTTAAAACAGGATTTTCAAATCTGCTGGTATTTTAAATGGTCTCACTGCATAGTTGCTCCTGTTAGGTCAGTTAGCCTTAGGCAGTACGATAGGAATTTGCAGATACAAGTATCACCCAAAAGCACTGTGCTGAAGCACCCCTGATTTGCTGATGTGTGTTATTTGAGAGGCTGTCTGACTCCTCCTGCTGGGGTGTTCCCTGGAGCTGTTCATGACTGCAAACAAGGCCGCAGCTCCCATGTGCACAGCACTTCCTCCAAGGAAGAGGGCTGCTTTGAAAGAAGAAAACAGCACCTATAGCACACCCCTGCTGTAACAGAGAAGCTCTCTAGGTAGGGCTCTTCTGTAGTTGAAGTGAGTGGTTGGGGATTGTTTTTCTGGGCATAATGGAAGAGCTGGATGGTGCAGTAGGCTGGCCCCATCTGGTGACCTCACCTGTGCCTTGTGGTTCTGTTTGTAAGTGGATAAAAGTAAAGTTGATACATTTTTAAGAAGTTATATTATTCATCCTAATTAGCTGCTGCTAAATATCTCCAGGCGCTTATTTTTCCTCTTGAAGAATTGCAAAGGTGGTTGTTTTCCCAAGCACATCTTTCTTATGCTGAGTCTCCAGGGCAGATATCTGTGCATCTCTGATGGATTGCAATACCTGCAACAAAGAACTGGAATGTCACAGAAAGCCCAGGTCGCTGCATCCAGCTGTGGGAATGCAGCACGTCCTGCCTGTGGCAACCAGCTGGCACCACCAGGGAGGTCTCTGCTGCTCTGAGCGTGGGGGTAAGCCCAGCACACCTTGCAAAACTCACAGTCTCATCTGCATAGTTTCATTCCAAGCACAGTGGATTTCACTCAGTGCATTGCTCACTTCTGCAACTGGAGCTTCACCTTCTGGGATGCTTTTTTCCTGCTTCCTAGCGTTCTTTGTTTTCATTCCTAGCTACCAGGGGCTGTAATGTTGTGAGTCTCACACTGCTACCACACTGGGGGTCAGACCTCCACATCCTGTAGGTCAGGCAGTTCTGGGGTAAGTTGGCTGAGTGACCCGAGTGCTGCCAAGCCTCCAATGATTAAAGAGCAGCAGTTTTCAGATGTAGCAAAGTTAAAACAATTATTTTCTCTTGTTTGCATAAAAAATAAACTGTAGTAAAGAGGAAATCCTTACCCTGTGGTGCCCCTGTTAGCTGCAGCTCTGGGTCCCGGTGCACCTTCAAATTCTCAAGAACTTGGGATGTACAAAGACAACAAAATTCTCCTCTGAGCATTTTAAGTCAGAGTTACATTTCAGGGTAACTTGCTACTATCTCTGTATGTATCAAGTCTTAGAATGGCAATGTTTAAAAACAAATGATGTTTTAAAAATCATTTTTCACCTTGATTTTCTACACATGGAGTAAAGCACTCTGAAAAATAAATCTTGCATGTTTTCAGTTTGCAGGTTCCTATTGTAATAGATACAATCATATGTAAATTGTCAGGTAAGCTCAAGAAAGTAGTAATCAAAGTTTGTGCATAATACACTGATGCACTGATTTTATTTCTCAACTGCTGGTGCAATTTCTTGTGCAGACATGCTGAAGTGTTGCCCAACGCAACAGCTGGTTTCATGGGGAGATACTGGTGGTAGCTGGATGGTTCAACTGATGATACTGAGGATCTTTTCCAACCTTTATAATTCTACAATGCAATAAATGATTCCATTTTTCATTTTATATTTTAACAAGGAAATAGGGCCTCTGTCTTCAGTAAAGCACAGTTGAAATGTTGGAGAATTTTATTTTTTTTTTAACAGGGCAGTTGTGCAAATATTTCCTTCATTTTACTCCAAACACTGGGTCAAAACTCATGAGCAAAATGCTGTTAATGTAATCCAAGGGTGAGATCCTGAACATTGATCTACATAACGCCACCCTCAGGCTGCAGTAAAAACACCCATCTGTGGCCACTGCCAGGGGCTCCTGACATGAAGGTATCTCAAATGTGCTTTGGAAGATGATTTTTGCAATCATTTTTTCTTTTTCAAGTTGTTCCACTACTGCTAGAGGAAAAAGGTACATGGGGACACTCAGTCTGCACTGTGTAAGAACTGTGAAGAACTGGTTTTGAAAAAAAATGTTTCCTGATGTTCCTTTGGGATTCCTTGTGTGTTCAGACAGTAGCTTTAACTGCTGATTCCACTGCTTTAAGGAACAAGTCTAGACGTGGAGCTTCAGGTACAAAGAACTGAGCAGACTGTAGCCACGCAGGCACTGTGGGTGCTGTGTGAGCATCTGGAGTCTGTTCTGCTCAGTCACAAAGATTCACCTGATTTATTTACAAACATTCTGAGTTAAAATGGAATTCAAATTGCTGTAACAGCAATAAAACATAAAAAAGACTTGCACAACTTTGGATACCCTCAACTTGCAATGTGAAAACCTCTATCACATTACCTGCTGAATTTAGAGAATAGATTCTGCCAACAGATGTACTGGAGATGTGGCCCATATGCTGTAAATCCAGTTCAGACATTAAATTACACTGACATCTATACAAACTTAAAAAGAACTTGATCATTTTAAAAGACTGAAATGTTTGACATGTGCCATATGCTAAGAGTACAAATGTTAAGTGTCATAGCCATTGTTTTTGACTGTGTAAAATAATATTTGCAACCACATTTCAAATCATAGCGTTGGAAATAACCAAGTAATTTTTGTCAGGACGGTATCTCTGATAAAAGCAGATTTTATTCGCGATTGCAATGGCGGGCGTCCCGCAAGCAGCAGCGCGCCTATAGACACATAATGACAGCCTTTATACCCTGTTTTCTCCCCCTTGCCTCCCCCCTCCCGTTTCCCCAATGGCTGGGTACTCCAGGTTCACAATCTTATCAGAAGGTTTACATTTGCTATTTACTTGTTAATTTATTTGTTATCTGGTGTCAGTCAGTAGCCAGCCTGTTGTTTCCAACATGTCTCGGTGCTCTCCTTGTCCTATTGATATGGTGATTTTCTTTAAAGTCATCGTTAAAACAAAGAGCACTGGGGCGATGATGCCAGGCCTTCCGATGTCTCTTCAGGCGCTTCCTCGGGCGTGCCATGACTTGTTCTCTGGTTTGATCTCGTGCAAGATATTCTTGCAGTGTGTATGACAAAATATACGTGTATACACCTATATACGGAGTGTGCGTTCCTGGGAAGGTTCGTCTAGAGTGTAAGTGATGTAAACTTATCAGAGATCTTCCCCAGGTTAAGTACAAGGACTCCCAAAAAGAACTATGATAGCGGAGATCATGAAATAAAAATTGTAATGCAGAAACAACATTTAATTCCCACAATAGGCTCCCAAATGTTCCTCTACTAATTCACTTCCTGGTGAATGTTGTCCAATGCATAGTAAGATGAACATGTATGCCGAGTTCATTAGCAGAAATGCTGAAGAGCAAACCTTCTGATCAGCTCAAGGAAAAACATTTGGTTACCGTTCCTTTTATACTGCGTCATATGGACATTTTCTGGAAATGTGTGCCACGACTTCTTTTGCTCGTCTCTGGTCACATGCGAGCAGCAAAGATCTTCAATGACTCCCCCTCCTTCCACCCGTGTGACCGGACAAGACGTGTGCGGTGGCTGCCAGTAGCCCGGGGACGTGCGATCCGCCCCGCCCACGGGTGCTCAACTGCGGGGGTCCCTGCTGCATGCCAAGGTTGGCCCTGCGAGGCCCAGGCTCGCTGTATTTCTCAACTAAAACCTCAGGGACGGCTCCGGATCCCTCAGGGCCTCATTCCGTGCTCCTTCCCGCAGTTCTGCGTGAATATGAGACGCATAGTACTCGGGGCAGGTCCTCCAGGCCTCCACGGAGTGCTGAGCACCCGAGGAGAAGACAAAAGAAACGCGAAACCGCCACGGACAGAGCAAACAAAGAGCGTGGTCGGGAAGTCGTCGCTGGGATCGCTCACGACGAGCGGAAGACGGAACGGTCGGTGGGGCGGGGCGGCAACGCAGAGCGCGACCTCGGATTGGCCGAATTTTGCCGCAGACCCCGGGGCAGCAAAGGGGGGGACGGGACGGGGACGGCGGTGCCGAACTGTGAAACGTGGGACAGCGGCCAACGCGACAGCAGGCGGAGGTGACCCGGAGACATCGCCTTCACAGCGAGCGAGGAGGAAACAGGGAAGGAGAGAAAAAGAAGGCAGCTCGACCCCCGCAAGGGAAGCGTGCGGCCCCGGCTAACGCCGGCTGCAAGCAAAGCCCCGGGGCAGCGCCGGGCAGAGGCCGCCCGTCCGCGGGAAGCGCTCGCTGGGGCGCGCGGGTGGAAAGGGCGGAGATTGCGGCTGAGCCCCGCCTCCCTTCGCCCGCTCACCGCAGTTCTCAACCAGGTCGGCTCCCGCGCCATATAGCGCCACTCGGCGGAGTCCACGGCGCGCAGTGTGGTCTGCGGCGGGAGTGGTAGTATGTCTGGCAGAGGCAAGGGCGGGAAGGGGCTCGGCAAGGGGGGCGCCAAGCGCCACCGTAAGGTGCTGCGCGACAACATCCAGGGCATCACCAAGCCGGCCATCCGCCGCCTGGCGCGGCGCGGCGGCGTCAAGCGCATCTCGGGGCTCATCTACGAGGAGACGCGCGGCGTGCTCAAGGTCTTCCTGGAGAACGTCATCCGCGACGCCGTCACCTACACCGAGCACGCCAAGAGGAAGACGGTCACGGCCATGGACGTGGTCTACGCGCTCAAGCGCCAGGGACGCACCCTCTACGGCTTCGGCGGCTAAACACCCGTTGCAAACCTAACACTGTTAAAACACCCCAAAGGCTCTTTTCAGAGCCACCCACACATTCACAACGAGAGCTGTTTATTGCTGATGTTAATTTTAGTGAATATGGTGCTGTTAAAATACCCCGAGAAATCCCAATTGTATCATAAGTATATCATAAAGTGGTACAGAAAAAATAGCCAAGAAGATACAAGAGATGTTAGAAGTTGCAAATGTATTTCATAAACAATTAAACATTTTTTACCTAATCCTGATATTTCAAATAATTTCAGAATTAAGCAAGTATTCCATGAGCCTGAATAAATATTTTTGCTCGTTAAAGCAACATAGACTTAGCCCTGTCTATCGAGCATGGTTGTGTATATGTTGTGAAAACCGTGACGACAACAAGCGGAAGTGTCTGTAATTACGTTCATAATTTTTACTCCAATAGGAATGGAACGATTACAATCCTCTCATTTGCATAACACCCTTATAAATAGAGGGGCAGGCGCCATTTTCACTGTTGCTGAGTTGCAGTGAAGAGCTTGAAAAAAAACTTTTAAGGATGCCTGAGCCAGCAAAATCCGCTCCAGCACCCAAGAAAGGCTCGAAGAAGGCTGTCACTAAGACCCAGAAAAAGGGTGACAAGAAAAGAAAGAGAGCGAGGAAAGAGAGCTACTCGATCTACGTGTACAAGGTGCTGAAGCAGGTGCACCCGGACACGGGCATCTCGTCTAAAGCCATGAGCATCATGAACTCGTTCGTCAACGACATCTTCGAGCGCATCGCCGGCGAGGCGTCGCGCCTGGCGCACTACAACAAGCGCTCGACCATCACGTCGCGGGAGATCCAGACGGCCGTGCGGCTGCTGCTGCCCGGCGAGCTGGCCAAGCACGCGGTCTCCGAGGGCACCAAGGCGGTCACCAAGTACACCAGCTCCAAATAAGGTGTTAAACTATAACCCAAACGGCTCTTTTCAGAGCCCCCAAGTTTTCTTATAAAGAGCTGCAATTGCAGGCTTTTTTTTTTCCCCCTCTTGTGGACAAGAGCTGTATTACACAGAACAAATTAGCAAGATCTTTTTTTTTTTTTCACTAATGATGCTTGAGTAATAAACAGCTCTCGTTGTGAATGTGTGGGTGGCTCTGAAAAGAGCCTTGGTGTTTTAACAGTGTTAGGTTTGCAACGGGTGTTTAGCCGCCGAAGCCGTAGAGGGTGCGTCCCTGGCGCTTGAGCGCGTAGACCACGTCCATGGCCGTGACCGTCTTCCTCTTGGCGTGCTCGGTGTAGGTGACGGCGTCGCGGATGACGTTCTCCAGGAAGACCTTGAGCACGCCGCGCGTCTCCTCGTAGATGAGCCCCGAGATGCGCTTGACGCCGCCGCGCCGCGCCAGGCGGCGGATGGCCGGCTTGGTGATGCCCTGGATGTTGTCGCGCAGCACCTTGCGGTGGCGCTTGGCGCCCCCCTTGCCGAGCCCCTTCCCGCCCTTGCCTCTGCCAGACATACTACCACTCCCGCCGCAGACCACACTGCGCGCCGTGGACTCCGCCGAGTGGCGCTATATGGCGCGGGAGCCGACCTGGTTGAGAACTGCAGTGAGCGGGCGAAGGGAGGCGGGGCTCAGCCGCAATCTCCGCCCTTTCCACCCGCGCGCCCCAGCGAGCGCTTCCCGCGGACGGGTGGCAGCGAGGCGGCAGGGTTCTATTTTTCCAAGGTGCTTCACCCAGTTCGTGCCTCCGGCTGTGCTTGTCGCCGGCCAGGATCAGCTGGGCTTGAGCTGCCACCCAGTTCCTTCCTTTCCCGTTTCCTCCCCCCCCCCCCCCGTGAGGGTGATGATTCTATGATGGATCCTGGGCTCCACGGGGGGCTGTTGCGGGAGTCGCGCTTCGGGGTCCGGCGCTCCCGTCCCCATCCCGTTCCCCGCCTTTGCTGCCCCAGGGTCTGCGGCAAAATTTGGCCAATCGGGGATCAGACTCCACGCTGCCGCCCCGCCCCTGATCGTCCTTTCCGGCTTCTGTTCTGCTTTGGCTGCCTCACGTTATGCTTTAAGAACGCGTGTTAATGCTTTTCTGGAAAGAATTATCTCTCAGATTCATTAATCTGTGCCAGCTCATTCCTATTCGCCCTTCGGCTTCTTCCTGTCAGTGAATCCTATGTATTTCTTAAGAGACCAAGGGACAGAAATCCTTAGCCACGCATAAAAACGTTATTTTCTTCTTCAAATGTTCTATGAATTTCCTTTGTGTGGGTTAGAACGCGATGGGTATTTTTTCCAGCATATAACACGCATTTATATACCTGTCATACTTTTACCTGTACGTGGCCGCAGCGAGTAAAGCACAGAGCCTCCAGAACCCCCCTCCCAGATAGAAGGGATCGCAGTGTGAGAGGAGCCGTTTCTCTCAGGGCTGTTCCTGCTGAAGACACGAGAGCCCCGTGCCGCTCTGCTCCTTAACATGTGAGGGGAGGCAGAGAGTTTTCAGAACATTACCACATACATCCTTTATCTCCTCACTAAATATACGCTGATTAATACAGTAATGTTTTTGTGTTTTTTTTTTTCTGCTTTTGTGTGTGTGTGCGTGTGCATGCACTTAGCAATAAAATACAGAAGTGTATTATATTATTTTAATTTTACTGACTTTGATGGGTAAAGATGACTTACAGAAACTAATGAACTTACTGCCCAACACAGAAAATATTTATCTCACTGTAGAACCACAATAATGGGATTTGAGGGGAGAATTTTGGCTGTAGTTGAATATATATATATATATATACATAAATATATATAATTTTTTTTCAGTCCAATTGTTCAAAAAATATAACTTCCACAGAGTTTGTAAAGAAACATATACAGCTTTTCTGCATGACAATGCTCCCACATTGCCAAGAGAGTGGAACAAGGTATATGAAGCCATTTGTAACAGTGATACATTCATGCAGCAGTGATGGAAATGTGCCTCAGAAAAGAGAGAAGATAAGAAATCACCTTCTCCACAGCAGCAAAACACCGGGAGGAGCTCCTGGGAGGATCTCAGGGAGCTGTGTGAGCTCTGCTGTACCCCTGCAGGGGACAGAGGTGGGATCTGAGCTGCAGCAGGGGAGTGGAGTTTTGCAGACATACCAGGGCAGTACTGGGAGTTGCAGGAAAGTTTAAACTGTAATTTCAATTAAGTATCTGGTAAATGGTAACTATTACATGTTATTTAAGATGTGGTTTAAAAGAACAAAAAAGAAGGAAGGGAGGGAGGAAGGGAGGGAAGAAGGAGAGGGGGGAGCAGATGGATACGAAGTAGCAGCAACTGGAAGTACTCTAGTCTTCCAAATACAGTGTATTCTCAAATGTCTCTTCTGTGGTCTTAGTGCAATTCCCAGGGCTGTCCAACTTCATGAAGTTTATTAACAGCACAACTTTCTATTTGGGCAAAGAATAAATTGTCCAGATTTATAGAATCATTAGATTTGAAAAGAGCCCTGGGGTCATCTGGTCCAATCATCAGCCCATCCCCACCAACCATGTGCCACATTCACAGGATTCTGTAACACCTCCAGGGACAGTGACTCCACCACCTCCTTGAACAGCCTGTGCCACTGCAGCACCACTCTTTTTGAGAAGAAACTGTTCCTAATATCCAATCTGAACCTCCCCTGGAGCACCTTAAAGTCATTCCCTCTGGGCCTTTCACTGTCACCTGGGAGAAGAGGCTGAACCCTCCCCACCACAGCCTCCTTTTGGATTGTTGTAGAGAGGAATAATGTTTCCCCTGAGCATTCTCTTCTCCAGACTGAACAACCACAGTTCTAGCGTTGGATGCAGAGTTGTTTTGTCTGGTGAGGCTTCTGTTCTGTCTTGTCTTGCACTGAGATTATCACAGTAGTCTCAGGGAGAAAAACACTGATGTTCCACTCATTTCCTTTGGCACCTGTGTCATTACCCCTCGCAAACTTTTAAAACCATCTCTGCAGGGACTGGAAAGGAACAAGTTCATGTAAATGAGCATAGTTTGTTTTCTGGAACTGTTGTTTTCCTTATGAACAAAACAAAAATTATATTGTGTAGCCCTGCTCAGAACTGATGGGAAGATCAAAACTGGCACAACAAAGAAAAATGACATTCAATTTCAAAAGACATCATATGTTAATTAGTGGAAAGAAGAAAAAAAAAAAAAAAAAAAAAAAAAAAAAAAGGTTGTATCCATGCTATACTAATGCATGGATAGATGCTAATCTATGGGAATATATCTTAGTCCTGCAGTTTTTATTTAAAGCTCAACATTTATTGAAAGTTATCTCTGATGTCTGCTGAAACAATTTCCTCCTTAGATGCCTCGTAGGATGATGCTACTGCAGAACAGCATTTTGTACAGCTTTGTTGGATGTGTGCTGTGCTCAGGATAACATGCAAAAATGCGGAGAGAACAAGATGCTCATAACTTTCTCAAACATTCATGACATGGGGCAGGTATGCAAAGATGTTGGAACCCTCAAAGATGCATAACATTGAGTTGGGATAAAGCGTAAAGAAAGCTGAGAGCAGGATATATGGTAAACTTAACAACTTGTTGGATATTTTGTCTGTATTTCATCTGCACGTGTGCATCAGCACTTTCAGCACAGACTTAGCACAGTACATAGCTAAACAAACCAGCCTATATTGCACCTCTTCAATATTTGTTACATCTACAATCTACAAGATGCTTCCACTCAGCTGAAGTTACTTCTGATTCTTTGGAGAGAAACAATACCACCCTTTGCACTAATTTTACATTACAATGCTCAGTTAAAAAAAGAAAAAACACAAAAACAAAACCCACCACTCTTTTCATACAGAAAAAGCTTTTGTTTAGAGCTTTTTCTAAATTAATAAACACCTGAAGTATGGCTGATTCGAATATCTATATATAAATAAATACATATCTATATATCTATATATCTATATAATCTGAGCTTATACATTTCTAATAAAAGTGGAAAAAATTCACCAGGAAGGCCTCAGTGGTGATGCTGCCCATTGGACTGATTTATCCCAGCAGTGATTTAATTCATCATATCAGCAGGGCTCTGGACCACTCACAGAGAGTGGCAAAACAGCCAGGATTTCTCTCAGCCAAGTATTGCACTGAGCAGATGTATTTTTATCCTAACTTTGTCTGATCTGTTACTGCTCTTTTACAGCTTACTAAATCAGCATCACACACAAGCTGATAGGATTCATCACTTATGTAAGGAGGAAAGAGCAAAGCTCACTGGAGATTTGCAGTCAGCCTGCTGTGCTTCCTGGTATCACCACTGCAGTTGTTACAGACTTCAAATTCCATGCAGTAAATTTTTCCTGACTGCCAGTTTGATTTTCTGGAGACAGAATCTCTGACAGATTATTATTGTCATCAATGCCTTTCTGTGTTAAATACCAGATTTTTTTCAGGCCCAGGAATTGCAAATCCAGGGATCATATGATTTTACTCTTCCTGCAAAACCCTTGCATGTCTACTTCCTTGTCAACTGCTCAAGTGTTAAGTATTTTTTATTATTATTTAGAAATGTAACTCTCAGAATCAGACTCAAAGTAATCCCAGTCAATAAAACCCAGCTTCCCTTCTCCTCAAACACACAAAAGAAGGGAGAAGAAAAAAAAAAAAAAAAAAAAAAAAGCATCATTTTTATCATTTTTGCCCAAACTCTTACTAAAATGTAACTGTTTATGCAGCCTGTATAACATACTCAGTGTCCATTACACATTAGAAATGCACTCTGCTTGCCATGCTTCAGTCTTACCATGGAATTTACTGTAAATACATTCTGATAGAGATTTTGGTAACTAATGGATCCCTTTGTATAACAGAGAGAAACAGGAAATTCATTGCGTTTTGCTACAGTTCACTTCTACAAGCATGATAGGAATTATCCACGAAAAAAAAAAAAACCATATATAAATCTGTTCAGAAAGCACAGATCTTATGTCAATGAATATGGGGGGGGATAATGAAACTGCTCATTATCTGATCAAGTTTTCCAAAGTGTTACTCTGAGATCTACCCCACAATCCCACCCCACCCCCACCCCCAGGTTACTGCGCTGAGTAAAACAGAAAATGGCTGAAAGGAAGGAAAAAAACAGGAAAGAAAATGGAGCACCGAGGAATGTGATTGGTCAGATTTTGCTGCAGAGCCCAAAGTTCCTGAAACAGAGGAAGGAATATTTCCTGAAACAAAATGTATCAGCAATTACACAGAAGGGAAAAACAAACAAACAAACAAACAAACAAACAAAAAACCACACCACAAAACCCATGACTTATTGCATGAAGCTTTGAAAAAATATCTATTCCCTCCAAGCAATCCTCCTCGTCTGTGTTCGTTCACAGAAGTGAGAACTGCATCTCACCTACTTCCATGCAGCACTGCAGAACCAATTCGATCAGGCAGAGCAGGGATCTCCCAGCATTACATGGACATAAGGAGGGCTGTGCTGTGTTAAGCAAGAAACACAGGATGCAACAGGAAATTAGAAATGGGTTGGGAAATTGTGTTTTTTATAACAGGTATACGACTTTTGGGTAGGATGTGAAGGAGCTGCATGGCAGAGTGGCAGTCAGGCAGAAACCTCATTACACATGTAGGTGTACGGGAGTCATTGAGTACCATGCTCTGCCAGGAATTGTTGTGTTGGATTCAAACGTAAAAAGCACTTCAGTAGGGCCAGAGACTGACGAGAGGGACTTGCTTACAAGAATGGTCAGCCTATGTGTGGCAAAGCACCCATGCAGGAATGGGCAGCTACGAAAACTGGACTTTGTGCTACTTCACAATTAAAGGCACTGTTTTTAACTGTAGGATTAATAAACTCTTAACGCTTTGAGCACAAGGAAATAAAAGTTACAGAATAACGTAGGCAATGAACTACATACTTGACTTGCAACATACTGCAATCGAGGAAGGAAACAGTGAATACAGAATTGCATTTAAACATACGTGACCGTTTTAAGCGACCATTACGTTAAGGAATACCGGCTTTTAGAAGCGAGGCATTTTGCTTTTAGCTTATCAAAGTTCTCTAAACCTTTTCCAATGGTACCAGGAAAGCAAGTCTATTCATTAGATCCATAAAACTGAGCTTTTCTTACCAATGGACCTTCACACCGTCACTGACAAAGCAGCATTTAATCGGCACAAACTTCCCTCTCAACCTCTTAAAAACACGGCAATACTTCCCTTGGCACTTACCTTAGAAACTGGTCAACAAAAGGCTACCCGCAACACGTGCAGCAGTAAACCCTCAAAAGATTTAAGAGTTTACAGCTCTTTTTACTGGCCCTGTGGCGGCTCTTAAAAGAGCCTTTGGGTTTTCGATAGTCAGATTCTCTTCCACGAGCTCAGGCGCGCTCCCCGCGGATGCGCCGGGCGAGCTGGATGTCCTTGGGCATGATGGTGACGCGCTTGGCGTGGATGGCGCACAGGTTGGTGTCCTCGAAGAGCCCCACCAGGTAAGCCTCGCTCGCCTCCTGCAGCGCCATGACGGCCGAGCTCTGGAAGCGCAGGTCGGTCTTGAAGTCCTGCGCGATCTCGCGCACCAGGCGCTGGAAGGGCAGCTTGCGGATCAGCAGCTCCGTGGACTTCTGGTAGCGGCGGATCTCGCGCAGCGCCACCGTGCCGGGCCGGTAGCGGTGCGGCTTCTTCACGCCGCCCGTGGCCGGCGCGCTCTTGCGGGCCGCCTTGGTGGCCAGCTGCTTGCGGGGCGCCTTGCCGCCCGTCGACTTACGCGCCGTCTGCTTCGTGCGCGCCATCTTCCCCAAACAGCCCCTCGGCAGTGAGAAAGGAAACTCTGCAGAAGCGGCTGCGAGACCCCGTATTTATAGACAAGGGCGCGCTCTGATTGGCTGGAGTGGAGACTGCCACCCCATTGGGCAGAGGCAGGATTTGAAAAGCCCGCGCTGCTCCGCAGGTAACGGCACTTTCCCGCTCCGCTGTCCCCGCCCCTCCGCAGGCAGCGCCGCCCTCGGTTTGTGCCCTTCCCCCCCTGCGGCGAAGCTCTCGGGGAGCGGCGCGATCGCAGCCTTCCGTCAGCATATCGGAACACGGCCATCTGTCCCGCAGCCAGGATGCGAGCGCCTGCGTGAAAGGCTCTCTCCGAAACCAGCCTTCTCCTTATCACCCGCATTTCATAAGCCGCTCTCTTTTTCTCTCACTTTTTCTCTTAAATACATGTATATAGTATATAATACATGTATATATTTGTGTGCACTAGATTAATGAACCCCTCTGTATCCAGCCAATCTTCTGTTATATTATTTAGAGAGGAAAGCAAACTACGCCACATCATTACAAAACTCCGACTCGTTTAAGTAATACCCAGTACCATTTGCACAGCCCTACATAAGAGATGATAAACATGGAGCATCATTGTCTAGCAGAAGTCATGAACACAGCGCTGTCTCCATGGAGACTCTTTGGGTCACACAACTACTGTTACCCACGACCAGGTCCCTGGGAAAAGGTGACAGTGCTTAGTGGGGACGTCAATAGGAATGATGTGAATGCAGCATAGGACTGTAGTTGTAACAAAGGCTGCTTTATTTCAAAGCAGAAAGACAACATCCACATGTATGTGCCTCTACCTGCTTAAAATTTGGAATTGAAATGATTGTCAGAGGAATGCTTATTAGGCGAATAAATTGATTTGAATATCATAAAATCTACATATTTCTCTTACGCGGTCCCTTTATGTCATGTAAAAAAACCACCACATTCAGATTTTAACATGTGAACCATAAGCAGTAAGCATTTTTTTTTCCCCATCATTAATCAGATCAGCCCACTCTGACAACCAAAGACAATATGAAATAGCAGCACCACTCACCACCACGTATCTGTGAACCACTCTTTTACTGAAAGCATGGGTGGCTCTGAAAAGAGCCTTTGGGTTAAAATCGAGTAATCCGCACCACTCTACTTGGAGCTGGTGTACTTGGTGACCGCCTTGGTGCCCTCGGAGACCGCGTGCTTGGCCAGCTCGCCGGGCAGCAGCAGCCGCACGGCCGTCTGGATCTCCCGCGACGTGATGGTCGAGCGCTTGTTGTAGTGCGCCAGGCGCGACGCCTCGCCGGCGATGCGCTCGAAGATGTCGTTGACGAACGAGTTCATGATGCCCATGGCCTTGGACGAGATGCCCGTGTCGGGGTGCACCTGCTTCAGCACCTTGTACACGTAGATCGAGTAGCTCTCTTTTCTTGTCTTTCTACGCTTCTTATCACCCTTCTTTTGGGTCTTAGTAACCGCCTTCTTAGAGCCCTTCTTAGGGGCAGGAGCCGACTTCGCTGGTTCCGGCATCGCACACGCCCGCCACTGCCTCTACCGCAGGATTGACGCAGGTACAATGGCGCCGCAGCCCCTACTTATAGAGGCGGTATGCAAATTAGGGGATTCGAGGTCGTTCCTTCCCATTGGACATCTTTGGACCGTGACGTCAAAATCACTCGCGGTGTTCAATTGGTCGGTTTTCTATCGCTGTTCCCATTGGCTAACTCCACAATCGCCGTCTCCTCCAATCAAAAGTGCCGCACGACCCCAGCAGGAAGGGATAAAAGGACGGTACTCAGCTACTCCTGAATTCTTCCGACTCTCCTGGCGTCTAGTTTGCGTTGTCGATTATTTTTTGGCTGACTTGCAGACTGCGATATGTCGGGCCGCGGGAAGCAGGGCGGGAAGGCGCGCGCCAAGGCCAAGTCGCGTTCATCACGAGCCGGGCTGCAGTTCCCCGTGGGCCGCGTGCACCGGCTGCTGCGCAAGGGCAACTACGCGGAGCGGGTGGGCGCCGGCGCCCCGGTGTACCTGGCGGCCGTGCTGGAGTACCTGACGGCCGAGATCCTGGAGCTGGCGGGCAACGCGGCCCGCGACAACAAGAAGACGCGCATCATCCCCCGCCACCTGCAGCTGGCCATCCGCAACGACGAGGAGCTCAACAAGCTGCTGGGCAAGGTCACCATCGCGCAGGGTGGGGTGCTGCCCAACATCCAGGCCGTGCTGCTGCCCAAGAAGACCGACAGCCACAAGGCTAAGGCCAAGTGAAGCTGTGAAAGTAAACAACCCAAAGGCTCTTTTCAGAGCCACCTACACTTTCCTAAAAAGAGCAGGAACACGTCAGTGTAAATACCAGCTTTGCTGTTTCTTTGGAAACTGACTCTAACTAGAATCGTATTTATAGCAATCACCAAGTGCCAGCTTCTCATTATTGATAACATAAGTCTATTCTGCTTGGAAGCTACAGTTACTTTTTACTGAAAATCAATAAAAGTAAAGATTCTGATGAAGTACAGCCGGTATCTGCCCCCCGCCTCCCCTGCCGCTGCCCCACGCTTGGAAGCAGCGGGGCAGGCGGCGCGCCCGCACCGCGCGACTCGCAAGGGTCAAAGTCCCGCCCCTCTCTTGTGGCGGCCAATCGGAGCGGAGCGCGCGTTTTTTGAACCGCCTCGGAGGTTGCGCGCATCTCGTTTGGGTCCGCGCGGAAAGCGGTTCCCGGTGCCCTGTGGGCGGGGTGGTGTTTTCTTGCCATTCCACCCCTTGCGCAAGTGTGTTTACCAAGTACAGCATAGGCTGCTCGGGTGGTAATGGGCACAGAAACATTAAGGTGACGGTGGATCACGAGTTCGTAATAAATGTGCTGCACTTTCCCTCACTGCGTAATTTTCTATGCACTTTACAGGCTCTTCATACACCGCTCTGAACCGGACACTACTGGCTGTCTTTTCTTATGATACTATGGGTGGCTGTTCCACGCTCCGCTGGGTTTTTCTGCAAGTCTTCTGCCCTCCAGATCGTTACATTTCTACTTGGCCACTTCAAGCCTAGCAGCCATCCTATGCTCTGTGCCCGTAGGAGGGGCCATCTGGAGACTGCTGCTAGGGGCTCGGGATCTCTGTTCTCAGAAGGCACCTCCCAAGGAATAGGGCAAGGAAGGAAAGTAAAGTGGCCGCTGCACGTCTCCCCCAGCAGAAGCTCCGTGCTATGATTTCTTAACGTAATCTCTGTCATCTTCACTAAAAGCTATTTCTGCTTGGTCAGGGTTATTCACCAACTGATGTGTTGTTCTCTGCCTTACAGCCATCTTTCTGCCTGGTAAAGAGCCTGGCTTCCTTCCAGCTGTTCTTGCTTTCTGTGCCACAGATTTTCATGGCATTTTAAAAAATGCTATTTATTTAAACATCCCAGTTTCAGCCAAAACAGTGTTAATCGCACACCAGTGTTTTGGTTGCTGAATGATGGGAGTGTGCCTGGGTCAAAACATAGTGCTACATATCAAACATTTTTCTACATAAAAGAGGAATGTTTTGGTTTAAGAAGAGTGCATCACAGGTGTTGGTAGTCATGGAACAAAAGCATGTCATGTCACAAACACACCAAGTCTTTAGACCCTTGAGTCCACACAAAATATAACCTTCTGTTCAAATGTGCTCACCTGGGTGATGCTTTCTCTCAGATAGACTGGCTTCAGAGAATGTTATTCAACCTGTTGTTGCATCAGTCCCTGTACTTTCTTCATAGATTTTTGTTTTCTTTCATAAAGAAAATAATTGAAATTATGTCAAAATAAAAAAAAAAGGAAAAGAAACTACACACAGTTACATAAACATTACCTAGAATGCAGACAAAAAAAAAAACAAAACAACAACAGAAACAACAAACAAACAAACAAAAAAACCAACAGTGAAGTAATAAAGGAATATTCACATTTCTGTTAAGTATCACAGTGACAATAGTATATAGACTATACATATGACTAGTCTTTTCCTTCAGAAAGATGCACACTTTTATCGAAAAAGTTGCTTGATTACTCTGTAATAGGGACCCCTCTGGAGAGCATATTTTCCAAATTTCTGTGCTACTAAGCCATCTTTCATGGTCTTAAATGCAGGTATGATTTTTTTTTTCTACTGCCTTTCAGGAGGAAAAGTTCCTTTGGGTTGTGGTATTTACCAAGTATGTAAGTGAGATCATTTGCCTAATTCAAATATGTGTATGCATAGAGAGAGATAGAGAGAGAGAGAGAGAGAGAGAGAGAATGAATTCTCTGTTGTTGAGGGTAACTCTACTAAATTGAGTAAAACTTATTTGACTCTGTGACTGTGACATTTTATGCAATGGATAAATGCTCATCAATCTTTTCATAGGCTACTCTCAAGCCCCTTCACATAAATATTGATTTCCTTTTCCTGTATTACCTTTCTGTAAGTAAAAATATAATCAATTACAAATATTTTCAAATCTGGTGTAATGTGGAGAAACTTCCTGGATGATATCATCAGTACATTCCTGCTCAAGCTCCTTTGAAAGCCAACTGCTTAGGCACCAAAGGAGACGAAAACAAGTCACTGACATTGCTGTTGATTACTCTCAGGTACATAGTGCACGATCAAATTAGACATAGGGAAACATGAAAGAAAATCACATGACTCCATTCACACAACTTCAGAGGCTGAGATGCCCACATTCATGAAATATGAATGGAGAGATTGGTGTCTCAGAGCCAGTTACTTTACAGCTGTACAAGTGCAGCAGAAACTGCATTGGTATGGAAAATAAAAAAGCTCTGCTTCTGTAACAGTTATCTCGGCTGATTAAAAACATATGCAATGGCAACAAAAATGCTGAGTGATGTAAAATGCAGCTGATTCGTTGTGCCTCTTTCTTCACTCTTTGCATCTTCAAAAAATTCTCTCTGAATAGTTCCAGTGCTGTTGGGACTGGCTGTCGGTGTTACTTAATCTGCAGTTTCTCTACGTTGTGGCTACTGTATGGGATAAACAGCCAAGGGGCAATCAGCGTTATCACTTTTCCCTGTTACCAAATATTGTTTTCTTACCGTGGCCTCCACAGCTGGGAATGAATAGCAGTGCAAGCTGCCTGATAAACCACTTCTCCAAAGAGCCTGCTCTCATCAAAGCATTTCTTCCTTGTTCTTTCTGTACGAGAAAACTCAATGCCTGACTGCACACTAAACCTTCAAGAATGTACATAGGATGGCAGGTGACAGCACCAGAGACCAACCTGGAAGTTTGAAAGTTACAATAATTCTTTAACCTCAGCATTACAAAGTTGTCACCATTATGCAAGCGGATGCATTCTTCAGGAGTCATTTCTGTAGAGGGGAGAGATGGAGCCAACCTCACCTTTTCGCTCATCACCTTCAGCGCTTCATTTGGAAGAAGTCAGTGGAGACAAAATTCCATCCAACAGGCACAGCACTCACGCTGTAACTATTTTACACAGTGCTGCAATGGTACAGAGATACAGTATCCTACATTGAGCGTTCTGTTCCTCTTCTGCCGATCCTTGACAGTGAGTTTCCTTGCAGTGGTTCTGGAGCATTGAAGAAACAGATCACCATCTATGGTTTGCATGTGCGACAGGATGCTTTCATTATGATCAACCTGTAGGTTGCAGTGATGGTGAAATATAGCAGCATTATGCATCTGAAGGATCAGGGACCAGGGGTGGGAGGACAGACAGCGAAACTGAAAGCTATGGTCTAAAGAAGCTGAACATTTTTGCGTATAGTAACCGCCAAAGCACCTCAAGTTTGGAGAGCCCAAGATATGAATGCTGTAAAGGTCATGCAGAGAAACAAGAGAACAGACTCTTCTGCAGGGTTTGCAAGGGGAAGTGGTTCCAAACTAACAGAGGAAAGATTTGGATTGGATAGAAGAAAGAGGGTTGTTTGGTGTTTTTTTTCACAGTCAGGATGGTGAGGCACTGACAAGGTTGACCAGAGAGGTGGTGAATGTCCCATCCATGGAGACACCCAAGGTCAGCCTGGGAGGGTTATGAGCATCTGACCTAGTGGTAGTGACCCTGTTCATTGCTGGGGAGTTGGATCAGATGGCCTTTAAGAGTCCCTTCCAACCCAGTGCTTCTATGAACTGTGTCCTTCAGTCTGTGTGGGCAATGAAGTTCACACAACTCACTGGTTCCAGACACCTGCTGTTTTTGTTAAGGCTGCCAAATGCTAAAGGACTTTACAGCTACATTGGAGAAGTTTCTAGGCTTTTTAGAACGGGGAGAATTCCAACAGCAATTGTCATATTAGATTTGAGCACGTTTTGAATCTAAGAATCATAAAGTTTGGAAAAGACCCCTGAGATCATCATGCAGTCCCTAAAGAACTATTAAGACAGACCAGCACAGAGAGATTTTAGTGAGGCTTGTAAGTACCTACCAGAGATGGATTGCATAATCCTTGTGGTAGAAGCTGACATGATCCACATGGCATAAGAATTTGCATTTTTCACCTGAAGGGAAATTAATTAGAATGTAGCAGTGAAGGTCTTCAGCACACAGCTTCAGGTAGAGGCCAAAGGTAAATTTTCACCTGAGAAGAAATGCTGTTGTGCACCCATACAGACAAACAGACTCATAAGGAGAAGTCAGTCCATGCACCAGGTCCATCAGGATTCTGCACCTGAATGAGAACAGAAACAAGGGCTGAGCTGACCAAAACTCAGTCTAGCAGAAATCTAGGAGATGACTGAGCTCCCAGGTTCAACATATAGGATTCTCTTTTATAGTGAGGGGTAACCACCACCCTTGCCTGCAGATCTGTTCCATGGAAGACGACCTGTGCACAGGTGGAGGTTGATGGTCTGCAGGGAGAATGACATCTTTGGTTCTCCACTGAGATTCACAGAACATTAATTTTTTTGTGTGCTTCTTTAATTGACATAGTTGTTGTTTGTTTGCATGCATTAAGGTATTTTGCGGTGTTTTTCATCACAGTTATTGTTACTTCAGGCAAAAGTTGATCTCCATGTTTACTTGGCCCTCCACATTTAATGTGATTATACTTTGAGAACATTCACATTTCCCTGGGAAGGTGCTGCAGCCTTTATTTCTTTCCTTGACAGATTTATCAGGAAAGCACTGTAGCACATTTATCACAAGCTTCTACCTTAGTGCAAGGCAAATCCATCATCTCCAGACTGCAACTCTTCTATAACAGTTTTCTCAGCTGATTATAAAACAGCAACTCGCTACAAAGACTGTGTAAGTTGATTTTAATTCTCCAAACAAATTGAAAAGACATATGAGAACAAATCTCCTAGGAGATCCTTACCTCCTTGAAGGCAACACCTAAACAAGTTTCCTCAGAACCTCAAAGTAGATCTGTGGAAAGAAAACAAGTTTTTAATTTCACCTCATTTTAAGTCTCCTTGAAATGTTGGTTGTCACATGGGAAGATTAGGAGGAAAAGAACAGCACTCATCATCCTTCCACTCTGTCTCAGCTAATAGGAAAAGATTAATTGTAAAAGTAATCAATAAGCTTAATAGAAATTTGTTGGTTTTATGAGTATAAAAATCCACACAAACGAGCGACCAGGAGAAAAAGATAAACACAGGCTGTGGGATAAAACAAAGACAAGGTGAAGCGATACTTCAAAATGTGATAAATGCAGGTTTCTCAGCAATGCATTCTGCTTTTCAGAACACTGAGACACTGGAGCTCCTGTAAGTAGGGAGTATGCCCTTCCCTTTGGTTTGACTTTAGCTACGGCAAGCAGTGTCCTAACACATCAGTAGTATTCATTTATATTCTGCAACTACAGCTGGCAGTGAAAGAAAGACACAGTGCACATACATCCTACTGAAGCAAAAACAGAAACTTCATGTCACAGTGTATGGATACAATTGGGTGGACAAAACTTGAATTTCCCAAATAAGAAAAACAAAAAATACTTCTCAAGTTATTCAACTGCATAATACAGCAATCTGTTGTACATCCCTCCACAGTACTATCAAACTATCATATCTGCACAGATTGTTTAAAACTGATTGTAACAAAAATCCATGCATTAGTAGTTGAACTATTGTGTTTTGTTTTGTTTAATTAGTTATTGTAAGTCAGGGATGAATTTTGTTGTTAGCAGTTTGGTTGTCAAAATCAAAATGTGGACAAGGATAAGAAGTTGGCAATTTCCTTAGGGAAATTTGATACTGAGAAGAAGAATACAAAATTAAGAAAAGGTTAAACTTCCTGAAAAAAAGAAAATAATACACAAAATTAATGTTCAGAAGAGAGAGGAGAGAAAAGGATTCTAATGAACCAAACAGAAGTAAGAAACTGACGCTAAAAGAGATTTCAACCATTTGGCCAAGAAGCATTCAGCCACATTGGGTATGAAAAGTGGGTAAGGTGGGTTGTGGTGCAGACACGTGTTCCCATTAACTCAAAACAGGTGCAGGAAAATGTTTGCCTGGAAACATGCGTACCTGAAGTACAAATAATATCTAAAATGTTCAAGGTTATTAGGTTAATGAAAGAAAAGCTATTAAAAAAAAAGATGTGCAATGAGAAACAAACAAGTCAGTCATGATTGAAAAGAGTTATACCACGTGAGATGGGAAAAAGAAATATTTTCAGCAGCCATGAAGAACAAAAGATTTATTTTGTGCCTGCACAAGTGTAGGGAGAAACACGCTGACCACATGCAGGGAAAAGTATAGGATATGAAATAGTGAGAGGAATGATAGGTGGGGAACAATACACTCAACACAGAAACATTATGAAGCTTTCTGTTCTACTGCATTTATTCTGTAAACAGCAAACGAGGGGAAAAATATGTATCAATCAATACTTTTATTCTCAAATTTTATAAATCAAATTATTAAGCAAGACTAAATCTACTAATAGGTAAATTACATAATATGTATGTAACTTTCCAAACTTAATGGAAATCCCAAAGACTCCAAAAAACCTATGGGATGTAAGAAAAATATGCAGTCTCATGCAACACAACTTAACAAAGTAGACACGATTTAATGGCTTTTCAGAACATTCTTGCAGAGCAATTTGAAAACGTGGGAAGAAGCAAGAAGTCTCACAGTATCCGAGATACAGTTGAGTTCAAAAGAAGGGGATGAAAAATAACAAAGAATGAAATGTAAATACGATAAATCAATGGAAAAGCACCGAAAAATTACTTCAGAAAAATGTTAAAGATAAAGTAGTAGTATATCAGTAGGGACCCATGAGAGAAAAAAAAAAGGGGGGGGGGGGGGATTGGGCACCTTTGTACAAGCGCCGCGAAATGGCGGCGGCGGAGCTCCGGGGAGGAAATGGGAGCGGCATTTGCTGCAGAGTCGCAGCCGGCAGCGGCCCGCTCTCACGCCGACACCGGCCCGCTCTCACGCCGACACCGAGTGCCGCGACAACAGCGATGGGGAACCAGGCAGCAAGAGAAAGCGAAGAAAGGCAGGCAAGCAGCAGCGAGGCCGGACCGTAAAATCGACTCCGCAACGCACAGAGACGGCCAGAAGCGATAACTGGGCCGGCCGGAGACGCGGAGCAACACCCGCCCTCCGCCCAAAACCGGGGGAAAGACCGCAGAAGGCCCCGCCCCCTCCCCTCCCCTCCCCGCCGCGCCCCGCCCCAGCCCTCCCATCCCCTCCCCGGCGCAGTCCTCAATCAGGTCGGACCGCCGGCAATATAGAGGCGCGCCGTCGGCCGTTCCCGCCACAGCTGCTGAGGAAGATCGCTGTGTGATCATGTCTGGCAGAGGCAAGGGCGGGAAGGGGCTCGGCAAGGGGGGCGCCAAGCGCCACCGCAAGGTGCTGCGCGACAACATCCAGGGCATCACCAAGCCGGCCATCCGCCGCCTAGCGCGGCGCGGCGGCGTCAAGCGCATCTCGGGGCTCATCTACGAGGAGACGCGCGGCGTGCTCAAGGTCTTCCTGGAGAACGTCATCCGCGACGCCGTCACCTACACCGAGCACGCCAAGAGGAAGACGGTCACGGCCATGGACGTGGTCTACGCGCTCAAGCGCCAGGGACGCACCCTCTACGGCTTCGGCGGCTAAAGTGATCTGACGTTAGACTGTGCTTTTAGAACACCCCAAAGGCTCTTTTCAGAGCCACCCACGCTGTCAATAGGAGAGCCCTTATCACTGCGGTCGAGTGATGATAGTTGAGCTTGGGGGCTTCGTTGTTTTCATCGTGTTCCCTGTGTGTAATAAGTTGTTCAAAGATGAAGTGACTTCATTACACTGGAAAAAGCATTAGGGAACAGTTGTAGAGAATCATACCCTGAAGCGGTTCATTGGGGGGGTCGTAGGAGAAATAGGCGGCTCCGGTCCCGTCCAACATCTCCCCAGCCAATGGCCGCTGGTAGGTCCGAGAACATTGTGCAGTCACGTGATAAACCAGGGCATTGGCGACAGATGTTCTGTTCCGAGAATCACGTCAGAGCCCGCGGCTGCAGCGTACAGCCTCTGGCGGGAGACTCACGAAATGGCAGCACTTCTATCAGCGCTGTTCCGAGCGCGGGAAGAAACGGCCTTAAGCGCTTCATAGCACCTCAGATGAAGGGAAGAGGAAGGGCCCATTCGAACTGACTACCCTCCCCCCCACATTCCTTCAGGCTACAACTCCGCACACTGTTCTCCGTCCCCGCCCTTATCCCCCCTACTACGCCGCTTCTGGCACGAGACAGTAACTGAAACCAATCTTCCACACACAGAAATTGCGAACGGGAAAAAAACGCAACACAGAACTCGAAACCTTCCTTAACTTCCATTTCTCAATAATTGGCTCTGTTAAAAGCACCAAAAGGAGCACTGGGCACATCAGTACTCGATCTCTATCTGGTAGTGCACTACCGCACAGTGATACAGCGCTCCCCAGTGATAATATGGTGGCTCTTAAAAGAGCCTTTGGGTTTGGCAGAGAAAGGACAGCGGCCTCAGGCGCGCTCCCCGCGGATGCGCCGGGCGAGCTGGATGTCCTTGGGCATGATGGTGACGCGCTTGGCGTGGATGGCGCACAGGTTGGTGTCCTCGAAGAGCCCCACCAGGTAAGCCTCGCTCGCCTCCTGCAGCGCCATGACGGCCGAGCTCTGGAAGCGCAGGTCGGTCTTGAAGTCCTGCGCGATCTCGCGCACCAGGCGCTGGAAGGGCAGCTTGCGGATCAGCAGCTCCGTGGACTTCTGGTAGCGGCGGATCTCGCGCAGCGCCACCGTGCCGGGCCGGTAGCGGTGCGGCTTCTTCACGCCGCCCGTGGCCGGCGCGCTCTTGCGGGCCGCCTTGGTGGCCAGCTGCTTGCGGGGCGCCTTGCCGCCCGTCGACTTACGCGCCGTCTGCTTCGTGCGCGCCATCACACAAATCTCCCTTGCTCTTGCACAGAGAAACCGCCAAGAACCTCTGAGCTGCTGCGTGTTCCAGACTCGCTTTTATATCTATCGCTGCATTGCCATTGGCTGAAGAAAGGACAAGTATCATTGGTCAATTTGAAAATCCCGCGTTAAACCCCTGCTGTCCTGAATGCTACTCCTCGGTAGTTAAAACCCAGCGTTTCACTTTTCGGCTTCCAGTGGTTCATAAAACTTTTTCTCTTTTTATCTTAGCTGTCTTTCCTCGTTGCCACCTTCAGCAATAAACAGCATTCTTATACCCCTCATTTAACCTGTAGAAGAAGCAGGATATTAGCATGCAGTGAAAACAAGCCTACAGGACTTTCTTTTGTTTCGTTTTTAGTCATCAATCAAGCAGAAAGTCATAAGCCTTGTTGTAATTGAAAGATGGCTTTTTCTGCTTTGTTTTTTACTCCGAGACTACCAAGTGTCTTGCTTTCTGATGTCATGTTCAGTTTAGGGAAAGGCTTACTAAAAAGTCAAAGGTTTTGTTTCCACTTCAACCTTAAAACTGTCATACAAGTCCGTGTTTCTAGAAGCAAATATCCTACATTATGGCGCCACAGCTAACCAGAAAAGGTTATGGTGAGGAAAAAAAAAAATCGAAAATACTTAATGCTAAAAAGCTTACAAGCTTCTTTGCAGCCTGGTACTTGCGGAAGGCTTAGAGTTAGCCAATAAAATTCATTGCTTTGTTAACCAATCAGAGACGAATGGGCGGGGTTTCATCTACTATAAATAAGAGCCGTGCGGGCGTGGCGTGCTTCTCTGGTTGAAAGGCAGCTGTGGAAGATGGCGCGCACGAAGCAGACGGCGCGTAAGTCGACGGGCGGCAAGGCGCCCCGCAAGCAGCTGGCCACCAAGGCGGCCCGCAAGAGCGCGCCGGCCACGGGCGGCGTGAAGAAGCCGCACCGCTACCGGCCCGGCACGGTGGCGCTGCGCGAGATCCGCCGCTACCAGAAGTCCACGGAGCTGCTGATCCGCAAGCTGCCCTTCCAGCGCCTGGTGCGCGAGATCGCGCAGGACTTCAAGACCGACCTGCGCTTCCAGAGCTCGGCCGTCATGGCGCTGCAGGAGGCGAGCGAGGCTTACCTGGTGGGGCTCTTCGAGGACACCAACCTGTGCGCCATCCACGCCAAGCGCGTCACCATCATGCCCAAGGACATCCAGCTCGCCCGGCGCATCCGCGGGGAGCGCGCCTGAGGCCGCTGTCCTTTCTCTGCCAAACCCAAAGGCTCTTTTAAGAGCCACCATATTATCACTGGGGAGCGCTGTATCACTGTGCTGGTGGCGAATGCACACTCTGTGCCCAGTGCTCCTTTTGGTGCTTTTAGCAGAACCGATTATTGAGAAATGGAAATTGAGGAAAGTCTCGAGTTCTAAGCTGCATCTTTTTAGAGTCCCCTGCTCTTCTAAAGGCAGTGCTCGCGAGGTTCACGATCTTAAGGATCCAAGACAGGGAAGGGGGGTGAGTTCGGGGTTGGACAACGCCAGCAAAGGTTTCATCGTCAGCAGGGGGAGGGAGGGGTAACCTAAACAGATTCTTCAGGGACCTGCCCCTCCCTCTTTTCCCTGGGGTGCTACGTGCACTGACGGTCGTTTTCCACTCCTTCCTCTATTTTTCCCCGAGCACAAAACGGACCTAAAGGTGGGAGAAAAAAATAGCACTTCATGAGCCTCCTGCCTGAGGCTGCCCTGGTTTAGACGCTGTTCATGCCAGTAGCACCTTTCACCAGGGTCCCGATCTCCGGGATCTGTTCCCTACATCCTCCAAGAAGGCTGTTAAATTCGTTACTACTAGCCCTTACTACTCTTCCCAAGTATTCCATTACTAAGAAACTTAAGGGACGTTACCTGGACGTAAAAGTAGACAGACTTGTACACGAATTCAAGTGAGAACGTTACTATAACACAGTGATAAGGGCTCTCCTATTGACAGCGTGGGTGGCTCTGAAAAGAGCCTTTGGGGTGTTTTAAAAGCACAGTCTAACGTCAGATCACTTTAGCCGCCGAAGCCGTAGAGGGTGCGTCCCTGGCGCTTGAGCGCGTAGACCACGTCCATGGCCGTGACCGTCTTCCTCTTGGCGTGCTCGGTGTAGGTGACGGCGTCGCGGATGACGTTCTCCAGGAAGACCTTGAGCACGCCGCGCGTCTCCTCGTAGATGAGCCCCGAGATGCGCTTGACGCCGCCGCGCCGCGCTAGGCGGCGGATGGCCGGCTTGGTGATGCCCTGGATGTTGTCGCGCAACACCTTGCGGTGGCGCTTAGCGCCCCCCTTGCCGAGCCCCTTCCCGCCCTTGCCTCTGCCAGACATGATCACACAGCGATCTTCCTCAGCAGCTGTGGCGGGAACGGCCGACGGCGCGCCTCTATATTGCCGGCGGTCCGACCTGATTGAGGACTGCGCCGGGGAGGGGATGGGAGGGCTGGGGCGGGGCGCGGCGGGGAGGGGGCGGGGCCTTCTGCGGTCTTTCTCCCGGTTTTGGGCGGAGGGCGGGTGTTGCTCCGTGTCTCCGGTCGGCCCAGTTATCGCTTCTGGCCGTCTCTGTGCGTTGCGGAGTCGATTTTACGGTCTGGCCTCGCTGCTGCTTGTCTGCCTTTCTTCGCTTTCTCTTGCTGCCTGGCTCCCCATCGCTGTTGTCGGCGTGAGAGCGGGCCGCCGCCGGCTGCGGCTCTGCAGCAAATGCCAACCAATGGCGGCGGCGGCGGCGGGGCCGGAGCGCCGCTCCCATTTCCTCCCCGGAGCTCCGCCGCCGCCATTTCGCGGTGCTTGTACAGTTGGGGGGTTGCGCTGGTGCAAATCCGTCGCTGTTAGGGAAGGCACAGCAGCATTATGTCCACATCTTTTGGGGTTTTTTTGCTTGTTTGTTTTTTCCTTTTTTTGGTTTGTGGTGCCCGCTCTTTTTGGGAGGAGAGATTGGGTTAAATCTATTGTCTCTGCCTTGTCTATGTCTCACCGAAAGATACTGGGGCTTTGTTTACAGGACTGATGTGCTGATGAAGGCAGAGGTTTGGGGCTCATTATACGCACCCATTAAAATGAATGGGTTGTTGCATGTCCTTTTGAGAATGTGATATTGGTTACTTCTATGTTTTCTCTTTTCAAGTAGCTGTGTTCTGTTGATCCACAGCCTCCCAAATTATCCCTTTTGTGATTTTATTTCTATAGTTTTTATTCTGCATTTTTAAAAAACACCACTTTAATGAATTTTATCACCTTATTCAGTTTTTGAGACCTAAAGTGAGTAAACATTTCTTAACGTTGAAAATGATTGAAAAATTCCCACTGCCCCTTTGTTCTTTCATCTTTTTCTTCTGTCTGTCTATCTGTCTGCAACAGTTTTTTCATGATGTGGAAATGTGAGCTATGGCATCTTATCAAGATAGAAAATCTGCCCCTGTAAATGGCCGTATGTACAGAGTAATGGAGCTATGCTTCGTATTTCAGTCAGAAGCTCTTGAAGTATAGTTGCTACCGTTAACTTTATAAGTAGGCTTTTAAAATGTGATTCTAAGGTGTGCTTTTTCTCCAATATTTTAATAACTTCTGATGCTGTGTACTAGGTATTCCTCTTCAATATCTACTTATTTTGTAACAGTCCCCAGAACATCTTGGTTGTTGTCTTTGTATTTCAAGATGAAAATACGCTCAACTAAATGAAATGAAGTTCAGAAACAAAGTCAGGTTGATGAGGCTTGGCTAGTTCTGCCCAGAGAACATTCCAGGGTGACCATATTGCAGTCTTCCTAAACTTAAAAGGAGCTTATAAGCAGAAAGTAGATCAGTATTTTTTTACATGGGTAGATGGAGATAGGACAAGGAAGGGGTGGCTTTAAACTAAAAGAGGGGAGATTTAGATTGGCTGTTGGGGAATAACTTGCTCAGAGGGCAGTGAGGCATTGACACAGACTGCCTAGAGAAACTGTGGGTGCCCCATCCCTGGAGGTTCAAAGCCAGGTTGGATGGGGTCCTGGGCAGCCTGAGCTGGTGGGGTCACCCTGCCAACGGCACAGGGTACGACCGGGTGGGCTTTGAGTTCTCCTTCAAGGTAAGCCATTCTATGATATATCTCCAACATTTGTCACTGCACTTCAGTCTTTTTGTCTCTACTTGTAAATTAATGGACTCTGATTGTTCGTTTTTTCTGGAGCTCTTGGTCTTGGGAAGGTAAACTTGAATTCCAAGATGATGCTCAGGTGTATAGGCAATAGACACTGACAGAACTGTATTTCTGACTTGAGACCACAGAATAAGAGTATTGTCCAGCAGCATTTGTGCAGAGCTCTCTCCTGCTATTCCACCCTTAGCACTCCCAATGTATACTGGTCTGTGAAGGCGCAGCCATGTTTGCACCACAGAGGAGTTCATAGATGCTCAGAGAGCAGCCACAGCTTGGCAGAGCTGATCTCAGTGCTTTCCTGCATTATTTTTATGCCAAAAGAAAGGCATACATGTGAGGAGGTAGGTATTCAAATGGGCCGTAGTGTGAAAAGGTAACAGTTGTGTTGTTTTCATCAGAATTTTTTAGAAAACTTTAGAAATCCTAAAGAATAAAGCTTGGTTGTGATTTTCACAGTTTAATCCTTTTCATCTCCATTTAGGTATGCCAAGTGGGTTTCTTCTGTAGGCCTATGCCAACTGTCTCATGTGATACCCAGAAATTCTAGGCTTTGAATGGACTCAGAGGTAGCAAAAGAAAAAGGCATTATTATAGCAATGATATGAACTGTGTTGTAGTCCTAGCTCCAATCAGAAATAAATTATTTTGAAAATTTATTATAACTTTACCAAAGATCAGTCTATAGTTAAAATTTATATTTGTACAAAACAATTTAAAGAAAAAAATGTAAGTGTGATTTTTCTGAAAATACAGGCTACAACTATAGTGCATAACACTTTCTCTGTCATCGTGTGTGTGTATACAAGCACATCAGAATTCTACACACCACAAAATCACTTCAACCAGTTTAAACAATTGTATTTTCCTCATGGGTAGTGAAATAACTTCAGCAAGAATAGGGCTTGATTTTCTGATTCATGCTGAATTCAAAACTCAGTTATAAGTCCAGATTTAGTTTCATTACTGATTATTTTTTGTCTTTGAAAGAAATGAATCCAATATTTGTTACAGTTTAAAAAAAGAAAAAAAAAAAAAAAGTCAATGTTCTTTCAATTTGCTGATTAAATCAGAGCTTTCATCCTATTTAATGTTCTGGAAACCAAGCCATATAGGTCAGAAGATCTCATTTAAAACACATAACAAAGATGACCATGCCAGAGCCAGTATACTTTTTCAGGATGTATTTGTAGCTGCTGTGAGTGTAGGCTATTCCATAAGTATTCAGGTATATTTCATTTTGATGAGGGGAAAACAAAAAAGGTGGAGAAAACTCTCGGCTTTATCCCGGCGTTTTGTTTTGTTTTCCCCTCGGAGACTGCTGTCTGTACCTACTACCCCCGCCCAGGCAGCGGGAGGCACAGCGCGGCCCCGGCTGCACCCACACTAGCCGCGGATGGAGGCCGAGCTTCGCCGCTGAGCTGAGATTGAAAGAGCTCACTGTGATTGGTTGATGGGATTTCAATTGTTAGCCAGTAGCAGTGGGATTTGCGATGGACCAATTAGAGAGCTGCTCGTACGGAGCGATACGTCACGGGCTCCGTTATCCAATCAGAACGCAGATAGCGAAGGCCGTAGATTTGCATACAGCCCCTATAAAGAGGTGAGCAGTGCCAACAGCCGGCACTCCGCTGCGCCGAAAGGATTGTCGAGGAGTAGCTATGCCTGAGCCGGCCAAGTCCGCGCCCGCCCCTAAGAAGGGCTCCAAGAAGGCGGTCACCAAGACCCAGAAGAAGGGCGACAAGAAGCGCAAGAAGAGCCGCAAGGAGAGCTACTCGATCTACGTGTACAAGGTGCTGAAGCAGGTGCACCCCGACACGGGCATCTCGTCCAAGGCCATGGGCATCATGAACTCGTTCGTCAACGACATCTTCGAGCGCATCGCCGGCGAGGCGTCGCGCCTGGCGCACTACAACAAGCGCTCGACCATCACGTCGCGGGAGATCCAGACGGCCGTGCGGCTGCTGCTGCCCGGCGAGCTGGCCAAGCACGCGGTCTCCGAGGGCACCAAGGCGGTCACCAAGTACACCAGCTCCAAGTAGAGTGGTGCGGATTACTCGATTTTAACCCAAAGGCTCTTTTCAGAGCCACCATTTATTCTAGTAAAAGGGCTGTGTTACTTCTGATGGGTGTAGCGTAGGTTTTTAATAGAGTGAAACGAATGCGAGTGCTTGAGGTATAAATAACAAAAAAAATAATCGCTTAACTGAGCATTTTGGAGGTCTCAGTTCCGAATTAATTGAGCAGTAGCAACTCATGGAGTTAACGGGGTTGCTCGGTAACTGTGCTATTGCTGAAGCAGGGTACACGGTATTCCAGCAGCAGCCACTGCTGCTCTCTGCTGTCAGGACCTCGTCGGGAAGGTGAGTGCTTCGTTTTGCTTTTGATTCTTGTGATAAAAGCTATCCCAAGAATATTTTTACTTACTCTAGAAATGCATTCCTAATAGAAAATCGGCGTTTCTGTTAAAAAAAAAAAAAAAAAGTTCGCGTTACATACATTGTAGCAGACCACCCTTAAAGAATAATCTTACTTCTCCCTATTTAATTCATTAATAAACGGATGAAAAACAGTCCCTGAGGCGTCGCTGTTTCGAATCAGCAGCGCTTTCTTTTCCCTTTCCCCTGTCGCGCACTCCATCACCGGACGGGGAAGGACCGCACGCTGTTTCTCCCCTAGGCAAAAGCAGCCGTAGAGCCGCGCAGGCGGCGGTTCCCGCACCGGGACCCGGGGGCGGGATGAGGCGGGGACGAGCGAGCGGCTCCGTAGACGTACGGGACGGGAGCGGGGGCGGTGCCGGGAGGGGGTTGGTGCTGAAGCGGACCAATGACAGCCTAGCGCGGGTTCTTTAAACCCCTCCCCAAGTACGAGCCCGAGGTTGGCACCGCTCCGCCCCGCCCGGCTGGGAAGCGCCGCTGCTGGCGCCTCGCTCCCGAACTGCACGTAGCCCATAACGGAAGGGGCTCTTATCTCCCGTGTGAGTTGCAACTAGCGCGCCCAAATCTGAATCTCCGCAACTGAGATGATTAGTTGTGCCGCCGCGGTTCCCGCAGCATTCCAGCTCTTTTTGAGAGTAAGTGGGTGGCTCTTAAAAGAGCCTTTGGGTTTATTTAAACGAGCAGACTCGAATTTCTTCTGTCATCTTACTTCTTTTTGGTTGCTGCCTTCTTTGCCTTGGCTGCCTTGGGTTTGGCCGCCTTAGGCTTGGCAGCTTTGGGTTTCACCGCCTTTGCCTTGGCTGGGCTCTTGGCAGCCTTCTTGGGGCGACCAGCCTTGGCAGCCTTCTTGGGGCTCTTCGTTGCCTTCTTGGTGGCAGCAGCCGCCGGCTTCTTAGCTTTCTTGGGGCTCTTCTTCACTGCCGCCGCCTTCTTGGGCTTCTTAGCAGCAGCCGCGGGCTTCTTGGCCGGTGCCTTCTTGGGCTTGGCCGCGGGCTTCTTCTTAGTCGCTTTCTCTTTGGTCTCGCCCGGCTTTTTATTCAGCTTGAAAGAACCGGAGGCGCCGGTACCCTTGGTCTGCACCAGGGTGCCCTTGCTGACGAGGCTCTTGAGCCCCAGCTTGATGCGGCTGTTGTTCTTCTCCACGTCGTAGCCGCCGGCAGCCAGCGCCTTCTTGAGCGCGGCGAGGGAGAGCCCCTTGCGCTCCTTGGAGGCGGACACGGCCTTGGTGATCAGCTCGGTGACGCTGGGGCCCGCAGGCTTGCGGGCTTTGGCGCCGCCCGCCGCCTTCTTCGGCTTCTTGGCGGCCGCCTTGGCGCCGGGCGCAGACACTGCAGGCGCGGCAACGGGCGCGGTCTCCGACATGGTGACTGCCGTCGTCCACAGATCGGGGGGAACCACTGGGCCTGGAGCAAGTCGGCGGCCTCGTATTTATAGAGCAGAGCCGCGCGGTGATTGGTGCTTTGCAGAGCCCGCCCCGCCGCACGGCGCAGAGCTCCCTTCTCCCCGCTCATTTTGTGTTTCTTAAGAGGCGAAAAAGCGCGTTTTTTCTACAATTTCCGCCACCTATTCGCCCCAAGTCACAGCGGCGCGGAGGGCAAAGGCTGCTGCTGCCACGGGCGGAGTTTCTCTCCGGAGAGGCGAAGGGTGAGTTAAAAAAGAGCCGATAAACCCCGAGTCCTGGACCTGGGCAGACCTCGGGAGACAGAAACTTTTGTTTTTCCTTCTAAATAAAATCCGCACCGTGGGAAGTTGCACCCCCAGAGCAATGAATTATTGTTCTTTAAAGGGTCTTCTCTTAATCTGAGCCGAAACCCAGGAGCTGGAGTCATTATTTTCATCGCAAATTGATTTCCAAGAGGAGGAAGTAACACAGGCTCATACAGAGCACTGAATATGGATTAGAAATTAGCTCCTTTGTCCCCAGTCCTTTAACCCATTGAAAATAATAAAAATCAATTAAATGAGTGCCTGATGCTGCAAGGTGAGGAGCAGCCTGACATCCCCTGAAGGACTTCTCTTGCCCCGGGAGGAGATGGCCTCAGAGCACTGCACTGCACTGCTGGTGCACCTGCATACAGGGATCCATCCCTGCTGCTGTTCCACAGAGGCACTGAGCAGCTCAGCCAAGGGGCTGACACGGGAGCAGATCTCACTGATCACTGCGGTCAGTACTCCAAATTCCATCCCTCAGATGTGTTTTTATTTTGGTCTGGTTTGGTGGACATCTGAGTCAGCGTGACCAAGGCAGACGCTGCAGCAGGTGGTTCCCCGTTCCCCTGCACTGTCATCAGGGCTCTCCCTGCAGAGTGCACCCTGCATACCCCACAGTTACCATGCAGAGCCCATCTCCCACCCTGGAAGCAGTGTCAGAAGCATCTGCAGCTCTGCAGGCCCTGTTACTCTGCCAGCAGGAGGGGGAGAGCCTCTGGCAGACATCACCAAGGCCATGGAATAAACGCATTTAATTTCTCATATCAAAAAGTGCTCATTCCAATTCTGTTTTTTTTCCCCATATCAGAAAGTGTTCATTCTATTTCTCCGCGCTGTTTCCATTGCTGTCTGCAACCCTTGTTTTTCCCACAGCCACCTGTAACCATTTGTGGCACTACAACGTAACATCATTTTGCTTCCTGTAATTTCTTGTTTTATTAAAATGTGCTCTCTGACCTATGAATGGTGATGTCTGTTTCTGTCTCAACATCTCTATTACAATGTTCATTGGTGTGAATAAAGTGCAGCCAAAGCTGGCAGCATTTCTCCTTAGCTCACACAGCTCTCATCCAGGTGTAATGCAGTAGAGGCACAGCTTAGACCTGCATTAAAAATTAACTTGGAGTGCCCAAAGAAATGACTGAGCCTCCAGGCACTGCTGGGGCAGGCCAAGCTCCCCAGGGGGACCAGCGAGCTCTCAGCTTTGTTTTTCAGACAGAGACTGGAAAAACCTTGCTGATGGTTCTTGCAGCAATATTCAACATTTTGCCTTTCTCACCCCTACCAAACAGATTCTTTTAACAAAAAATCTAACTTTGTGGTCTTCTAGCACACATCCAACTTTAAGTAAATTATTTTATCACACCTAGTGTTTAACCTAATATGCTATCTTCATGCTAACACCTGACTTTTAGCAGCAAAACCAACACAAATATTTTTGAGATCTGCAGCTCCTTTACGAGGAAGTGGGTGGCTCTGAAAAGAGCCTTTGGGTTCCTTGGACGTAGGATCACTCCTCAGCTTTTACTTGGCCTTAGCCTTGTGGCTGTCGGTCTTCTTGGGCAGCAGCACGGCCTGGATGTTGGGCAGCACCCCGCCCTGCGCGATGGTGACCTTGCCCAGCAGCTTGTTGAGCTCCTCGTCGTTGCGGATGGCCAGCTGCAGGTGGCGGGGGATGATGCGCGTCTTCTTGTTGTCGCGGGCCGCGTTGCCCGCCAGCTCCAGGATCTCGGCCGTCAGGTACTCCAGCACGGCCGCCAGGTACACCGGGGCGCCGGCGCCCACCCGCTCCGCGTAGTTGCCCTTGCGCAGCAGCCGGTGCACGCGGCCCACGGGGAACTGCAGCCCGGCCCGCGACGAGCGCGACTTGGCCTTGGCGCGCGCCTTCCCGCCCTGCTTCCCGCGGCCAGACATCGCTCCTAACAGCACCTCCAACCACCGCCCTGCTGACGCGACTCACGTGTTGCTAAGCTCCCTCCCCTTCCCCTTTTATAGCCTCCCGAAGCAGCCCGGCTTGCTTTCCGATTGGCTGGCGCGCTCTCTCTCTCGCTCTGACCAATGGCGCCGCGGATCCAAATCCACCCAATGGGCGGCGGGCGGCTGCCCGGCTCCGCGCACCCCCATTTCATCAGCGCTCCGCGGGGGTGGGCGTGGCGTCCCCGGCAATTGGTTTCGCTGTCGTT
Organism: Tetrao urogallus; assembly: GCF_951394365.1. NCBI lineage: Eukaryota > Metazoa > Chordata > Aves > Galliformes > Phasianidae > Tetrao > Tetrao urogallus. The sequence goes on from NC_136813.1 coordinate 146,426,775, forward strand.
TCCGAGCGGTTTGATATCGGGGTTGGCAGCAGCGCGCGGCTCTGGATTTGACCTCCGTGCCATCGCCCACCGCTTGCACGATGCTGAGGAGCCAGGCGAGGACGTGAATGAATAGACTGAAGCACGAGCAGCCCCAGCTCTCGCTGCTTTGGTAAAAGCAATGGGAAGAAGTCACCTCTTTGTGCTCTTTTCACTTAGATCTGCACTAAAGGCAAAGAAGAGAAGCCCCCCCCCCCCGCACTGATTTAGCTTAAGGCGAATCAGAGACAGGGTCTTTCTGCTAAAGCGTCAGCCCTACGTGCATCTGGTTTCCACATACAGTACCTTTGCAGTTCATCCAAAAAAGAAGTCCTGTAGGAGAGCATCACAGAGGATGCAGCAGTGCCCTGCCTGGCTTCAGACCCTTTGCAGAAAATGAATGGAGTAGTCCCTAGAGGATTTTGCATAGACAAATCCAGCTCTTCTGCTTGCTTCCAGAATCCAGGAAAACAAAATCAAAGGGTAAGGCTGAGTCATTAATAATCAGCCTGAGGCTTACAGCCAACTAAAGGTATTGCTTGAGGTATTCACCAGTCTGGCTGACTAAGAACAGGAGCATTTATGTCCTATATATTCAGCCACCAGTCTGGATAGAAATCATTCACTAGAAGTCATTCAGTGTAAGCCCTTGAACAGGGACAAAAGTTCTCCCACTCTCTTCTATGCTCTCGTAACAGTACCCATTTTGTTGCCTTTTTAAAGAAAAGATAAAGGCACTCTCACAAATAACCAATTCCTAATCTTGTGCTCAAATTCAGTGCTTCAGACAGAACTTAAGTATTTTGAAAACGCAGTTCCCTCTCTGAGGAAGCATTTGGGAAAGTCTTACTGCCTACACAGCTCATCCCCCAGGTCTAACAATGGTTTTGTCTACAAGAACCCAATAAGTTTTGTTCCCATTTGATGCAGACTGCAAGTATTTGTTTCTTGCAACGATTTCTGGAATATTGACTCTGTCAGTATAGTTTATGGAACTAAAGCAGTATTTCAAGTAAAACATTTTTTAATACTAGAAAATAAGAACCACCTTCTTTTCCACCTATACGCTAGATTTACATATACCACAAGGAAGCCAATATTTTGATACACTGAATATTTATTGTCTTTCACAAGACAAAATGAAGGTTCCCCTGCCAATGAAAAGCCATCAAGATGACGGTTAAGGGGACAGGGTGCAAAATTCCAGTGTACAGTATACGCAACAAATGACCGCCCTGACTACCCCGGAAGAAAGATGATTGATCTCACTGCAACTAAAAACAAAACAAAACAGGATTATAAAATATTTACAGAAAGGAACAGTACAGAAAATAAAAATTGGACAACCACGTGTGTATGAAATTCTGCTAACGCTTTTCTGGCTCCTTAAAAATTGGCTCCACTACCCTCACCAGAGCATTCAGGATGTGAAAGGATTAAGGAAGAGCAAAGTCAGCCCCAACTCCTATGCCCCCTCCACAGAGCACCATCACCTCCTCCAAGGAACTGGGAGGACTCAAGGGAAGCAGAGTTGCCTTACTGACTGTAATTCCCTTGCTCCAAGTGGACACGCTAGCTCTGAAAGGAAATACTTGGCTGCACCTCACCTGCAGCAGTCTCTACTCAGAGCATACTGGCAAGCTAACCTATGGGTAGTAGGGAACCTTTCCCTGTCATGTGAGCCCTTTCATTGCTTGCAGAAAGACCTCTCCTTCTTCCTCTGTGGTGGCCTGATCTGTGCTCAGAGGGCAGGAAAGCTGATTGGGACAGGTCAGAGAAGACCTTCCATTTCCTTCATGAAGGCTTCATACACATCATCCTTTGTCTGTACAGAGATAGGGGCAGACGATCCAGCCTTAGGGGCAGCTTTGGTTAACGGGAGAGCAGGCTCATCATCCTGTTTTCTCTGAGAGGCAGCCAAGGCCCCTTTATTCTCCCTGCGCACTCGCAAGGCAGTGGGCACAAAGCGAGTGATTTCAGCCTTGGGGTTAGTGATCTGTGGCTTGGCACTGATAGTAGCCGTGGCCTTCTTCTCAATGGTGGCTGCACTGGTGTCATCCGCCTTGGGACGCTGAATCAAGCTGGGTGGGGCACTCAGAACACCAGGGTTTGGAAGAGGAGCTGGTGGGTAAAGCCCAGGCGGGGCAGGTCCTAATGGAGGCACCAGAGGTGGCCGCAGCATGCCTGGGCGAGGAGGAGGGATACCTGTAAAGAAGAAGAGAAAAGGTGAGCTGACTCTACCTGGGATTCCTAAAATCTCTGGACAAAAATAATGCACAGGCTCACAAAGCCAAAGATTGTCAACAAAGTGCAGAGCCGCTGGCTTTAGAGAAGGGGAAACAGGGACAAGTATTGCACCACTTGATAGCTCCCAACAAGAAGGTAGAAGGAAGCTGAATTAAGACAAGAAAAATGCTCAGCAGACTTGGGAAGCCACGAGAGCCTGTGTATTGCTCTCCTTCAATTTTCAAAGTTAAAATCTAAAAAGCTTCCTTAATGATTTATCCCACTGGAATTTCAAAATCAGAAGCACTAGCCAGCAAAACAAAAAAATCACAACACACTATCTCCTGTTCAAAAACAATGCAGCACACGTTTAAACACTGAAACTTTTTATTATAAAAGTGCCAGATCTCTCACTACCAAAATATGCATAGCAGTATGGAATTATTTGTTATTATAAAGAAATGGCATCAAGGAGCAAACCAGAAAGAACCTAAGGGCATACCTTTAGCTGCACATACAAGAACGAAGGCAAACTGGCAGTAGGGAACTATTTAAGGTCTAAAGGAATATCTGATACTCCAATTAGATATACTGCCTTGATCACCAAAACAAACATCATAGAGAACTGGGAAGACAAAGTAGGGAAAAAGCTGGCTCCGAAGCACAGCACTTTACCTGGGGGGGCAGGAGGTGGCAGGCGAGGAGGGGGTCCACGTGGAGGAGGGCCTGGTGGAAGACCAGGTGGGGGACCAGGGGGAGGGCCTGGGGGTCGCCCAGGCGGGGGACCCGGTGGTAGAAGTCGAGGTAAAGGCCCACGCAGTCCTGGTAAACCAGGAGGTCTCAGGAAAGGAGGAGCTCCTGAAAGCATACACGTAGGAGAAGAACTTAGGTTCGTGGATACAAGAACAATCCCACCTGCTAATACTGAAGATTCTCAACAGGAACTTCAGAGGTGTTCTCACACTAGCCAGCTGCCTGATTAAACCAAATCTTCTAAGATGTCTCAGGAAAAGGCAACAGTTGTAGAACCAAGAAAGCTTCTTGGTTATATTCAAATACAAATATTTTCTCCATCTTCAAGAAAGGCTTTTCCCCATGTATTGAAACAACATTGAGAATAAAGTATGGTTATCCGAACTTAAACAGCTAGAAATGAAAGTATTTTAGTCTCTTCAGGCTGTGATTCTGGCCTGAGAAGTACAGAGTAATTTCACTCTATTGAAAATAGCTGCTTTGAGGTTTGAGGTTCCCCTTCTAGGGGATGTCAGAAACAAAACTGGGGGAAGACATTAAGAAAACCACAGACTGACCATGGAAGAAACCTCACAGGTCTCAGCAAATACCACACTGGGCTTCTGTACTTAATGTGTAATACGCCCTGCAGCTTCATAACCCCGACACCGATAAACCATCTGTAATACTAAGAGCCTGCATTCTTCAAAACAAATCAAATTAAATACTCACCAGGTGGAGGGCCAGGAGGAAGGCCAGTAGGTGGCCCTGGGGGTCTCAGTGGAGGGGCTGGAGGTGGTCCTAGTGGAGGTGGCCCAGGCATAGGAGGTGCCTGTATTTGACCCGAAGCAACGGCCTGTGAAGACTGCTGCTGCTGAGTTGAGGCTGCAGTAGATGACCCAGTCTCTGCAAGAGCTTCCTCACTGTGTTGCTGTTGTTGCTGCTGCTGTTGTGATGTGTCTTCAGACTCTGAGTCATCTTCCTCCTCTTCTTCTTCTTCTGAGTATTCCTCCACTTCTCTCCCTTCTTCTGGGATTTCCTGACCTGAAAGCAGACACATTTATAAATATCAGTCCACAAGTATCAACTTTGTCAACATAAAACACTAAATAAGAAAAGAAAAAAAAAGGAAAAGTTCACCTCAAAGGAAAGAAAACTGATGATATTAATACACACAAAATGCAAAAAAGTACTACATAGTTCTGCTTTCCTGGGGGTACTGAAACTTCTATTAATAAATCTGAACACCAGTTATTTGAGTTTGTGGGAGATACATTTTTTGTTTGTTTGTTTTTTATATTTAGCCCCCAAACTAGACATAATCACCACTTCTAAGAAACCCATCTTCTCCCAGCTTCCTTTCCTCTCCTTCCCCCCCAAAAAAATACATGAGTGTCTTTGTGTCTATTTAAAATGAAAAATCTGGACTCTGTGGGTTAATACCTTTCTTCAAAAGGATATTTTTAGGAAGTATTGAACCTTGCAGATTACACGCTGAGCACACTAGGCTAAAAATAATAATCTAAATTAAAACCAACCACATTTTACATTCTTAGTAGATTTTACAGCATGGCAGTAGTGCATTTACCTCTATAAAACGGAATTGTGCAAATTAAGTTCACCAGGAAACCTTATCTGCAAATCTAATGGTAGGGATACGTTGAGAGGAAGCATATCACCCACCTGCCATTCGTAACATCATGGCCTGGAGTGGAGTCAGTTCTTTCATGTTCTTCTTCTTCTTCCGTGATTTCCCAGGCATGTCTGCAAACCGTACGCTGTGACCTGGGGAAAGCAAAGCACAGACAAAAAAAAAAAAAAAGGCAGAGGGAACAGAATAAATCAGTAAATATAAAAATAAAATACACATATATTAAAACACAAAAATGAATGTGTGTATGAAATACATTGAAGTCTTCCACTTGACACAGAAAATACATCATTATGACATAATGATACTCCTAAATAAGAGTTAAGAGCCATCTTCTTCCCAATCTTCTCAAGATTTGGTAACCTAGGATTTTCTGTCAATTGGAATCCTTTTAAACAATCAAGAGAAATCATCCAAAAGCATTAACAGTGCAGCCATCACAGAAGTACTATTCAAGTCACCAAAGAGTGAGTATATTTTACAGTAAGCCTTAATTTTTCATGGAGTCCTTTGCTATTTCAATGCTTCAGGTGAAAAATGTTGCACATTCAGATAGTGAACTTCTTGGTAGTTTCCATTCATTAATAAAATTGTTCAGGTGGAATTTAAGTGACCTAGAACAGAGGTCATTGGCTAAACAGACTACTTTTTTCCCCTACCCCACAGTAAGGAGAACAGACAAAACACTGTTTAGTAGTACTTTTCTTCTGAAAACTCAAAAGCCCAGTCCGTGAATTCCCATCATACCTGATTTCTTTTCTTCTCCACCTTCCCTCTCCTTGTCATTATCACGATGTGGGAAGTCCTCACCTTCACTGTCTGCATCTGACCTATCACTGTCACTATCATCACTACTCTCATCATGCTTGTCTTGATCCATATCCTCAGGATAGCCTTCATCCTCACTTGTACTGGACATATCATCATCATGCCCTCGCTGCCCTGTGAAAAGCAAAGTATTAAGAAAGACATGAACTCCAAGCACGCTGGTGTGAAAGGCAGAATATTATAAGATCATAGTAAGAAAAATCTTCCTAGCAACAGAGTGAACGTATTGTCAAAATTTGCTATTTAACACATTCTTAATGTATTCTGGGGAGCATATTGGTAAGGTTTCCTATTAACAGTTGATTAACTGGCACAGTAAATAAGTGAAGGGAACTGAATTACACAACTTCCCCCTTAGAAATACTTCAGTCCTTTTTGGTATGCAGTGAGGCTGACATTCCCATTTGTAGAAGTTTCTATGGAAAATACAGTAACTGTTTAAAAATGCATCCTCAGATTTGGTGTTACCTTTTTTGTTTGTTTTCTCGGGTTTTAATGTAAGGTGGGGGGCAGGGGGAAGATTACTTTCTCTGCAAATACACACACTATCTCCTTAAAAATAGAGTAAAACACATTTCAGCCTCGCTAAGACTACATGGGAAAACTCAGTTTACCCAATATAACGAAAAAGTATCTGCAAGCTAAAATTAAAAAATACAGCATTTAGAAATACATTCAACAACAAAACTGCAAATGTTATGAAATATATTGGAATCACCTCAGGATTGCAAATCACTCAAAGAGTTCTTCAAGTAGTACAAACACTCACATTATCCAGACAACACCTTATCTAGAGTGCACCATGTTCACAGCAGTACTATTCACAGCAAAACAAAGAGGTCAAGAACCCAGAAAGAGACAGGAAAGTCCTTGCCTGGTTCGGAACCGTAAGAAACGTCTTCCTCTCGCCTTCGAGGAGCCACCTCCAAAGCAAAACCCACTTTACGACCATACATCTGTAGGACCTGTGGTGGGGGTGGTCCTGGAGGAGGTCCTGGGGGCTTCCTGCCAGGAGGTAAACGTGGAACACCGAGCCCAGGAGGAGGAAGCATAGAAATAGAACGAACTGGTGGTCTGGAAATAAGACAGAAAATGAAAACCAGAAAAATCACAACAAGAAACAAATTGCTTATGCAACAAGTTGGTGAAATTATTCTACTCAAAAAAAAAAATATATATATATACATGCATAGGAAGAACTAGTACTAGCTTGAGAGCCAGATACACAAATAAACTAGGAGTTTAAACTGAATATACTAGCAAGACAAAAAAAAAAGCCTGCCTGACAGATCAAGGGGTATTCACGTTCAAACAATGAGGCAGGGCTTTAAGTTTGATCAGTAAACAGAAAGACAAAAAGGTACAAAATACTACCCAAATCAGTTTAAACAGAAAGTCTAATAGGAAGGAAAGATTGAGGTTTTTTAGTCAAAACAGAAAAAAAAAAAAAAAAAAAACCACAAAAAACCAATTCACTCCCACAGAATTTCCAATTTCTGCTTCTCAATATTACTCCTGCTTCCAACCCCAGCTCTTTCATACTAAGAGAAAGCGTTCCTGTTTTTTTTCCCCCCTTCCAAGCATCCTTTTCCTCTTACCCATAGGCTGATGTCTTCTTGAGGATAGAAGGTGGCTGGGCCCCAGGAAGGGGAATGTCTTGTATAAGGATGTTGGAGGGAGCATGAGGCATGTCAGGTAAAGGGATACTTTCCACTTCAACATGCTGAGCATTCTGGGGGAAGAATAAAATAATAATTGAGTTCCACAGAAGCTACTGTACAGCCTTATTACCTTTAAGAACACTCAGCACATGGGACCTACCATCACTTGCCAAAAATCTGTTACACGGGCATGCTGCCTTACAGCAGTCAATGCTGCAGTAAATGCTTTCAGTACAAAACAAATCACACACACAGAGCACACATGAAAAGCTTTTGTCTTTCAGTCAAACCCAACCACATCTTCATCAGCTTTAAACCTTCTATCCCCAAAACAAAACAAAAAAAAAATGCAGGCAAGTATGCCTACACCTCCTGAGCATCCAAAAAACTTCAATCATAGGCTCGGCATGCCCTAGAAAAAGAAAATTTAAAATACTTGCACGTGTGCAACATTATATTTTTCTGTACAATTGGGAACAATTTCACAGAAAGTTCCTTAATGAATGACAAATAACCGTTTCCAGATCTAGATTTGTGTAATCAATGCATGTACGGATGTTACAGTTAAGAAATATACAGGAAAATTAGGCCAAAAAGGTTATCACACTAAAGAAGGAAGGATGGAAAGCTTACCCTTGTCCTGGGCTCACTGAGAAGACTCCGGGGGAGTGATCTCCAAAAGAGATCCTTCCCCAGTGGTAGTCAGCTCTTAAATGGGGTCTAGGAGAGGTGGAGCCAGGTTCCACCCCTTCCAGTTGCACAGGTGAATTGCCTTCACCTGTGCTCCCAGGTCTGACTCATTGCTCATCTCAGGTGGTCAGAGGTTCAGGCCATGATTTAGCAGTCCCCATACAAGATTTAACAGAAATACCAACTGCACACACTCATATGCTCTCTCTCTCTCTCCTTAATACAGAAAATAGATCCCAATATCGATCTGCAATGTAAGTTTTCCTTTAATCTAATCTATTATTAAATTAAATCTATGTAAGAGGGAGAAATACGGACTAGTCATCGTCCACACTGTCTTCACTGAAATACTCTAACTGGAGTTACTAAGAAACCTAGTACATGTGCTTAATATTAACTAAATATATACTGCTCTCTTATAAAGACCCCTTTTTAAACTGTTGCACCTAAAGAGAAAATGAAGAGTACACAGTACACAGTTACAAGCCTCAACATTAAAAGCATTACCTTGACAGCATCAAAATACTGGCTGAGTTGTGCTCTCTTTTGCTCATACTCCACTTCCAACTTGCGGAGTTCTTTATAGATGTCAGGATTCTCCTTCTCATAGAGCCGTAAGATACGCTCAAAAGTCTCACGGAGCTTTTTGCGTTTATCCTTTAGCACTTTTTCATTAAGCTGTGGCTGCTGCACTGGGTTAAACTCTAATCAAAGACAGCAAGAGCAAGCCAAAGATTCAGAAGTTACTCTACTCCACAACCACAATTAATGAAACAACTTCAAACCACTTTCAGTTCCTATTTTCAGGAAGTCTTCCGCATCAAGACCAATTATAAGTCACTTACACACTCAGTACTCAGTGTTTGACAGCTATCTTCAACACCCAGTACCTCCCCTGCTCACCCATCTCATCCAATTTTTCCATGTCCCGGATGATCTGCTTTGGGTCTTTCATCTTCAGTACAGCTGCTCGTACCATCATTCGTTGCTTTTTGTTCTAAGAAGATCAGAAATCAAGGAGATCAGAAAAGTGACACAGGAGAAAGAAAAGCTTTTTGCTAAATAATCCTCTGTCAACACTCCCAATCTAATAGAAAAAAGAAAAAGGCACCTCAAAATGCCTTGCAGATATTAACCACAGCACAAATCAGCAGGAGAGATATTCAAAACTTCTAGGAGTTGTAATTCCACTATCTCACTATTTACAGATGGTTCTATACTTCATACATTCCAATGAAGACACATACAATCAGTAAAATAAATCAACTGACAAAAACAGTAAAATGAATCATGCCAACAAATACATAAAGGTTTTTTTTGTTTTGTTTTAACTCAAATCCAGATTTCTGTCTGTGTTTTCTTAACTGTTTGGACAGTATATTCCTAACTAAATTTTACAAGATCAACTGAAACACTGTAGTCTATTCACCATTCGTGGCCCTTTATAATCACAAACATCATGCAAAGCACAGGGAATGCCAAGTAAATGTTCCAGATCTCTTTATGTACCTTTTTTAGTTCCCTCTTCCGAGCTTCCTTTCCTAGAGAGAGGGAAGAAAAAGAAAGAGAGAAAAAAAAACTTGAAACAGTGGCTCAAATCCGCAAACAACCTTTCCTTCTTCGGGATAAGCACAATTTCTCAACAGTTCATTCATTTTGAATTTTTCATTAAATAAAAGGAAATTTTAAAGCTCATCTTCCCACTGATAGACAAACACAGTATGAAATAGATATCTATTTTGTATGTTTCATGTAGAAAGAAAATGCAGCATAGCAGTCTTCAGGCCTCTAGAAGCAGCAATGTTTTTATACTGAAAAGAATAAGAGACAAAAAAAAGGCACAGTGATGCATGCAATTGTAAAAGATTGCTGCTGAAATGTAGCGTCAACAAGAAACAATGCCTTTTAAAAATATGCAGGCTTTGAACATGCATCTGAAACAAAAAATGCTCACAGTGGAAGTCTGGTTTTTCTGTTTCTATGTAGCACTGAAAATGCAGTATGTTACAAAAAAGGGAAAACCCCCTCCTGTAAACTGAGCCTTTGCAAAATGTGACATTCCATAAATTCTAGCCTCAAGTAGATTACCTCCACCTCAAGGAGCAGCTCAGCCAATAGTTAAGTATAAAAACTACAGAACACTGATAATTACAGTAAAAATTAAGGGAAAGATAGTGCAGAACAGCAACAGCATGCAAGCTAGTAGCCTTCTTGGAAACTTTTACAGCCAAAATGGAAACAGTACTTTTTGGGCTTGGGAAACTCAGTTCCCAGACAGAAGGGATGATCTTATCCTCAGAGAAAGATCTTTATCTGCTTGCCTGGGACTCCCCATTCCCTTTTGCTTAGTTTTTATGGGTACTTACGAGCCTGATCTGTGGGATTCATGAATTTCCCACTCTTGGTGGATGATGTAGATCTCCGCCCCATTTTGGCTTTTTTCTTCTGCTTCAAAATAAAACAACTGAAAAAGACCTGGAAAAGATAACCATAATTTCAGGTCCTATGCATAAGTAGGACACATGTGCTTATTCGTCCTCTTTGTATGAGTAGGTTGACAAACCAAAGAAAACCTCAAGTATTCTAAGATCATCAAATCCTACACAAGTTCAGGTATTCACATCAAAACCATCCTATTTTAATTAAGTACCACTTAACTACTTACATACAACTACTTTAAGTGCAGACTTTAAACAAGTCAGTTTGTTCTTCACCTCATGACTTGAACTGGGAAGCTTCTTGCTTTTAGAAAAATAAATTTGTATCTTATTGTATCCTTCCATAACATAAGCATGTCAGAGCCTTTCTAGCTTTCCACTTAATCGCCTAAGATACCTCTACTTCAAATGTTTCCCATATATATCCTTTTTCCTCCTAGACTTTTAGGTTGCCCTTGACTTCTCCCCTACCAACCATCAACCACCACATCCATCAAGAAGCACTCTGTACGCATTCTTTTTCTCCTCACAGACCACTACCCTTATGCTATCTCAATCTGCATCTGTTTCAAGCTGCATCACAATGACCAGAAAGGAAAGATTATTCTAATAAAGAGTTCTTTCGCACCTTTGGGCACTTCTTTAACTTACAGTCAACTGTAATAGCTGAACTACAGTCAGAGGCATTGCCTTTCTCAAAGAGAAAAACGTTCTCAAACCCTGATCCCAAATCCTTTTAGGGCAAAAAAGGAGGGTCCGCACAAGATAACCGGTGAAGGAGGAGGGAAAAAAATCAACCGACCCAACGTATGCTTCGTGAGCACTGGGGAGCGAGGCATAAAGTCTCCAGTGAAGCACACGAAGGCCTCCCCACCTCGAGGGATGTTGGGGGAAAGGAAGAAGGCGGCAGCGCCAACCGCCTTCCTCCCCCCGCTTCCTTTCCCTTTCCCTTTCCCTTTCCCTTTCCCTTTCCCTTTCCCTTTCCCCATCCCAGCTCCATCCCTTGTCTCTCACCACTCGGCCCGGCGGGGTAAGGCGAGGCAGCTCAGCTCCCTCCCGCCGCCGCGGCCTCTACCACCACCGCGCTACCCGCCGCTGCTGCGCCGCCATCTTGAACGGGGACGGAGTGGCGCGCCGCGGTAAAGCACGACCGTCGTAAAGCACGACTGTCGTAAAAGCACAAGTGCAGCACGGCGCCAACTCTATGATCTCGCTGCCTTTCTGGCACGCGCGGGGGTTGCCGGGACGGCGGCGGTCTGGGGGAGGGTTGGGAAATAAAACTCTGAAGAATCTGAATTGCTGTGAGACTTTTTCACTGTTTAATAGATGCTGTGAGAAATAAATGGAAATAATTTAAATCTTGTCCCTGTCTTTGGTTTGTGATAGAAGGAAGCAGGTGATGTTTACTGACACCTTCAGCAGCCACATGAGGCAGTTGGTTGCTTAGCAGTGCCTCGTTTTGGCTGCCTTCTTCATTGGGGTTGTGCTTATGTAGAACACGTCTGTACTATGCAGATTTAATTCTTCATTCTGCGTCCACACGCAGAGCAGGGAGGGAATACACGAGGGATGTGGTGGGAACACCTCCACCATGAGCATCCTTGACGAGTGCCATATCACTGGAGAGAGAGAGCTTGCTGAGCCTTTGCAGGTTGCCCGCTCCACATAGAGGCTGGGTCTCTCACTGTGCAATATTCAGCTCGGGCAAAGCGTTACCATGACGACCACAACTGCTTTCTCCTAGGGATGTCTGCTGACTAGTAGAAAAATATACTACACAACTGCCAGTGATATCAGCAAGTCCCATAGATTCTTTTTTTGCTGGACTAGGGGAAAAGAGCATGTGTTTCTTTTTAACCTCAGGGCTCCCTTGTGGGGGTGGGAGGTGCTGTACCCCACTGTGAGGTCAGCTCCCTGGGGTTCTGGCCAGGCTTCTGTGGGCTCACGGCCTTCTGCCCCATACGCTGAGGGAAAGGTTCCCTCCTGCTGGGCTCCAGCACCTTCAGCATCTTATGGACATGAGGACATCTCAGGCACCTGCTTTTTCAAGGAAGTCATCCTTCCACTAAGCCCAGCAGGATCAAGGATCAATCAAAAGGTGAATAGAAACTGTATTTTTAGGTTCTTCATTATGTATCCTGCTTCCACTGGCACTGCTTAGAATTTGCTTTCAAGAAAATGTGGGTAAGCTCTCTGAAAAGTACAATGGATTTGCTTCTGTTTGACTCCACTTTTCTACTACAGCAGTGGCTGACAATCTCACAGAGATACGTAGTGAGCTCATTCTTTTTCTCCCTAAGTTAGAGTGTAGATTTGCACACAGAAAACAGCAGGAATGAGGAACTCCTGCCTCTGCAACGCTCAAAATGGCACTGCTTCTGCAGCTGGACAGTTTGTACAGCCTCTTGCCTCTGAACAGCTGCCCCTAAACTGATTGCTGTGCAGGTCAAGAGTGAGGCTACATCACACATTAAACAAGATGCTTTGGGTCACCAAGTCAACACAAAAGCTTATGTCTTGGTAAGGCAGGGTTTTTTTGCTTCCTCTAAATTGCCTCTCCTGGGTCACACTGCCCAGCCTGTGGCTTGTGCTGGTCCCAGTTTTATCATTTCAGCAGTGGCCTCTCTGGCATTTGAACTTTGTCTCTTGAGAGCCAGCAGCTGCATTGCCATCTAGTGGCTACCACGTTAGTGAAAACAAAAGAGGAAAAAAGAAATAATAAAGTGGGAATAGTAGGAAAAAAAAAAAAAAAAAAAAAAAAAAAAGTTGTATATATATATGCATATATATATATACACAACACCAAAACAGATTGGAAGACGACAGTGGACAGCTTCCTTGATGTAATCTCACCCGCCTCTTCATTTTTGCATGCACTACCTAACCAGCATTTGATGCTGAATGTTAACAAGCATGTATGAAGAATTTATAATCTGCATCCATAATGAAGGATTTCAATATTTTTTTCTTGATTTGATTTGAGATTGATTTCTTATGATAATTTAAAAAAAAAAATCAAGTGCAGGAAAGAGAGCACTGAGAATATTTAGATATATTTTTATTAATTCCTAATTCTATATATATATATACTTTTTTTTTTTTTCAAAGAAAAAAAGCAAACCACAGCAAATCAGAGATTGACAGCAAATCATGCTCTTGCTTCTAGCTTTGTTCTGAAAGGTTGCAAAATAAGGCCATTTGGTGGCAAGTTGTGAAATATAGGATTAGAGTATTTTTGGCAGTCCCACACTGGTGACTCGTGAAGCTCTTGTAAGTAAATTTAGCGCATTAATAGGGCTGTAATCTTACAAATCCTTGTGTAAGCATATAATGCCATTTGATCAACAAAGTAGCCAGTGTGCACAGAAGCATCTACTTGTGAGCGGGCAGGAGCAGGACAATACTGATAACATGATGTTTCTCACAGCTAGATACATCAGGAGAACTACAGCTGGGTTCTCTCAACTGTTGGGCCTGTAGACCCATGATTTTTCTACCTGTTAATCTGCTGGCATTAGAGTTTATATAAAGATCTCTGGCTGGCTTCTCAGGCAAGAAGGCACAGGAAATAGGAGTTACATGTGCTTTAGCTAGTCCTTGTAAGCGCTTCTATGAATGGGGAATTCAGCCTGTCAGATTTAGTACAAATCCACACCAAGAGATCATGGTAACAGCCATCCTGGTAAATTCTTCAGGTGATTATATGGTTGTTTTGCTGAAATCGTATTCTTCTGTTATGATGTCATTTTGATGGAGAAACTCTGGAAGAGAAAAACTGTACTTTCTCACCACTTCTGCTCCAGCAGTGCTTATTACTGTCAGTAGTACCAATAGCATTTCATCTACAATCCATTCTGGAAAACAGGTGAAGAAAAAGTGCCGTGTATTTAAAGTGTTGCCTTTCCATTCACTGAACTTGATGTCTGACCAAAGAAGTCACTTCACGTATGGCACACTGGTATTTTTCTGATGCTTCTTTAAACTCAGCCAGGTGCTCCTCATAGCTCCTCACAGCTGCCAGCAGCTGATTCCTCTCTACAGCACCCAGAATGGCATGGAGAATCATTTCCATGCCGAGCCCAAGGATGGTAATGCTGATTCCTCCAAGAACAGATGCCCCGATCTGCGCAAGGAGGCTGACGAGTTTGCAGACAGTGATAGTGATAAGGTTGGAGCTAAGCAGTTTGACAGCTACCATCCCAGCAGTTGAAGTCACTTCTCCAAGAACAATGGAAAAAACTTTATGGGCTATTGCAATTTTCTCCAACTCAGGCTCTTTGATATCGTACAGCTTCTGGTACAGCACAGGCTCCAGCTTCTCCCTCATGTCACTATCAATCTTCTGTACTTGACACTGAATCTCACGCATCGCTTGAATGATAATATCACAGTTTTCTTTGACAGTGCTGCTCTCTCTCATCTTGATATGGGTGATAGTACACCCCAGGTGTGCATTCAAAACTCCAGCCAGCTCATTTGTTGCATGGAAATTCATAGACATGCAGTCAAGCAATTCCCGGTGCAGATGGATCAGTTCTTGTCGTCTCCTGGGGTTTTCTGGGTAAAGGAGGTCACTCAGTGCCATTCTTCAGGAATAAACTACTTCAAGAGAGAAAAGAAGGTTCTTGCTCTGTTTAATACCCATAATCCCATCCCTTAATAAGCAGTGAAATGTAGACTGCTTTGTCTCTGCCTCACTAGTTCTTATGCTTGGCAAATCAAATCCCAAGACATAGCTTGTACATCCATAAATCTTAAACACTGTTATGTATCCTTAACCAAATTATTCAAAAAGGACTTTATGAGACTTATGAACATGCTCAGAGCAACAAAGCCAGCTAACAATATGCAATTATGCATATGCAATAGTAGATTGGTAAAATGATATGCAATTAGTAGATAGGTAAAATGAACATGAGTCTTCCCTCTTTAGGAAACTGAACTAGTTCACTAAAGAACAGGAGAAGCTCATCTAGTCAGTAAAAACTAAAATAAGGTGTGGAAATGAAAAACCTTTTCTAGATAAACTTTTCTGTTGAAATACTTTTTTTTTAGTGACATTAGTGATATCCGACTTTTAAATGACTATAATGACTGTGCAGTCTGTGTCAGCATGAGGGTGTTTTTAAGCCACTGTAGTTTATTTCTTATCCCATTCAAGAGGAATATAGGAACTTTATATGCATGCTAAATCACATTTGGGAATTCATAGAAAATAGCAAAATTGTCTATAACAAACCCATCTCTACCCATATCACTTGCAAACAACACCTACTGTGTTTTCTTTCTTGGTATGTAGCCCCTCTCCCTTCACTGTTTCTTTCTTCAGTATTCCTAATCACATCCCTTAATAATACCATGAAGACCCTGTTGATTTTACACTGCCAAACGTCAAGCAGCTACAGGCAGCTGCCTGACATTCATTGTGCCATGTCAACTCCTGCAGGATGCCTGGGAGGACAGACTGCCTTGGAGCAGCAGGCAGCAACCTGCAGGGTCTGCCCTGCTCATGCAGCCACACTCCCTCTCTGTGCCATCTTTTAAGCCATCACCAGCTGCAAAGTAAAAATGATTTTGACTTTAGCACATGCATCTTACTTTGCAACGGAGCCAAACAATGAATGAGTAGGATGATTGGTTTCTTTGGTGATGCTTTTGCTTTCTCAACCCTTTTATTCCAAACCACTTTTATTGAGCCACTTTCAGACATTTCCAAGATAAATCTCTTCTTGTTCTCAGTGCCCACACAGCAGAGTTATAGCTACAAATAATCAAGTGTGGGAGATTAGCTAGATTTTTCTTGTTGAAAGATACATTTGTGCCATTTTTTTCCTTTGTAGTTCCTGTCTTATTAGTTAACTGTGATCCCAGCTGTATTTCACTAAACACATCTTCCCCAGCAAGATCATTTGGAAAAGCAGAATGATCTTAACACTCCTCTAGCCAACTTTTAGTGTTAGTGTTGAACTACAAGCCAGTTCTCTCATGATTTTTCCCACAGTATTTTGCACAGTACATTGTTGTTTCAGACACTTACCTTGTAGCTCTGCTAAGAGAATAAGCTCTTTAACTTATCTTTCTTAAGGCTAGAGGAAGCAAAGGTTACATACAGTAAAAGGTTTTGACTTAGGGAAACAAAAAGTCCTGCCAGCTCAAGGTACGATTCCTCATGCTTCTGGGATGCTGTTGGCTTGTACTCTGGCTCAGTGTGATATTAATACCTTCCACTTTGCTGATGCTAGGTTGAAAGATCATTTGTTAATCCCCATTTGTACAAACTGCAAAGACAAAATGTTCTAAGAGAAAGAGCGTTTCAATGAACATTTTACCTACTAGAAAGCTATGGAGAATACTGATAGCATCTATTCTTTATGCATGATTCTTTCAGCTTCCAATGATTTCTTTTGATTTTATGTCCCTTAAACGTAACTTATCTCTTATTCTTCACATTGACGCTTTATTCACATTCACTTTTTAGAGTTAGACAGGCCACACACATTTCCATATTTCTGTCTATTTCTCCAACTCCAGGCATATTTTTTCCCACAGGCTTTTTGAGTTAAACATTCAGACTGCCTACCTGGTTGTGCCCAAGTGCTCTTTCAAACAGCTGAATGTGTACAGGGCAGTGATCTCATCCTGTTTCCACTGTGTTTCTCTGGTGGTTTCCAGCGGCATGTGATGAGTCAGGGATCCAGAGCCTGGGCTTCAGCTGGGTCCTGCTGCCTGCCTGTTAGCCATTGATTTTATTATGTGATGTTTATCTGAGTTCTCCTCATTTTCTTCCTCATTTTCCTTTCCTTTTAATTTTAACACATTACAATTTATTTCACACTAGTTCACAATTGTTAGGTCCTCCTAACAAAGGCCTTTTTTTCCTGAAGAGAATAGGGACAGCATGAATCCATCTGCCTATGGCAGAAGAATCTACAGCCATTGCTGTAAGGGGATGGTATAACTTACTGTTCTCAGAACAACAAAAAAAAGCCCAAAGTGTAGGACATGTGAAGACTCCTGCAATATGTTTAATTTTGTGTATACCCACTACTATATGCAAACTGAAGGATTATAGTTCTGAGGATGATGTAATGTAGATTGTTTGAGAGGACTTAGACAACTTTAGACAACTTTACCAATAAATATCAAAGGTGAAAATAATTCATCTGCTATTTCATCTCCTCTACTATTGCTTTTCAGATGACATGCTGAGGGTCAGGTTCAGAACTCCTGCATCCATAAGAATAACCACACCTGCAGCTTCTGAAACCGTATTTTGCTGTCCATTTTGGTAAGGTTGACTAAGAGCTTTTTCTGTTTTTTTTTCTAACACTGAGGTCTTGTGGGGAGAGTAAGGTGGTTTGATAATTTGTAATATTGATTTCAAAAATGTGACATTCTAGCTGAAAATATTTGTATTTCCCCCTCTTTGTCACCTGTATTTCCTCTGTTTGCTTTTCAGAGCCAGACACCTCCTTCAGAAATGTTAGCCCACCTCGGTTTTAGCAGTGACAAAGAAAGGCTGCTGAAGGCCTGCCAGAATCTGTATGAATTAGTGTACATTTATGTCTCTTCAACTAATACAATATTCCAGATCCTCAATCACCAGCTTGGTACCAACTTCCCCACCATGACAGTAAAAGAAAACTTCAGCATTAAAGAGAACCTGCAGTTCCTTGTCAGTGCTTTAAAAGAGATGCAAGCCACAATGGAAACAAGAGACAGAGATGTACAGGAAAGCATGAAGCAAAGATTGTGTGCTAAAATTACCGGTCGCATCATCTCTCTACAGGAAAAAATGGCTGCAGTAAAAGATATCTATGATCATTATAAGGGGATTATAGGAAGTATCTTGGGCGCACTGGTTGCAGTGTTGTTAAAACATGATAATTTCCCTGGCACAGTCGAGTCTGCTATGGAGCAGTTACTGAGTTCGCCTGCTTTATCCCTCCATGTATCAGAACTTCTCATGGACTATGCTGATATCATTAAGATGCTGCAACAGAATGGGACACCAAGTACTGCAGAAGACAGCTCCTCCTCAGGTGAAACATCACAACAGCTCAAGCTTCGTTCTGTATCCTCCAACTCTTCGCTTTTTGCTTTCATACAGACCCTCCTCCGAGGACATAGGTCCGTAAAGAAAAGCCTGAAAGTAGCAGCTGATTGCTTAGAGGAGGCTTGCAGGGTGCTGAGGCCACCGTGTGAAGCGTTCCAAATCTTTGTTAAAATGATTGAAAACTGCATCCCAGCAATAACAGAAAAGTTGCAAGAGACACAAATGTGCCAACCTTGTCCACCTTGATTCTGTTAACTTTCACATAGGAAGGAGTTCGAGCAAGCTTGACTGCACACATTCAAGACATACCTGTGACAGCTGTTTCTAATCTTCCCAGTCCTTTTTGAAATGTGTACTTAGTGTCTCTGAGCAATTAGGAATAATAATAAAGTTCTGTCAATCAATTATTTGCAATTAATGGTAAAGCAAAGGAAACAAAAATGTGGTGTGAAATATACATACAAAACAAGCTAATCGTAAAATAATAATCATAAAATCTGTTCAAACTGTGCAGGCAAACATGTTTCAGGATTTCTGTAGCAGCAGCTGTTCAGTTTGCTAGAGCATGCTACTACATTTAAATAATTACATGATGATCTCTGCCATTGCGTGTGTCTATATCGGACGTCAGAAATACTGAGTGTCCGACAACTCATTTCAGTCCTCCCAAAAAACAAAGACACTCACATTCCCTAAGTGCTCTCATTTCTAATGCTAGCATTTCTCAGGTTTCTAAGGTTCTGTGTTTATTGACACAGGATTTCCAATGGAATGGCAGCATCAAGCTTTCATGGAGATGCTCAGAAAGCCAAGCAGTTCATCCAACTGTTTTTTCTTGTCTGTTATTCAAGTGTATATTTCTGGATGTAGCCAGAGAGTCAGTCATTACCTGGCCCAGCACAATAAAACGCCAACTACAATAAAAAGAATGATGGAGGCAGAGGCAGTAGATCCACTGTTCTTGATTCTTGAAGCTGAAAGAAAGTTGAGAGAGCAGTCATTTAAATCTCCTTTGACTGCCTAGGGCTTCCTGCCCTTTCTAAAAGCACCTTTGCCCTAAAAAAGCATTTCCTCAAATCTACCTACTATTCTGGCTTAGTGCTGAGCAAAAATTCTCATTCCAAAGGGACAAAAGCAGGATCCCATATTAGTGGTGCACTCTTAGGACAGGGCTGTGGAACAAACCCACTGAGGTCATACAACAGAAGAGTTATCTCGTTAGCCAGGAAACTGATACTGTGTGTTTTGCCAGTCAATACCTCTCCTGTCTTCTGCCATAGGAAGGAGAACAGGAATGAAGCAGGGTAGTTTTGTTTACATTTATTTGAGCTTGGCAGAGTAGTACTGCACTAAAGTCCTGCGTAGTCCTGAGGCCTGATGTGTCTGAACTCAAGTTGCCAGCAAATCTCATCTGCCCTTGCATTAAGGGAGGCTGGGGACACAATGCATGTGTCCTGCAGCATCCTTGCAATAGCAGATAACATAAGCAGAGGCTGCAAAGTGCCCTGAGGCCTGCTGTGCAGCAGGTGGCCCCCTGTAGATACATCTGGTGTGAGCTGGTGGAGCTACTGGAGACCAGGCTGCCTGCATCCCACCTGCTCAAAGGGGTATATACAGTACCTTCCAAGAGCTGGCAGCGGTACTTGCTGTAGTTCCCCACGGAATGCAGGTGGAGCCGGTTGCCATGCTGTGTCCGAAAGAAGTTTTTGACAAGGAATATCTCATAAGGGGGAATGAGGACTTCCTTCTCAGACGTGTAGTAAGAAAAGCCTTGCATAGCTGCTCCCAGGCAGGTTGTCACCGTAAACAAAGTTTCATTCCCAAATTTCTGGGCTTCATTCCAGAGGCGAGAAGTGGAGGTGAAACGGCCAAATCTCACCATGCTGCCAACTGTAGCCTCAATATATAAGTCCTTCACACCCCTGTGCACCCGGTAGCAGTG
Source organism: Tetrao urogallus (assembly GCF_951394365.1). Lineage (NCBI taxonomy): Eukaryota > Metazoa > Chordata > Aves > Galliformes > Phasianidae > Tetrao > Tetrao urogallus. The sequence continues at coordinate 146,447,017 of NC_136813.1, forward strand.
ACGTTTCCCCACGCCATCCTTGCTGCTCTGCCACTGCTTCATTATCTGGATAGCTGTCGTTAGGTAAAAGTGAAAATATTTGTAGCTGAAGTTGTGTCTGTAATGCTCTGGAGACCTTCCTGCTGTGGATGTGGCCTAGTTCAGCTGAGAGTGCAGGGAAGAATTCATGGTGTAAGCCATGAGGACGGTGGCGTGACTATCATGCATCTCCCTCAGGAGACCTACAGGGCTCTTCAGCAAAGCTTCCTGAGCCTTCTTCCAGAGGTTCAAATAGTTCTTACTAGCAGCTATTTCCTTCTGGAAGTAGTCTCCCCTCTCCAGTTCTTCCATCATCTGCTCTCCGCAACCCAGGTACTGGTCGTCAAAGGAATGTAGAGCCATATCCATCATAAGGTGGATGCTGCCTGTATTGCAAAAGCAAATGATAGTTAACATCATAGGTGTGATTTTTTCTATATCTCTGTAAATGGAAGCCAGGCTTTCCCCTACCTTCTCCCTTCAGTTTTTCATTATTGACAGCAAAGGCATAGAAAGAAGGCATCTTTGACAAGCCCTTTATGAGCAACCTTTGGTTCAAGCTCCATTTCAGCAAATAACAACCAGAATGCTATAGTTCTTATTTTATGGAGATCAATGGCACTGAAGACTTATGGACAGTTTCCCTTCAAAGGTCAAGGGGATGGGGCCCATAGGACAGACCTACAGTGCATGAAGTTCAATATTCTGTTAATGGTTTGTGAGTGATTTTGAAGAAAGAAAGAATAAGAACATTATGTCAGTGCAGCCTGGACACATCTCACAGGAGAATCTCTTCTTTCTGTCTTATGTCCCATGGACATATTCTGGCTCCAGAGCAGGATGTTCAGTAAGGAGAAAACAGCAGCTCTGTGCCAAAACTTTTATTTGTCCATTCTGTCTCAGTGAGGCCAAATAGACTTGTCATGTAAATAAACATTAAAAACATGAGTAAGGTTTTACATAACCCAGTGCTATAAAAAGAAAATAATCTCTAATATATTTTATTTGTGAAAGGACACACTAATTATCCAATACCCTTCCTAGCGTCCAAAGTCAGTCTGGTCCACAAACCATATGAGAATTCCAATTATTTCTTAATGATACTGTGATTTCTTTGAGGGGAAGCTAAAATTCACAAGTTGTAAGTAGAGCAGTATGGTCCCATACAACAGCACACTGCTGTTGGCAGAATTTCAACTGAGACAGGCTGGAAAAGGAGAGGAACAATTCCACGAGAATTAATCCAAAGCTCCTAAAAGATTGTATTTAATTTTTTTTTTTTCAGTAGGATAAATGATTTCATCATTTCAAATAAAACACAGTATTTACTCTTCTTACCAGTCTTTGCAAGATCAGCAACAGAATGCTGGCCAGCAGAAGTACTGACGTCCTGGAGTCCTCCCAAGACATTGTAAAAACACTGAGCTCAAGCAGAGAACCCTTGCATTTGTTTCTTTCTCGCTTTTTTCTTGGGTTCTGGAGTTTGTATTCTACTCCGCAATTTTGGTGACAGTTCTTTAACCAAAGATCACCCAGTGGAGTCTTCAAGCAATTCAGATGTCCCTGATCAAGCCCAACAGTCAGCTTACTGGTAGAAGTGTGCACACAATCCACAAACAAGGGTCTGGATGCACTGAGACTTTATGAGTTGTTTCTTCACTCCAGCTTCAGCCAGTGCAGCTGCCCTTTGCCTTGATGATTCTCTGTATTCCAAGGTATGTTGCACTCTTGCTCTTGCGAAAAGAAGGAAACTGACTTGGAGAGATCTAAGACAGTTCTCTCCTGAGAAGTATAAGTCAAGTTGGGGTGGAGAGTACTCTCTGGCTGATAGTTTTGAAAGTCATTTTCGGTCTGTGATGTGCAGAGCTCTGATAAAGACTACCCAGAAATGCACAGTAGGTTGGGATCCCATCTGGAGGCAGAGATAACATAAATGTCTCTCTCCTCTTTAGCTTCTCCCAGTTCCTAATAGCGTGCTGCCAATCTTCCACC